>NW_028270157.1:15315097-15632574 GCF_037043375.1 Chiloscyllium plagiosum | reverse complement strand
AGTGCAAGTAGGATTCAGAATTTGGAGGGAGTCCAGCAGACTGTGGAAGAGACATACAGGAAGAATGGAGTGAATGTCAGAAAAAAGCCACAGTTCTGTAAGATGTTGCCTATGCCTTGGACCATTGCTGCATGTGGTGGAAGCCCCACTGGAGGACTTAAAATAAATCCTAAAGACGTATGCAACTGTAATTGCAATGCTCTCGTGAAAGTGTTCTTTATTTTTTCACGGAATATAGGCATCACTGGTAAGATCAGCATTTAGCCTATCCTAATTGTCTTTGAACTGAGTATTTGCTCAGCTGTATCAGAGGGCATTTAAGAGTCAGCCACCTTGTAGGTATGAAATGTTAGACCAGGTAAGGGTAGCAGATTTCCTTCCCTAAGCACATTAGTTTTCTTTTTTTATTCTATCTGTGCTGGTTGTTATTACTATCTTTACTGCTGCTAGCTTTGTTTCAGATTTAATACCATTGATAAATTTAATTTTCAACAGCTAATAATCCTGCTGCACTGCAAAACTGATGATGGAGTATGGCTTGAGAAATGCCAGTCCAATGTTATGGTTGAGTGATGATAGATTCAGGAGTACTATTTGAGTAATTCCTGCCTTCTGTTGTACAAATATGAGTGAATTGAAATATGTCAAATGCACATTTTAACCTCTGGTGTACTGTTAAGTAATTTTCATCATTTATCATATGTATGAAGCAATTTTTTTAAAATATTCATATTAAAAGCCATATAAATCTTGCACTGTCTTGTTAAGAGCTGTGTCGAGTAATGTAGTTGATTTGTTCTCTCTCTATGTTCAATGCACTTTGTACCAGTTACAGTCATTTTCAATACTTGTTTTTTTTTTCAAAGAGTCCAATAAAATTTCAATTTTAAAAAAAAATCACTCATGGTACCACTGGCTGGACCAGCATTTATTGCCCATCCCTAGTTGCTGGTGAACTGACTTCTTGAACTGCAATGTATCTAGTCGAGGTATACTGCCAGTATAGTTAGGAAGGGAGTTCCATGACTTTGACCCAGTGACATTGAAAGAACAGTGTATTTCTGTCTAAGGAGCCTTGGTGCATTTCTGCAGTCCATCTTATGGATGGATACAAAAACAGAAGTTGCTGGAGAAACTCAGTTGGTGTGGCAACATCTATGGGGAGAAAGCAGAGTTAATATTTCAAGTCCAGGACTTTTTTTTTCTTAAGAATGAATGTCAAGAGGGTGGTGGGTGGATTCTCTCTCTTGGGGATGTCATTGTCTATTATTGTGTGGTGTGAATGTTATTTGACGTTTGTTAAAACAAAATGAATGTTGTACAGTTTTTGCTGCATTTATTGCTTCAGTGTCTGAGTCGTTGTGAATAGTATTGTATGTTGTGCAGTGAGCATCCCCACTTCTGACCTTGTGGTGAAGGGAAGGTGTTTGATAAAGCAGCTGATGGACCAACAACACTCCCCCGAGAAACTCCTGTGACGACTGCCTTCCAATAACTGCAGCCGTCTTCCTTTGTGCCACTTGTAGAGTTGTCTCATTGATGTCCATTGACTTCAGTTTTGCTAGGGCTTCTTGTTGCCACACTGTTAAATGCGACCTTGATGTCAAAGGCAGTCGTTCTTGCCCCACATCTGGAATTTAATTCAAGTTTCAACCAAGGCTGTCATGAGGTTAGGAGCTGAGCGGTTCTGGCAGAACCCAAACTAGGGGTCAACAAGCTGATTGGTAGTAAGCAAGTGCTGCTTGATAGTACTGTTAATAGTGATTTGAAAGAAGCTTGTGTGCATATTATACCTTGTATATCTCAAACACTCTAAAATGCATCATTTAGATTAATTTACTCTTTAGTTATTGTTATAAAAAGCTTGCAGTTATATAGCATTTTACAAGACTTTGTGTCCCGATGCACTATAGCTTATGATCAGCTTTTTGAACCATACCTACTGTAATGTAGGTAACATCCAGTTTGCATTACAATCAGCAATAAATTGTCTGGATGGGGATATGAATAGGAAGCATTTAGAGGGATATGGGCCAAGTGCTGGCAAATGGGACTAGATTAGGTTGGGATATCTAGTTGGCATGGGAGATTGGACCGAAGGTCTGTTTCCGTGCTATACGCCTCTATGACTTTGAGTTTGTGGTGTGGGTTGAAAAATAACTGACCAGATTATTGACAGACCTCCAATGCCCTCACGCAAAAAATGCCCTGTGATCTTTTTGCATCCACTTGAAAAGACAAACAGGACCTTGATTGTACCATCTGAAAAATAACACCTTTCGATAGCACAGCACTTCCTTCAGTTCCACACTAGACTGTCAGTATAAACTAGGTTCAAATCTCGAGAGTGGAACCTAACTCTCTAAGACAACAAATATTTTTCTACTTTTGGGCTAAACTTGATACTTTATGGAATAAGAGATGGAAATGTGTTGCTGGAAAAGCGCAGCAGGTCAGGCAGCATCTAGGGAACAGGAGAATCGACGTTTCGGGCATTAGCCCATTCCTGAAGAAGGGCTAATGCCCGAAACGTCGATTCTCCTGTTCCCTAGATGCTGCCTGACCTGCTGCGCTTTTCCAGCAACACATTTCCGTCTCTGATCTCCAGCATCTGCAGACCTCACTTTCTCCTCACTTTATGGAATAAATACAACAATCATTTTTGTACTCTATAAACATTGAGATGAATGAATAAAGGACTACACAAGATGTCAATTGAACACTGCTTACATTTGTGAATAGTACATTGGCATCTTTACTCATTTAATTCATTAATTAAATAAGCCATTCTATTAAGTTATAATGTACGTCATAGCTTCTCACTCACTAGATTGCTAACTATTCACAAAAATTCCAGACAGGCTTAAGCCCTCACAATTCTAACACAAAGGTGAAAGGTTGTAGCTGTAATCTCATCCCAGGATATTCTCTATAGTTATAAACTACTGAAGCTTCATTCCAATCATTTATAATGGTACCGAAGCTTGTTGGTGAGGTAATCACCCTAATGAGTACTCTTTGGCATGCATTATTCTCACTTTGCAATGAATAAAAAATTGTAAAGCTTATAAAACTAAATAACCAATGGATTTATAAAAAGCAGCAAAGACAAGGCAGATAGAATAGTTACCTGCGATAAAATATCTGGCTTTATGGTCAGCTATTAGGTAGGAGTTATCAAATGAACCTGATGCACCATATGGAAGGGAAAAGCACACAATGTTAGCAAGTGGTTAGCCAGGCCTCTGGCTGTGCTGCAGAATAAGAACAGGGAAGATGATGCATTATTTATAAAGTCTGCGTCATGCCTTGCTGTGAAGCGATAATTCCATGATAATTCGTGTAATAAATGTAATAAACAGCACTTAAAAATTAGCAAAAAGAGGAAGAAATTAGTTTGGAAGCGATAGCCATTTTACAGTATGCCCAGGGAGTAAAAGGATTTTACCTTCATGCAGTTTCATTTTTCTCCTTTCACTGTTTTCTGCCTCACTGTTCATTTTTAGCTCGTGGGGATTTCATCTGTGCCATCTGACCAAGATTTTGCTCCACGCACTATAAGTAAGGGGCAATAGGTGAACACTTTTTTGCTGTTCCATGAGTTGTCTACTTCTGCTATTTCCTGATATCTGCTGTTTATCTTGACATCTCTGTCTTTCTATAGTATGGTAACCATTTGCATTGAATATCTTGCGTGAAGAGAGGAAAAAATATAGACTGCAATTGGATGGAAAAAAAATAAATAAAAAGAGAAGCAGATTTTTTTAAATGTAAAGGGAATTCAAGTACAATGGAATCTTGATCAGATGGGCCAATGGGCGGAGGAATGACAGATGGAGATTAATTTAGATAAGTGTGAAATGTTCCATTTTGGAAAGGCAGATCAGAGCAGGATTTATACACTTAATGGTAAAGTCCTGGGGAGTATTGCTGAATAAAGATGCTTTGCAGTGCAGGTTCATCAATCCCTGAAAGTGGAGTCATCGGTAGAAAGGATAGTGAAGAAGGCGTTTGGTATGCTTGCCTTTATTGGTCAGTGCATTGAGTATTGAAGTTGGGAGGTCATGTTGTGGCTGTACAGAATGTTGGTTAGGCCACTTTTGGAATATTGCATGCAATTCTAGACTCTCTCCTATTGGAAGGATGTTATGAAACTTGAAAGGTTCAGAAAAGGTTTACAAGGATGTTGCCAGGGTTGGAGGATTTGAGCTATAGATTACTTACAGTGTGGAAACAGGCCCTTCGGCCCAACAAGTCCACACCGCCCCGCCGAAGCGCAACCCACCCATACCCCTACATTTACCCCTTACCTAACACTACGGGCAATTTAGCATGGCCAATTCACCTGACCTGCACATCTTTGGACTGTGGGAGGAAACCGGAGCACCCGGAGGAAACCCACACAGACAAGGGGGAGAACGTGCAAACTCCACACAGTCAGTCGCCTGAGGCGGGAATTGAACCCGGGTCTCAGGCGCTGTGAGGCAGCAGTGCTAACCACTGTGCCACCGTGCCGCCCATAGGGAGAGGTTGAATAGGCTGAGGCTGTTTGCTGTGAAGCATCGGAGGCTGAGGGGTGACCTTATATAAGTTTATAAAATCATGAGGGACATGGATAGGGTAAATAGATGAGGTCTTTTTTCCTGCGGTGGGGTAGTCCAGAACTAGAGGGCATAGGTTTAGAGTGAGTGGGGGAAAATTTAAAAGGGATCTAATAGGCAACTTTTTCATGCAGAGGGTGGTACGTGTATGGGATGAGCTGCCAGAGGAAGTGGTGGAGGTTGGTACAATTACAACATTAAACAGCATCTGGATGGGTGTGTGAATAGGAAGGGTTTAAAAGGATATGGGCCAAGTGCTGGCAAATGGGACTAGATTAGAATAGGATATCTGGTCGGCATGGACGAGTTGGATCAAAGGGTCTGTTTTTGTGCTGTACGTCTATAGGCTCTATGACTATGACTCTATTTACAAAAAAAAGCCATTGGTTTTGATACATCTGTATGTTTCCCATGGCACTTTCGTTACTGGGTATTTTACATTTTCAGGACATTTTTACATTGGGGCGAAACTTTGCTTTGAGGTTGTTAAGTACACTGGCTTTCAAAATTTTCTCTTCAGTACAGGTAGTTTTTCTATAATGTGATAGTTGCATTCTTGTGTGACCCCATTATAAACTTTGCGTAATTAAAATAGCACTTGGTGTTGGCGATGCAACCGTATTATAGCCAGCACATGTTTTAGAAGTTCACGCTATAGAAGCAGCATCCCCTATTTGTCAATCGTGTTACAGCCTATTCACGTTGACGAAATGCATATCATTGCAGAAAATAAATTTCGTTCAGCATAATAGAAAACGGGTTGTTCTGCTAAGACTACAGAAAACAATTTGAGAAACATCACTTGTGTTTGAAACTTCTTTGGCACGTGATGTAATTAAGAACTTGAGAGCTGACATTGTCTGTTTGAAGAGAAAACCTGCAACAAAACCTAAATTTGTAATTCAGAATGCTGCGAGAGCTGTCGCTAAAATAATGAGGTTAGAAATTCTGGAAAATTGCTAGATAAATGACCCATTACCATAGGCTTATGTTCTTTTAGCACATCGTAGAGATAAAATATAACCGTTTAATTTATGCACCTCAGCAATCACTATTTACAAGCTTTTTTACATGTTCATTTTATTGAAATAAAATAGCTTAACAATTTCTATCTGTCTTGATCTAATTAAATAATTGTCAGTATGTCTGTGAGATTTAACTATGAATATTATTGTTATTTCCTGAATCTCTCTCTTTTTCACAAATAGGCACAAGGGAATGTGAGTCAACTACATAATGTGTTTAAATTGTTTGACTGTGATGATCATAAGAAATCCATACAGAAACTATGTGATTTGATGTTGATTTATTCTTTCTGAAGCAACTACCTCAATTGATAAGTGCCTTATGATATGGAACTTGAAGCCACAAACCAGAGCCTACCGATTTACAGGACACAAGGATGCTGTGATGTCTGTCCACTTTTCCCCGTCAGGTCATCTGGTGGCATCTGCTTCACGAGATAAAACTGTTCGACTCTGGACTCCAAATGTGTGAGTAATGCAAGTAAACCTTGAATGTGTAAGTGTATTTTACAGGTAGCAGATATATTAATTACACAAATGTTATGAAGTAGATTTGTTTTGACATTCTAGCAAGTATAGATTGCATTGTTGCACTGAAAGCATTTCTAAGATCTTTGATCAAACTGAAGCTACTGAATCGTCTTTAGCATTGCTGTGATTGCTCTCTTATGTATGCTCTTGCTTCTGTTCTTCTTTTCTCATCCACATAAAGAATGGGCATTTTCTTCTTTTTTTTTCTACATTTTTACTTTCATTTTATGCTGTCCTTTTTATCCCTGTCTCCTGTTTCACTTCTCACACTAATTTTCCTTACATTTATCTTATAAGTTTTGTTTTCTTGTAATGAGGATTCAGGTTGGCAGCCAAGAATCTCTCACAAATTTATGGCATACAAGTGTGTAGGTAGTCCAAGGAACATCCAGATCTGGGTGAATGAACCAATAGGTTCTTCACTGTAAGATTTTAGAGAGATAAATGAGGGCAGAAGCAGGAAAGTTTGATTATTTTATTATCACCTGGTTGATTCTTACTGACTATTGCCATCTCGATTTATTCACTTCGAATGAATTAATTATTTGAATTGAAATATACTGTCACTGGTGTTTGCCCTAAAGAGATAAGATTTTGTGAAATATGACTCCTGTGAAGATATGATGCAAGAGATTTGCACTGGATACAAGACCATTGTATACAATTAGAATATAAATCAGACCAGTTTAGCTACAATTCTCTAGATTCTCTTTCTGCAGTCAAGTTGCCAAGGTGATTTCATCAAATAAGGTACTCTGCATACATTTTGCAGTCTCTAAAACTGACTGTAATGGAGCTGTGAAGTATCTGTCAAGATGATTTTCCATAATGAAATCATCTTTGCACATAGGCTATTTTCAGTTCTGTTTCTGGAGTGAATTAAAATGAAATATTTGAAAGAACTTGATCAGAATTTAAAAAGAAAATATTCATGAATGGTTTTGTCTTCACATTTTCCTTTCTCTTTGGGGAGAAAGAAACAACATTAGTAGTGTTCTGTACAATCATTTGGTATAGTATTCAATTTGCACATAGTTTTATAACATCTTTTGCATATCCTCTTTTAAATGGTTTCCACATAGTATGAGCTTACCTCTTAGTGTTTGGATATTTTCTAATCAACTTGTGCAGATTTGTTATTAAAAGTCTGTGGAGCAGGTGGGACTTGAACCAAGGCTTCCTGGTCACTGAACCACGAGGGCCCTCTTAGCATCTAGTCTTGTATTTTCAATATGATTTCAGGGCAGTACAAGCTGTTACACTGAAAATCCAGTCTGCTCAGCATCGTGTTTATTATGTAGTAAAGATTCCAGGGATGATATCTAGAATACTAAATTGATACAATTAAGCAGAGCAGCGATTTCTAGAGTATAAAACTCCACTTAGTTTCAAAAAGTGTGCTTTTTTCATCCAATAACCGTTTGACGACAACATTGCGGTTAAATCATGTTTAAATTGAAAATGAATTGAAGGGAGTGTTGTTTTCCTAAAGGAAGAGTTTTGTCACTTTTTAGGTCTTAAAAATAGCATTGATGTTTGTTAAATTGATTTAGAAACAGCCTGTGTTATCTGGTATATCTGTTTTAGAAAGCCCTGAAGTGATTTTGCTGTCTTCTAATTAGTAAAGGAACATCAACTACATTCACAGCCCACAGTGCCGTAGTTCGCAGTGTGAACTTCTCCTGTGATGGAAATTTCCTGGTTACGGCATCTGACGACAAATCAATAAAGATGTGGAACACGCATCAACAACGGTTTCTTTTATCATTTAAAGGACACAATAACTGGGTTCGTTCTGCCAGGTACGTTTATTTTCAGGAACAGATAGGTGAGTGAAAATGTTATCTGTATACAAGTATCTGATCATAATGTTGGCTTGATATTTGTACTTATTTTTGAATCATAATTAAATTGTGACTTGAGTCTGGACTGCATAAATTTGATAGAGTGGCAGAATTTTTAAGTTTCATTCATTTTATTTTGCTTTATCAAGTTAGATAAAATCTTAAATACCTGCTAAGTTTGCTGAATTCAGTCAGAGGTGCAATAGAAATTAAGCATGTAATATACTGTGCCTAAAGTTGTTGAATTCATAGATTGAGATTTGTTTTCCACTGGGACATTTTTACTGTGTTCTAAGCAATAACTCACTTCTGGTACAAAAATTATGCAGACGTCGTTAACTTATTCAAAAGGTTTGATTCCTAATATGCATTTTCCCAATACCCAATGTCACTGTTTGTTGTACCATTTTCCTTTTTGAAGAAAACAATAACCAAAAATCCTCCAGTGGCATGAAGCAAAATACGACACAAGTGCTCCCATTTTTCATAAAAAGGATGCAGCTAAAAAGAGGCTTAATCATAAAACAAAGGAGTACTATAAACATGAAAAATTATTTCTAGCATTCACTTCGCTTTAGTCCTTATGTTCCTCATGAGTCACAGAAATCTTCAGATACAATAACATATTACTTTTCCCACGATGTCTGAGTGCAGATATAGTTGCTTGTGCAATTTTTCTTCCTCCCAGACGTATGCTTTTTTTACTTGAGGTCCTTTCCATTGAGGCTTTGAAGTTTTCCCTTCCTTCAGCTTGTGAATCTGGAATATTCGCACGACCAGACAGAGTTCATCCCATTTTCCCTTCTTCACAAAATGGGACAAAAGTTCAAGGAAACAAGATAGAATTAAGCTTCAGTTTCTCCTGATGTGTCATTCTGTTTGGTTTAATTGAAATCAAAGAATAAAGTCAGCTGGTTACATGTGACCATGCTGTACAATGAAGATATTGAGAGTTAATTAAGATGATCCAATGCTAAAATGCGATTTGAAACGGCAAGTTATTTTGTGGTTTGCATCAACTGAAAAGTTTATGCTGAATTAAATGCAGCTTGCTATTCTTCAGTGTAATTAAAATGTTATTTTTACAATATTGTCCTTTGTATGTTAATACTACAGCTGTGTTTGAGTGTTTTTTTTTGCACCAACCAACATCCCTCTGAGCTCTGTGTGCATTGAAATAAACATTGACTTAACCAATTTAGAGACTTGGATTTGCAGTAGTGATGATAGTTAAACTGTCAATGTTCCCCGCTGAATTTGATACTGCCTGTTACACCCTGCAGTATTAAATGATATCCCAGATGTTATTTCAGTCATCTGAACAATCTCAAGGCAAAGGGCCAATACCACCTCCCAGAAACACCTGCCAAATATGCAGTCAATATGAGCATATCAACATGCAATGACTCTCAGAACCTGTGACCAGTGACATGGAATTTCCTAGCAGAACAATTATACTCTTTAGCGAGTGTTTGCTGACATCATCTCTTCTCTAGAGCTTTGTAGTGAAGAAGGTCACTGAGCTTGAAATGTTAGCTCCGCTTTCTCTCTACAGATGATACTATACCAGCTGAGTTTTTGTTTGAGTAAACAAGCGACAACCTGTTCTGTAATAATTTCAACTGGGGCTACTAGAGTTCATCTAGATAATTTTGATCAAGTTATGCTCATTAGAGCTCTGCCTCAAGACTGTCAGTGTCCTTTCCTCTGAGTCAGAGATTTTATTTGAGTCCCAGAAGTTGTTGGTGATGGAAGTGCATTCATAGCAGTCGAACAGTTTTGAATATCAACTTATTCAACATACACCAGAGGCAGGCTGTAAGAACAGGAGATATTCTTGCCAAGCCATATGATAGACTGAAATTGGAGCCTTTGCCATCATGATCTATAGCTCCAGTCTACAAAAGAATGTAAAGGTTTATGCTGTCACAGCAGCTTTGATGTATTGGGTGGCTGGTTGACTCAGTGACTAGCATGGATCAGATTGATACCAGCAAAGCAAGGTTTAATCTATGTTCAGGTTGGGAGTGGATTCACTATCTGCTTCCTTGGCCATGCTGGTAATTGAATGTTGTGTTACTGTGTGTTGAATTTGTCTTCAGGCACAGAATACAAGACTGTTCATTGTGCAGAAGTCACTCTAGCTGAACTATCACAGAGGATTAACTTATTTGACAAATTTGAAATACTACCTTTTTAAGAATGAATTCTGAATCACATTTGGGACATGCCTATACAGATTTGAACATTGTCCTGCATTTTGTATTACAGTGCATTATACTTTATTTTTATTAGGTTCACTAGATTGATTCTGGAGTTGAGGGGGTTGGCTTATGAGTCGAGACTGAGTAGACTGGGGTTATATTCATTAGAATTCAGAAGACTGAGGGGTATCTTAAAGAAACATGTAAAATTATGAAGGGAATAGATAAGATAAAAGCAGAGAGGATGTTTCCAATGGCAGGTGAAACCGATAGCCTCAAGATTAGGGGGAGCAGATTTAAGACTGAATTGACAAGGAACTACTACTTCAATCTACGGAATTGTTTGCCTAGGAAAGTAGTTGACCCCACTTCAGTAAACGTTTTTAAAGCTAAGATGGAATTTTTTTTTAATCAATAAAGGAATTAAGGAGTACGGTGAAAGTGCGGGTAAGTGGATCTGAATCTATGATCTTATTGAATGGCAGATCAGGCTCGAAGGGCCAAACGGCCTGCTCCTGCTCCTAGTTCTTGTATTCTCACTCTTAATCAGAATTTGACTAGTTTGAACTATACATTGTGATTTTATTCATTAGTTCAGTATTTGCACCCAGGTTAAGGATTGCAGTTTAACATTCATGCAAGGCCTCTGTTTTTAATGGTGCTTAAATTTGCAAGATATTTGCATTTTATGAGAGATATCTTTACTATTTTAAATATTTTTCTGGCACTCAATCATTAGGTTCTCTCCAGATGGAAGACTTGTAGTCTCCTGTAGTGACGACAGAACTGTTAAAATCTGGGACACAGTGAGCAGAGAATGTATCAATACTTTCACTGATTACAGAGGGTAAGTTCATATTTCTTCTTTACAAAATGCATTAATCTTTCAACCTCCAGTTCATTAAATCACACCGTAAAATAATCTAAATGATTTTGTTGATATTCTAATCATTCTCTGATGTAAGCTCATTAGGCAAATCTGGATATTAGAGCTACATATGACCTGCTGTGGTCATTCAGCGTGTAGTTAGAATAGCTTGTAAATTTTCGACTTCAGGTGTCACATTTGATTTTCTTTTGGTAGAATGCTTTGCTTCTGTAGCAAAACTGTGGCAGACACTCTATAGGCACAAGATTTAGCTATCCAAATACCTGAAATGATTCCGTCACTGTTTTTGCTGTAAGCCACAATGGTCTTGTAATTTATACTGAAAAATATGATGTTTATTATAATCCAGATTTGCCAACTTTGTGGATTTTAATCCCAGTGGTACCTGTATTGCCTCAGCAGGAACTGACAATACTGTGAAGCTTTGGGATATTCGTATAAACAAACTGCTACAACATTACCAAGGTAACTAATGAGAACTGAGTTAATACTGACATGTTTATATTAAACAACTGGTAAATTATTTATGTTTGTGAGAAGATAGTTCACCATCTCAACAAACTTCAATCTTGCATGTTTGTAGCATTTTTGAACAAATTTTATAAATGTCTAGGGACCAAAAAAAATTATCAATGTTACGAATGATAAATGTTAATGGATCTGTGCTTAACACAATAGACCATATTTTATATTCCTATTGCTTAGACCATAAGCCATAGGAACAGAAATTAGGCATTTTGGCCCATTGAGCCTGCACTGTCATTCAATCATGGCTGATAATTTTCTCAACCCCATTCTGTCACTTTCTCCCCATAATCCTGATCCCCTTGATACTCAGGAGTCTATCTATCTCAGTCTTAAATATCCTCAATGACCTGGCCTCCATAGCCTTCTGTGGCAATGAATTCTGGCTGAAGAAGTTTCTCCTTATCTTCGTTCTAAAAGGTCTTTACTCCAAGGCTGTGCCCTTGTCTCTCCTACCAATGGAAACATCTGCCCAACATCTACTCTGTCTGGGCTATTCAGTACTCTGTATGTTTCAATTAGATCCCCCCCTCAACCTTCTCAACTCCATTAAGTATAGACCCAGAGTCTTCAAACGTTCCTCCTATGTTAAGGTTTTCATTCCTGGAACCATTCTTGTGAACCTCCTGAACATGCTCCAGGGTCAGTACATCCTTCCTGAGATAATGATCCCCAAAATTGCGCACAAAATCCAAACATGTCAGAGCTTTATAGAGCCTCAGAAGTACATCCCTGCTTTTATATTCAAGGCCATTCAAAATAAATGCCATCATTGCATTTGCCTTCCAAAGTCAACCTACAAGTTTACTTTGAGAAAATTCTGGACTAGAACTCCCAAATCTTTCTGCATTTCAGGCTTCTGAATTTTCTCCCCATTTAGAAAATAGTCTGTGCCTCTATTCTTCCTACCAAAGTGCATGACCACGTTGTATTCCATCTGTCACTTCTTTGCCCACTCTCATAACCTATCGTAATCCTTCTGCAGCCTCCCCGCCACCTCAATGCTACCTGTCCCTCTACCTATCTTTGTAGCTTCTGTGGACTTAGCCAGAATACCCTCAGTTCCTTCAGGTAGATCATTAATGTATAAAGTGAAAAGCTGTGATCCCAACACTGAGCCTTGTGGAACCCCACTTATTACTGACTGCCATCTTGAGAAGGACACTTTTATCCCCATTCTCTGCTTTTTGCCAGATGGCCAAGCTTCTATCCATGCTAGCACCTTGTCTGTCACACCATAGGCCCTTATCTTACTCATAGCCTCCTGTATGGCGCCTTGTCAAAAGGCTTCTTGAAGTCCAGGTAGATAACATCCATTGGCTCTCCTTGGTCTAACCAGTTCATTACTACTTCAAAGAATTCTAGCAGATTTGTCAGGCATGATCTTCCCTTGATGAGACCATGCTGACTTTACCCTTATTCTCAGCACTGTTGTTCCTCATGTAATCTAGATAGATTTTCTTGTATCGCATAGTTTTTGAGTCGCAAATGTTTTTGAGGTCTACATGTTAAGCTATTTTAGTTACAGAATATGATGCATTAAGGAAAATGGTCATGTTTGAGATCAAATGTTTATCCTGTTTGCCTTTGTATGAAGCTTGACTTACTTTCTTTCTAATATTTAGTTTGTGGCCTTTTTCATTAATTTACTCCTCCTCTATTCTAAATTTGCATGTCATTCCCTCTCTTACTGACCTTTGCATTCAATTTCCATAATTTAATCAATGATTTCCTATTTTGCAAGATGTATACAAGATTTTACAGCAAGTTCTAAAGCTAGATTGAAAAGTTGAATTTTTTTTTATTCATTCGTGGGCATTGCTGGCTGACCAGCATTCACTGCCTGTCCCTAGCTGCCATTGAACTGAGAGGCTTGTTCGGCCATTTCAGAGAGCAATTAAGAGTCGACCACATTGCTGTGGATCTGGAGTCATGTGAGGGCCAGACCAGGTGAGGATGGCAGATTTCCTTCACTAAAGAACGTTAGTAAGCCAAATGAGTTTTCCTTGACAATCAACCGTAGTTTCATGGTCATCAGTTGATTCTTAATTCCAGGTTTTTTTTTAATAGTCAAATAATTTACATATTTTAAAAAGAAAATAAAGTGAGCTTTAAAATGGCAGAGGTGAACCAAAGCTCCCCAACCCCCAAAACCTCTTCGAGGTTGACATTTGTGACTTTTGACCACTTCTACATCTATTGATTTCAAAGTGTGATGCAAAGCTCAAATTGTCTATGTGATTAAAAAAATCAACCTGACTTAAACAGGATAGCTAATGAAGTTTGTCAAGTATTATTAACTCTCATGTAGAGAAGGTGTGTGTGTCAGTATCACTATTACCACAAAACATATCTTCATCAAGACAAAAGTAAGATAACATTTTTTATAATTAAAGTGCTTCTCTTGGGCCAAAGAGCTGTTAAGATATAGGGGCAGACATGTGACATTGGTAAATTGAGCAACTTTACCATTCTACAAGATCATGACTGATGTAATTGAAGCTTTAACTCCACTTTTCTGACCTCATAGCCCTGGACTGTCTTGTCTATCATAAATCTATCTCTGCCTTGCCTGTACTCATTAATCTAACCTGCCATTGCTCCCTGGGGAAAAGAATTCCAGAAACTAACAATCCTCTTGAAAGAAGAGATTGCTCCCAGTCTATCTTAAATTGGAATCTCTTATTTTGAAACCTTTTTGATTTTTACTTTTCCCCTAGTTTTAGATTCTCCTATGAGAGGAAACATTTTCTCAACATCTTCCCTGTCAAGTTCACTTGGATCTTGTGTTTCAGTAAGGTCCCCTCTTGATCTTCTAAATTGCGACTAATCTAGGCCAATTCTGGTCAACTTCTTCTCAAAACACCCAGGAGCAGAAGTAAGCCCATTGAGTCACATTTGTCATTCAATGATAACATTGGCTGGTCTGAATCCTCAACTCTACATTCTTGCTTTTTCCCCAAGCCCCTTCATTGCCTTGTTGATGAAAAATCTTGTTTATCTCAACCATTAATGTACTTAACAACCCAGTTATGACAGCCCTCTACAATAAAACAAAAAAGCCCTCTGATTCACTGCCCTCTGATAGAATAAATTCCACCACATCTAACTGGGTGGCTTCTTACTCTGAGATTCTCCCCTGTCTGCATTTACCTTGTAAACCCTGTAAGAATCTTGATATGTTTCATTAAGGTCTCCTCTCATTATTCTAAACTCCAGGGAGTATAAGCCCAACCTACCCAACTTCCCATTAAAAAAGCCCTCTATGCCCAGAATTAATCTAGTGAGCCCTCTCTAGACTGCTTCCAATGCCAGTATTTCTTTCCTTAGACAGGAGGACTAAAATTACTTGCAGTGTTCCAGGTAAGGTCTGACTAGCACGTTGTAAAGTTTTAGCAAAAAGTCCCTATTTTTATATTTTGCTTCCATTGAAATAAAGGCCAACATTCTGTTGCCTTCTGCATTACTAGCTGAACTTGTATGATAGTATTTTTTGATTCGTAATCCATCGGTTACAGCTTTTTGCAGTCTTTTCCCATTTAACTAATATTCAGCTCTTTTTTTTAATATATTGTTCCTGCTAAAGTGAGTAAGTTCATGTTTTCCATATTATTCCAGCCTCAGGTGACTGTGGAAACTCCATACAGACATTCTCCTTGTCTGCATGAGTTTCCTCCAGGTGCTCCGATTTCCTCCCACAGTCCAGGGATGTGCAGGTGAGGTGGATTGACCATGCCTAATTGCCCACAGTGTCCAGGGATGTGCAGGCTAGGTGGATTAGCTATGGGAAGTGCAGGATCGGGGGATAGGGTGGCAGGTGAAGTGGAATGCAATGAAATAGGTTGGGTGGGATGGGTCTGGGTGGGTTGCTTCTAAGGGTCTGTGTGGACTAGATGGGGCTAAATGGCTTGTTTCCACAAGATAGGGATTCTATGATTTGCCAAATATTAACCCATTCACCACTCCTTATCCCCTTACAGACTCTGTTATCCTAGCTATTTACTTCCTACCTATTTTTGTCATCTTCAAATTTCATGATAGTACATTCATTTCCATCGTCCAGTTCATTAATATATACTGTAAATAATTGTGATTCCAGCAATATTTACTGTCACTCTATTAATTACAGATGACCAGCCTGAAATGGTCCAAACTTTTTGTTCTTTAGCTCTATCCATGCTTCTCGTGCTCTGAATGCAACGCTAGTATCTTAAATAATCTTACATGTCTTATCTTATTGGAAGCCTTTTGAAAATCCTAAAGCAACCTTCTTATCCCAGATAGCAGCCTAATGAGCCTTCTCTGAACTGTTTCATATATATATTCCTTCTTAAGTAAGGAAACAAAGAGCAAAGAAAATTTACAGCACAGGAACAGGCCCTTCAGCACTCCCAGCCTGAGCCGATCCAAATCCACTGTCTAAACCTGTCGCCCAATTCCTAAGCATCTGTATCCCTCTGTTCCCCACCCAATCGTGCATCTGTCCAGTTGCACCTTAAAAGAATCTACCGTGCCAGCCTTTACTACCTCTGCTGGCAACGCGTTTCAGGCACCTACCACCCTCTGTTTGTAAAGTACTTTCTGCATGTATCCCCCTTAAACTTTCCACCTCTCACCTTGAATGCGTGACCTCATATTATTGAATCCCTCACCCTGGGAAAAAGCTCATCTTTATCCACTTTGTGTATACCCTTCGTGATTTTGTAGATCTCAATCAGATCTCTCCTCAATCTCCTTTTTTCTAATTAAAACAATCTGAACCTACTCAACCTCTCTCTACTTACCTAGCACCTTCCATACCAGGTAACATCCTCGTATACCTTCTCTGCACCCTTTTTAAAGCGTCCGCATCTTTTTAGTAATGTATTGACCAGAACTGTACACAGGGCAGCACGGTGGCTCAGTGGTTAGCAATGCTGCCTCAGCACCAGGGTCCCAGGTTTGATTCTAGCCTCGGGCGACTGTGTGGAGTTTGCACATACTCCCTGTGTCTTCGTCGGTTTCCTCCGGGTGCTCCAGTTTCCTCCCACAGTCCAAAGATGTGCAGGTTAGGTGAATTGGCCATGCTAAATTGCCCATAGTGTTATGTGCATTTAGTCAGAGGGAAATGAGTCTAGGTGGGTTACTCTTCAGAGGGTTGGTGTGGACTGGTTGGGCCGATGGGCTTGTTTCCACACTTTGGGGAATCTAATCTCTAATCTATTCTAAATGCGGCTGAACCAAAGTCTTGTACAATTTTAACATGACCTGCCAGCTCTTGTATACTCACTACACCATCCGCTAAAGGCAAGCACACCATATGTCTTCTTGACCACTCTATCCACCTGTGTAGCCACATTCAGGGTACAATGGACCTGAACTCCCAGATCTGTCTGCTCATCAACTTTTCCCAAGGCTCTTCCTTTTAGAGTATAGTTCACTCTAGAATTAGACTTCCCAAAATGTATCGCCTCACATTTGCCTGGATTGAACTCCATCTGCCACTTCTCTACCCAACTCTCCAGTCTATCGATAATCTCCTGAACTCTTTGACAGTCCCTTATGCTTTCTGCTACTCCACCAATCTTCATGTCATCTGCAAACTTACTGATTAGATCAAAAATGTCCTCCTCCAGATCATTTATGTATATCACAAACAATAGTGGCCCCAGCATTGATCCCTGTGAAACACCATCGGTCACCTTTCTCCATTTCAACTACTACTCTCTGTCTCCTGTAGCTCAACCAGTTCTTTATCCACCTAACTAGAACACCCTGCACACTATGTGACTTCACTTTCTCCATTAGTTTACCATGGAGAACCTTATCAAGTGCCTTACATCTACAACCCTTCCTTCATCTATCAACTTGGTCACTTCCTCAGAGTTCTAAGTTGGTGAAGGCGCAATCTCCCCTGCACAAAACCATGTTGCCTATCACTGATAAACCCATTATTTTCCAAATATAAATAGATTTTATCCCTCAAACTTCTTCAGCAACTTTCCCACCACTGACGTCAGGCTGAATGGTCTGTCGGAAACCTTAACTTTATACTGCCTCTAAGTGCAGCCTCACCAATATGTAGTCCAGGTGTAATAAAACTTCGCTATTTTTTATGCTATATCCCTTTGCACTAAAGGCCAGCATTCAACTAGCATCTCTAAATACTTGCTGTATCTGCATACTAATTTTTAAATTGATTTCTGTAAAAGGAGATCCAAGTTCTTAATAGATTTTTAAAATTGTTTCAAATGTTATGGGTGTTGCTGCCTAATCGCCCTCGAACTGAGGCATTCTAGGCCATTTCAGAAGGCAGTAAATAATAGTCCCATTGTTGTTGATCTGCAGTCACATGAAAGAATGGCAGATATCCTTCTTTAAAGAACATTAGTGAACCAGATGAGTTCTATAGCAATTGTGGGTATTGTTACTGAGACTAGCTTTATATTCCAAATTTATTCATTGAATTTAAATTCAACCAGTTGTCGTGATGGAATTTGAATCATTGTCTCCAGCATCTGAACCTCTGGATTAATAGTATAAGAAACATGTTTTTTTTTAATTTTATTTTGTGTTTTAAAATCTATGGACTGAAATGAGAAAAAGCTGTTTTTAAAAAGTAGTTTAGAGTTTTGGAAGCAATTTGGAACTGCGAGATTGTTCGGATGCTTGGATAGGGCGGCACGGTGGCTCAGTGTTTAGCACTGCAGCCTCACAGCGCCAGGGACCCAGGTTCGATTCCACTCTCAGGTGACTGTGCAAACTCCACACAGACATTCTCCTCGTGTTTGCAGAGGTGTACAGACTACCTTGTTCAGGGTCTTGTGACACAGTGATAGTGTCAGTACTCTGAGCCAGAAAGCCCAGATTCAAGTCCATTTGCTCCAGCAATGTCATTAACCAATTTGATTAAAAATATCTACCAGTTATCTTGCATCTCTTACCAGCCAGTAGAAGCAACCAGAGAAAGACAACCAAAGCAAAGAACTGGCCAGCAAAAGAATCATGATGATCATCTCAAACACTGAACCAGGAGCAAAGACTGCTGAACTGTCTTACCACTTTTTTCCCCCACGGCCATATCTGTTTGTTTTTATCCTGTCTGCTTGTGAGAGTGTAAGGGGATGCTTATAACGATATTAGATTTTTAAAATTTAAATTACATGCCAACGGTTTAAACTGTTCACGTGGCTACAGTGTAATTACCTGTATGAAATTATAATTTTTGTTACATACAGAAACTTTGTCTCTGCTTTCTGTTAATCCAGGGTCTGAAAATCAGGTAAATTGGGAACTTTGCATACTTCATAAAACCTTTAACTTTTGTGACAACTCTGGGAATGCCGGTGTTTGATTTCCAGCATGCTCCCCCAATGAGTCGTAATACTACTCCAGTGGTACTGGTACTGTCAAAGTAGACAACTTCACATTTTGCCATAGTTTACTCTCTCTACCATATTTTTCCCCAATCTCATCACTTTTGTGTATCTCTTTAGATGCTCTTTATATCTTTCTCACAACTTGCTTTCTTATGTTTCTGTTTTATCATCCGGTTTGGTTAGAATGCTGTCAATCATCCAAGACATTAGTATATATCATAAATATTTAAGATCCTGTAGCATTCCACTTAGTTTCTCAATCTGAAAAGGTCCTATTTATTCTGAGTCTTTGTCTCTGTTAACTAGCCCTCTACCCCTGGAATGCTAGGTCTAACATATGAGGAACGGCTGAGGATCCTGGGATTGTATTCATTGGAGTTTAGAAGATTAAGGGGAGATCTAATAGAAACTTACAAGATAATACATGGCTTGGAGAGGGTGGACGCTAGGAAATTGCTTCCGTTAGGCGAAGAGGCTAGGACCCGTGGACACAGCCTTAGAATTAGAGGGGGTAAATTCAGAACTGAAATGCGGAGACATTTCTTCAGCCAGAGAGTGGTGGGCCTGTGGAATTCATTGCCACAGAGTGCAGTGGAGGCTGGGACGCTAAATGTCTTCAAGGCAGAAATTGATAAATTTTTGATGTCACAAGGAATTAAGGGCTACGGGGAGAATGCGGGTAAGTGGAGTTGAAATGCCCATCAGCCATGATTGAATGGCGGAGTGGACTCGATGGGCCGAATGGCCTTACTTCCGCTCCTATGTCTTATGGTCTTATAATTGTTAAACCACCGCCCAGTTGTGTATCATGAGAGAGCAGCCCTATGGTCCTCTAGGACTATGTTGACTTTGCTTACAATTCCTAAGATTCTTAGTGCAGCAGTCTTTAATGTGGCACTTCATTAAATGTGTTTTGCAAATCCAAATACAATGAACTTATAGTTCCCCTTTATCCACTATTTGTTACTCAAAGAGCTGTAGTATTTTTGTCACTTTATTGCCAATTCACAAAACTATGTTGATCTGCCCGATTGTATTATGATTTTCTAAATTACCTGCTACTACTTAATAATGAATTCTGGCATCTTTCCAATGATTTTTAGATAATCTGGTCCATCGTTTCCTACTTCATATATCTCTTTTCTTGAACAGTGTTTTACTTTGCATCCTTTGAGACTGTTGGGACCATTCCAGAATCCAAAGAAATTTGCAAGATTATAACCAATATGTCCACTGTCTATAGCCATTCTTAAGGGCCAAGAGCTCCATTTTCCTTAACAGCTACATTATATGTGGGTGTGTGTTCAGAGTATAAAATGAGGGAATTGTGTAAGAGATGATTGGAGAAGGAAGGATACCTGAATAGTGAGGCAGGGAATGAGAAAGTCAAAAGGAAGGAATGAGGGAGAGTAAGGGGGACCTGTGAGCTACTACAATTCATACCTCTGGAGAATAACTGCAAGGTTGTGTAAAAAAAAAAATCATTGGGATGGCTCTCAAAATTCTGTGTAACTAGTAAAAGTATATACAGGTAGTCCCACGAAACCTTTCATAAGCCAAAAATGGCCTAAAGCAAAGGTGCATGATTTATATGTGAAAAAGTATCGCTGTGTTTCGTAAAAGCAAAAATCCTCTTCGGATTCACAAAACAAGTACTAATGTAGGTCTTTCGTAAAAGCGAAATTGCGTAAAGCGAACATTTGAAAAGCGGGGAATACCTGTACTGCATAATTGTGGGCTATATTTAAAACAGCATTGTGTGAATAATACATTTAAAAAAATTGGCTGCTTGCTAAATATTGAGCAATGGCCCAAACTCAATTTAGTATATTGAGGAAATGATAAAGTGTAGGAAATTCCTTTGGATTCTAAAGGAATAAAAATCTGCTTTTGATCTCATGGAATACAGGGAGAACTAGCCATTTGGATACAGAACTTGCTCAAAGGTACAAGACAGAGGGTGATGGTGGAGGGTTGTTTTTCAGACTTGAGGCCTGTGACTAGTGGAGTGCCACAAGGATCGGTGCTGGGTCCTCTACTTTTTGTCATTTACATAAATTGATTTGGATGTGAGCATAAGAGGTATAGTTAGTAAGTTTGCAGATGACACCAAAATTGGAGGTGTAGTGGACAGCGAAGAGGGTTACCTCAGATTACAACAGGATCTTGACCAGATGGGCCAATGGGCTGAGAAGTGGCACATGGAGTTTAATTCAGATAAATGCGAGGTACTGCATTTTGGGAAAGCAAATCTTAGCACGACTTATACACTTAATGGTAAGATCCTCGGGAGTGTTGCTGAACAAAGAGACCTTTGGAGTGCAGGTTCATAGCTCCTTGAAAGCGGAGTCGTAGGTAGATAGAATAGTGAAGAAGGCATTTGGTATGCTTTTCTTTATTGGTCAGAGTATTGAGTACAGGAGTTGGGAGGTTATATTGCGGCTGTACAGGACATTGGTTAGGTCACTGTTGGAATAATGCGTGCAATTCTGGTCTTCTTCCTATCGGAAAAATGTTGTGAAACTTGAAAGGGTTCAGAAAAGATTTACAAGGATGTTGCCAGGGCTGGAGGATTTGAGCTACAGGGAGAGGCTGAACAGGCTGGAGCTGTTTTCCCCGGAGCGTTGGAGGCTGAGGGGTGACCTTAGAGAGGTTTACAAAATTATGAGGGGCATGGATAGGATAAATAGACAAAGTCTTTTCCCTGGGATCGGGGAGTCCAGAACTAGAGGGCATAGGTTTAGGGTGAGAGGGGAAAGATATAAAAGAGACCTAAGGAGCAACGTTTTCACGCAGAGGGTGGTACGTGTATGAAATGAGCTGCCAGAGGATGTGGTAGAGGCTGGTACAATTGCAACATTTAAGAGGCATCTGGATGGGTATATGAATAGGAAGGGTTTGGAGGGATATGGGCTGGGTGCTGACAGGTGGGACTAGATTGGGTTGGGATATCTAGTCGGCATGGACAGGTTGGACCGAAGGGTCTGTTTCCAAGCTGTACATCTCTATGACTCTCTAACTCTAAGTAATGATCTAAGCAAAAGCAATAAATGAGTCCTCTTGTATTGGTTTATAGTCTTGTAGCAAGTAATTAATAAATCATTAGCTTTCATTTTAAAAATCACAATAACTACACTTGCATGGAATTGTAATTATTGGGATAGCATGATTAAATCTATAATGATCATTTAATTTTAACGCATTGCTATTTACAGCATGGTGACATAAGAGCCTTATTGTGTCCAGGGAGGTGGTGGTATTGAGGTAATATAATTTGATTAACAACAGAGGCCCAGATTAATGCTCTGGGAATATGAATTTAAATCCCAGCACAACAGTTAATGAAATTTAAATTCATATCATAAATCTGAAATATAATGCCAGTTTCGGTAATGGTCACCGTAACAACTACCATCGATTCCCATAAAATCCCAATTGGTTCACTAATGTGCTTCAGAGGAGGAAATCTGCCATCCTTACCTGGTTTGGCTTACATGTTTCTCGATTACTATCAGCAATATTGTTGGCTCTTAACTGCTCTGGTGAAAAGGCCAAGTAAGTCCCTCAGTTCAAAAGCAATTAGCGATGGGCAAATACTGGCCTTGACAATGACTGCCACATTCCATGAAGATTTTTTTAAAATGTTCAGTAATTGTGTACCCAGTAAAAAATCTGATCATATGTGTGTATTTAATGTGGCCACCTGAAAAACAGTCTCATCACAGTGCAGCAAGTTAAGTCTAGGAATTCTAATTGTTCCTTTTTTTAGGAAGCTCATAAATAATTGATTTTGTATAACTCATTAAGTCTGTCTGACCATCCTGCCTTCTAAACAGTCCACAGTGCTTCAGTGAACTGCTTGTCTTTTCATCCTTCTGGTAACTATCTTATCACTGCATCGAGTGATTGTACTCTCAAGATAATGGATTTGTTGGAAGGAAGATTGCTTTACACTCTTCATGGACACCAGGTGAAAATAGTGACACATTATAAAGTGAAACTATTATGTATTTAGTTCTTTATAGTCTTTATAGTTCTCCAATTGCTCTGTCAAGTGATTCTGATTTACTTTTAAATCAGAATAAACCATTAGTGTTAAATCAGTAAATAAACTCAGCTGGGAAACTTGTACAAATTTGCTCCCTTCCAAAGGGATCTTGTGAAATGGCAGAAAACCTCTCAAAATGCGAAGTCACTTATATGTTTATTTATACTCTAATAGCTGTAAAGCAGTTTCATTTATAGTTCTTTCTTAGAAAGGTATTATAGAAATGTGCATTAACATGACAAGTCTGAATGAAATGAAAACTTAATTATAAACTGCTCTTCAATAGACTAAACAAGTAATTTTTGTTTTAGGGCCCTGTACTTGCTGTAACATTTTCTAGGCATGGAGAGTATTTTGCTTCTGGTGGAAGTGATTCACAGGTTTGACATTTTCTTTCTTATAATAATTAGTTTTGTCTGCTAAAGCAATAAAAGTTCATACAATAATGGAGGCTTGGCAAGTGTAATAACTTCCTTTCTCATAGTTTTTATTCCCAAAATCACAAGACTGGGATTTTCCATATAATTGGTGGAAAATCATGGGCTGAGAGCCTGACAGTTCCTGGCTGATACTCCATGTACTTGTAGTTCCCTCCATTCTCAGCAGCCATGCCCTCCTAACTCTCATCTATCCTTGAACGAAAACATTGTTTTTGTGCTGGATTCTCACCTCTGAGCAGAGGCACAGTGTGAAATATTTTCTTGTTTAAAAGACTATATACAATAGGGCTATGTATATTTATTTTTATATGCTTTACCAAGCAAAAAGGCTTGTTTAGTTTCAATGCTTTGAAACATTGTTTTGTATCTTTTTGATACTGTCACTCAGCAATATGAAAATGCTCATTTAGTTTGGATGGCAAAAGGGAACAGTTAAACATGGCATCCTCCCTTTATCTCTAATATGTGTAGCTGTACAGATTGTAAATCCATTAGCTTTAGTGTTCCAGAATTCCATAGATTTTAGAGTAGTCCCCATGGATTGAGAAAATGCTAATGCAACCATGCTGATCAAGGAAAAGGAGAAAAGGATGAATTAGCCTGACATCATTAGGGAAATGCTTGGAATAAATTATTAAGAACATGGTAAGACAGCATTCAAAATTATATGATTAGGTAGAAATAACACAGATTTATGAAAATAAACTTGTGTTAATCTCTTTTTTGAGGTAATAATTAGCAATTTGGATAAGGAGTAGCCAATGCATGTGGTGTGTTTGGATTTTCAAAGCAAGTCTTCAATAAAGGTAAAACACTATAGGTTATTGCTTAAAATTAGGCATATGTTATTGAGGGTGACAGTTTAGAATGGATTAAGGATTGGTTATCAGACAGGAGTAGTTAAGTAGAAAGGAACAGTTCACTTTCATGTTGGCTGACTGGAGCCAGCACAGTTTCCCCAAGGATTAGTACTAGGGCCTTAGTTACTTGCAGTCTGTAATCAATATTTAGATGAAGGGATGAAGTTTACATGACTCCAAGCCTGATGGTGAATTAGGAACTAAGGTACAGAGCTTTTCCATGGCAATAACTTTGACAATAATTCACTCATACACATTCCTCCAGATCTCCTGACTCTCGAACTGTGTTCCAGTTGTCCTTTTGTTGTGCTCAAACAAATAGGAGTAGGATCATGCAGCCCTTGAGCCTACTCAGCGATTTCTAAATTACAACCTTTCATCTACATCAAAGCATTTTTCCATGATACTTCCATTTCCCTTGATTTCATTAGTATTTAGAAATTGACTGAGTTGAACACAGAAATCAATTAATGAGTTTCCACAGCCGTCTACAAAATTTGAATGTTTCGTTAGTGAGTGAAGCTGATCAATTAATGCCAAACACCTGTTTACCCTTAAATATGTAATTGACTTGGTAGTAACAGTATAATATATCAAACTTTGTGTCTAAATTTGCTGACATTAATGTGTTATGACACAGCAGTGAACCCTACTGTTAATTAAAACAAACACCCAGAAAAGCCCGCCTCACATCCTAATCTGTTAAAATGAGTGACAAAGAATTCCCCAAATTCCACTATTTAAAGAAAATATCAATTTATCCTTTAACTCCAAAGGTAAACATTAAACAACAACTATTTACAACTCTTAATCCCCCTTTCTCTTAACTCTTTATTACCTGCATCCAACCTTATAACAAAATACTGTTTCAATTTTTAAAAAAGTTAAAATTACATCAACTTAATTTCAAAACCACGCAGCGGCTATTGTCTTTGGTGTCTTGTCTTCCGCTGAAGATCTCCCTGGGTCGTCGCCTTACTTTTTACTGCAAATGTGTTTCATGTGAAAAGGTACCTTTGATAGAGTATTTCCTAATTTCTTGGCAGTTGCACTGTCTGCAATTTTCAAAACGCCTGCATTTTTGCATTCCTAACATCGGATCATCTCGTTGGTTCGATTTTGGCAAAACAATAAATTCAAAAGCGATCGAGTTTTAGTATCCTGGGGCATACTTTAAACCGGTTAAATTCAAATTGTTGTCAAAATTGCAACCAACTCTGGTATCTATTTCACAGCCAAATGTTACATATTTTCAATTTTCCAGTACACTCTGAGACTGTTGTCTAGTCATGTACACAGGTGCTTGCTTGTAAGCTCTCAGTGCAGAACAAATTTCACTCTCTCTTAAAGGTACAGTACACACCTTCAACTTCATAACAAATGTTCGGTGAAAAGTAAACAGTGACGAGGACGCAAAGAGGCACAGTTAAGTGAGTGGAAAAGAATATGCCAGATGAAAATAATTTGAGCAAGTGTTGAGGATGAATACTCTGGATGAAAAAATAAAGTATCATATTTTTGAATAGTGAAAGATTGGAGATCTTTGGCATGCAGAAGAATTTGGATGTCAATGTACAAATCCAGAAGTTTTACTGCAATTCTAAAATACTTTGTAGGATTGCACCTGGAGTACTGTGTACAAATTTGGTCTCTAAAACTAAAGTAGAATTGAAGAGATTGTAACAAAGATGCAAGGTTCCTGGAACGAGGCGGTTTTCCCAAGAGGAGAGTTTGGGTAAACTGGGTCTATCATCCTTGCAGTTTAAAAGAATGAGGTAATCTCATTGCAACATATAAAATTATAACTTTAGGTTAGGTGCTGAAGAATGTTTCCCATTATAGGGGAATCTAGAACTATTTGTCACTGTCTCAGAATAAATGGTTGCTGCTTATGGATTAAGGTAAGGAGAAATTTATTCATGCAGTGTCATTGATCTTTGAAATTCTTTATACCAGAGGTATTTGGATTTTTGATACTAAACCTCCTGCCTCACCTTTGCCCTTGGCTCAGTTCATCTCTTGGTGGAACCTTCAACTAGACTCAACTATTCCAATTCATTTCTGATTAATTCTCCTCTCATCTAACCTCCACATATTTTAAGCTGTCAAAAACTGTTGATATAACTCGTAACGAGTTATGTTCCCCAATTGCTTTAAACTCAAGTTGACCTGTGACCTAACTGCTCTTACAAAGCAATCCCTTAATTACTGATGATATGTTCAAGATCTGTTCAGTTGGTGTGCATTGCACTAGCACAAAATGTATGATAAAACTACAATTTTAGACAATTGACCTAACCATTATATAGTTAATCAGAATATGTCCCAGCAATGTGTTGGCATAGTTTCAACTTTTATGTTAGCACTGTAAATTAAGTGGTTAATTTCTTAAGGAGGTTCTTTTTAAAGACAAATTAATCACAGAAGCTAAGCAAACAAATTTTAAGCTCCTATTGATACAAATGCAAATACCTCAATTTTCTAACTAAATGTCTGAATGCTCCAATTTAGTAAATTTTCACTCAAAATTAGTTTACAGGAAAAATGCCACAGTTATTTTCCTCAGTTGGAGCACTCCTCAACTTTCTCAGTGTGAGGAAACACAAGCAATTTCTCATGAAACCAGTTCTCATAATTTGACACTCCCAATTGTTGGAAACATCATGATGCAACTGTTCCAAGACCAATATATTTCTTATAAAACTCGGTTCTCAAAATTGAATGCAGTACTGCAACTGGAGTGACATAGTCATCGAGAAGAGATGGGAGGTGATAGTCACGAATAATACGACACAGCTTACCTTTGGATCTTTTTGTTAAATAAATCTTTGTTCCTTATGAACACAGTGAGCAGAGTTAAGGAGCTAATTAGCACATCAAGTATTTTTATTGCTTCAATACATGTATACAAGATATATATAGTGCTAATCACTGACTCTCAAATAACCAAAAAGCCAGTTCTTTTACCTTTTTTTTAAATCTAATAAAGATCTGACTAATTTAAATTCTGCAAATTTTACTTTTGGTTTGCACTTTTGGATTAGGTAAATCAATTATTTTTGTTCTTCGCAGTAAATAATTCAGCTTGAAATTTTCAACTTAAATCCATGTAATTGTATTCAGCAAATTATAGCGATCAACAATGTAACCAGAAACAGGAAATGAAATTTTAGATAATATTTTATCAGTAGTAAAACAAATTTGAATAAAATTAATGCAGTAATTGAATCAATTAAATATAGGGTTGAGTTTTAGATATTTACTTGAGGCAGCCCTATTCTAAGTTATTAATTTTAGCTTAAGCTGACAAAATTACTCATTGCAAGAGTTTTAAAAAAAAAGACATTTCAAATCATTATACAGCCAGTCCGATTTTCCTCCTCTTTCTTTCAGTTGAATGGAAGGTATCAAGTTATATAATGTTTTAAAAATTCTGCTATTAACCCTGTGTGCTTTGGTGCTGGCCAGTCACTTTTCAAGAGATACTATCTTCATGATAAAGCCTTGCCATAAAGCTATCACGCATTTGTTCCTATTAAACTGCATGTGTAAACTGATCTCAACTGGATACTTGGGAAGCAATAGATTGGGTTATATAGTGTATGCATATTTGGTTGCATCAATGTCGGGCACATATTTCCAATTGCAACAAGACCAGACCTAGAGGCCATAAATATGAGACAGTCATTGATAAGTTTGATAGTGAATTCAGGAGAAACTTAATTACCCAGATGATGGCTAAAATACCAAATTCCTCGTCATAAAAAAGTACTTAAGGTAACTAGTTAAGATGCATATAAATTGAACCTGGATAAACACTTGACGAAAGAATTAGAAGGTTATGTTGACATATGATGAAGGATAGGAGAAGCTTCATGTGGACCATGAAAACCAGCATGGACCTGTTGGGCTGAATGTTGTCATCCATCTGCAATAGAAAATTGGAAAGGGCTGGGAACGGGTTCCTTTTCTGTCTTGACCATGTTAGAGTCAGATGAGGACTGGAATGCCCCCCTCTTTGTTTGACCACCATGGAATTTTTTTTTAAACAAAAAACCTGTCCTTTCAGTTGATATTTAACTGCTTCACACTGTGAATGTAAAAGATACATACAAATTAGTTTCCACACTCCTTTTAGAAGGAAAGGAAAATAATCTTTATTTTACTTAACATCCAATCTAATTGAAAATAATGAGTTTTCTAATTGTCACTCATCCTTTCAGACATGCAGACAAGTATAAACTACCAAGTGACAGATTAGATTGAATAGTTTTCAGAAGTCCAAAAAGAAATTAGTTTTATGTGGATTGAGTAGATTGATGCCTTGGATGGTTTCAGACTAGGCGCACTGATCTTTCTGAATTCTATAGTAAGACAATTTAAAATTTTGGAAAGTTTCTATTTGGTCTTCTAAAGTTAGCTGCTGAGTTGGGTTTGGACACAGCCCATAACAGATAAGTGGTCAACAATAGACAAGGCTCAACCTTTCATGAATGGTGCAACAGTGCTTATTCAAGATCCTTCCTCGATTACGTCTTTCCTTCTCTTATGCATCTTAATGAAAAGCAGTTCCTTAAAACGCAAAAGGGAATTAGTTGGATTATCAAATAGAATGGTCCTCTCTCAACAACTGAGCAGTTACCCAACATGGCCATGAGAAGTGAATTCCAGGTCCATGACTTAGATATTATTAAAATACAGCTATAACTAAGTTCCCTTCTCAGCCAGAGTGTCTTGTTCAGAATAAATAGGTCCAATGTCTGTTTCCATGTCCAGTTGAATAGCTGGTTGTCTAAAAACTTTGTGAAAGATGCTGGAAGTGAACCAATAACTCTAAAAGGTGATTGCCCTTGTTTTTTTTTTCTATATGGTGTGGCTCCATTACAATGGCTTTATAATTTACTGGGGGTACAGTTGTGTTAATGTTCAGCCATTTAGAAGCTGCTGTTTTAGTCCACTAATGTGGTATTATTCAGTTTTCTTTGTAAACTCCATCAGTGATTTAAATCCAATAAATAAATTTCGTCATTTTCGATATAAAGCATGGCTGTGTCACAATAATTAAATGACGTCTGAAATGAAACCTAAAACTCAAGTGAGAAATTAACTTCAGTACCGTACTACTTCAGCTGTACTAAAATCATTTAAAATCCTTTTGCAACAGTAAATACATTTTCGTCTTCGTATCTCTGTATGAGAGTGACCTGTTTTGTGTTGAACTTCAAATAATGGAACTGGTAGCTAGAGACATAGAGATGTACACCATGGAAACAGTCCAACCCGTCCATGCCGACCAGATATGCCAACCCAATCTAGTCCCACCTGCCAGCACCCTGCCCATATCCCTCCAAACCCTTCCTATTCATATACCCATCCAAATGCCTCTTAAATGTTGCAATTGTACCAGCCTCCACCACTTCCTCCCAATCTCTAAATCAGGTTAGAAGCACACTCTTGTAGATCTATTATCTTAATATCTATGGTGGGAATCTACTGCTACCCTTTTTATAAAGGAAATAACTCAAACATGTAGCAAAAACAAAAGCCATAAATCCATTCAAACATGGGGTTACGAAAGGTGAATGGGAACTAGCAAATTTAATGGAATTCTTTGATCTTTATGTTGATTTCATGTTTTGACCTTTTAGAAAACATTTCATCAGGCCCTAACGGAGTTCTGGCTGAACTAAAGCCTCATATGTCCTAAGATTAAAATGAGAGTTGAATCATTATTGGATAGGCAACGCTAAGAAGCTGCTTTCAATGGTCACAGCTCTGGCTGTGACAAATGGAGCCCGCTGAGCATAACTTTGAGGTGCATGGTATTTTGAACATTTGCTATTGGGTCTTTGTATTCTAAGAATATCTATAGATGACAAAGCTTTGTAGCAAGTGTGGTACAAAACAATGTAATGACTCTTGTAATTGAACAAATAAATAGAGTTTAGAATTGAGAACTAGATGTCACTGCAAAAGCCAACCACATAAAAATCATAATGAAATTTATCTCAAAATAAAGTCAGTATGCTTGTAATTGTTTGCTATCACTTTTGAAATGTCTTAATACATGTTGCAGTAATTGTCAAAGAAGGTAGAATATTGACTACTATTTAGATCCACCGGTCATGAATGTAATTAATATTGAATGTCTAAAGCATTATTGAAATGACACAGTAACTACAGTGATCTGCTAAAGCATGAAGGCAATTGAAAGAACTTAGTAGTTCAATTAGGACAAGTACTGACTTGAAACAGGTTCGCAAAATGAATATTGCAGTTTAAGATGAAAGAACTGGGGTACTGGTCTTGCTGTTGGCCCTTGTAATTTAGAGACGCTTTGCATCGAGATGGGTATCGTCTTTTGGATGAACTGTAAAATAGTGCCATTGTCTGCCACGTCCGGGCATACAGTGCAGGATCCCATGGCACTATTTGAAGAAAAGGAAGTTTCTTCCATTTTCCTACCCAGCATCTATCTCTCAACCATCATTAAAACACAATTGTGAATTATTTCATTGCCGTTTATGGGGGCTTGCCCTATGCAATTTGAGTCCTATATTAACTACAGTAACTACATTTAAAAAGCGTTAAAGACATACAAAGTATTCTGAAGTATTCCTAAACCAGATGACAAGGTCATTTCACAAAAAGGGTCATTTTCATAGAATCCCTACAATGTGGGATTTGGGCCATCAAGTCCACACCAACCCTCTGTGAATCATCCCACTCAGACTCACCCCCCCCCCCCCCCCCCCCCCCCCCCCATCCCTATAACCCTGCATCTCCCATGGCCAATCCACCTAACATGCACATCTTTGGACAGTGGGAAGAAGCCAGAGTACCCAGAGGAAACCCACGCAGACACCAGAAGTATGTGCAAACTCCACATAGGCGCTCATCAAAAGTAGAATTGAAGCCAGGACCCTGGCACTGAGCGATAGTAGTGCTCACCACTGAACCACCATGCCACTCAAAATTTTTTCCACAATTTTCTGAACTATTTTAAACTTTAAATATTTTTTAAGAAAAGGCTTCACTACCTTTAAGAGAAAGATAGGAGGAAGGTCAGACAGGGAGGGTTTCAGTCACTCACTGCCTGCTACCGTGTGTATTTACTGCCTTTATCAATTCTAAAACTTACTTCTGCAAATGTAAGATTTCACCAGCATGGGGTTTGAATTCTATATATACAGTAAAAATACATGCAAGCAAATACAGAAAGATCCTACCTTAGAGCAAAACATGATGACAAAGAAGCTGCACATATTCTCATTGAGAAAAATAAAACAGACTGAAATGTGATTTTTTTTTCAAGCATTTGGTCAGGAAGGGAATCGGTGAAATCCATCTGAAGAATTTATTTGTGTTGAGACGCTTAGGGGCTAGATGTAGGTTTAATGTTAGGCAGTTTTGTTTTTGCCAAGTGCTTTCCAGAGAGCATGTCTTTTTCCGGCTAGGCTGGATTCAATTTACACGGGTGGAAAGAAACTATCCAGATTTACTTTTATCTAATTAGCCTGGGCTTTTCATGAGGTAGTTTTGTGTCTCAGCTCAGTCTCTTCAATTATGTTGTAATCCATCAGACATTACAACTAAATGAGATAAGCTAGATGGATCAAAGGGGCTTTTCCCATCCGACATTCTCATTTATTAAAAATGTTCACATGGGATCTTCATTCTAATAGATCTGTTATTATTCTAATTAAGTAACTGCATCAATGCATGAGGTTGAGTAATGTAATCTTACTGGGTCTTGTATTTGAAAATTAGTTGGGTAAGATTGAGAAAAACAATCTTAAAGATTTTAACTAACAATTGTATCCAATCAGTTTACTACAAAATTGCCATTCAATTTTACCAGCACGTGGATTATATTTCTTGATTCCTTCTTTGTTTTAAGCCTGCTTAGATTAGATTAGATTACTTACAGTGTGGAAACAGGCCCTTCGGCCCAACAAGTCCACACCGACCCGCCGAAGCGCAACCCACCCATACCCCTACATTTACCCCTTATCTAACACTACGGAGAATTTAGCATGGCCAATTCACCTGACCTGCACATCTTTGTGACTGTGGGAGGAAACCGGAGCACCCGGAGGAAACCCACGCAGACACTGGGAGAATGTGCAAACTCCACACAGTCAGTCGCCTGAGGCGGGAATTGAACCCGGGTCTCTGGTGCTGTGAGGCAGCAGTGCTAACCACTGTGCCACCGTGCCGCCCACTTAGAGCTATACATGATGCTTTGCAATCAATTAAAACTCAACTAATATTACCAGAGGTAGTACAGTTATTCATTTATCATTCTGCAATTGAACAGAATTTTATTAGGCTTCTCAGATGTGCTTACTAATGTTATAATTGGATACTTGTTAACTTGCATTTAAGCCTGACATCATCTATGACAAAGCTGCCTTCTTGCTTAGTACCAATCCACCACCTCCAACATTCTTTCCCTTCACCACAGATGCACAATGGCGGCAATGTGCACTATTTATAAGATGCACTGCAGTAACTTATCAAGACTGCTTCAACAGCACATTCTAAACATATTGGATCTACCATTTAATCAAAAACAAATTTGTTTTGCAGGTGTTGGTATGGAAGACAAATTTTGACAGTATTCCTTATAACAAGGTTCTGAAAAGCCTTAGTGTAAGAACAAATCCTGACCCTGCTCCTCATATCACTGATATTCACCCAAGAATTCCTCATCTGCATACTTCAGGACCTCAGTTGATTCAGGTAATTGTATTATACACCAATTTGCCTAGCAGCTAATTCAAACAGATGAAACTGTATGAAGTTCATTAATGTAAAGTGAGGATCACTGAAACAATATGTGAATGATCTAATATATTCTTGAAAGTAGTAATTTTGTATTATGTGTATGAGTAAAATGAATAGAAAATAGTTGACTGACTAATTGATACCTTAAATTCATTTGGTGAAAGGGTTTATTAATTACAGATGTTATTTGAAACACAATGTTGAATGAATATTGTTTCTCATGCATACATTCTTTTATTCATATATGGGACGTGAGCATCATTGGCTGGGTTAATATTTATTGTCCATCTCTAATTGCCCAGAAGAAAGCTGCCACCTTGAACCTCTGCAATCTGTGTACTTGGGAAAATGAGTTTCAGGGTTTTCAACCGGTAATGCTGAAGGGATAGTAGTATAGATCCAAGTCAGGTTGGTGTGTGGCTTGGAGGGGATCTTGCAGGTGGTGGTGTACCCATGCATCAGCTGCCCTTGTCCTCCTTGATGATAGAGCCTACATGTTTAGAATGTCCTGTTGAAGGAGTCTTGGTAAGTTACTGTAGGGCATCTCGTAAATGGTGCACATTGCTGACGTGCATCTGTGGTGAAGGGAAAGAATGTTGGAGGTGATGGATTTGTGCCAAGCAAGAGGGCATCTTTGTCATAGATGGTGTCAGGCTTTTTAGAATGTTTTTGGAGTTGTGCTCATCCAGCAAAGTGGCAAGTATTCTATCACAGTCCTGACTTGTGTTGTGACTGGTTGACCGGCTGAGGGGAAACAGGAGATGAGTTATTTGTCATAAAATTCCACCTGTTCTAGTAATCACCGTATTTATATGGCTGGTCCAGTTCCATTTCTGGTCAGTAGTAATCCCTAGGATGCTGATAGTGGAATATTAAGTGAACATGCCTTAAGTGCCTCTGAACGTCAAGGGGTAATGATGAGATTCTGTCTTTTTGGAAATTTTCATTGCCATCTTGTATGATATGAATGTTACTTAATAATTATCAGCATAAGTCTATATTTTGTCCAGATCTTGCTGCATGTGGACATGGATTGCTGCGGTATCTGGGGAATTGTAAATGGTACGGAGCATTGTACAACCATCAATGAACATCCCCACTTCTGACCTTATGACAGAGGGCAGTTATCAAAAAAGCAGATTGTTAGCCTAGGATACACAAAAACAAGAATAGGCCACCTATCCTTTCACTCCTACTCCACTACTCAATACAATCATGGTTGATCTAATTTTAATCTCAACTCTATATTCCTGCATATCACCTCCAATGTTTTTTATCCCCTTGGAAATCAAGAATCTATCCACCTCTGCCTCAATATTTGAAGATTCTACATCCAATGTCATTTGAGGAACAGAATTTCAAATATTCTCAATCCCAGAGACCAAGAAAATGCTTCCTCATCTCTGTCTTAAATGAGTGACCCCTTATTTTCAAACTGTGACCGTTAGTTCTTAGCTGTTTCTTTTTGTTTTATATGGCATTTGAAAATAAATTTATTATGACTTATGATGTTTAAATCATGATGTTAACCCTGACAATGAATCACTTGGCAGAAAATATATTTCCTCTTCTTGGTTTAACTGTGCCAAAATATATTTGAAATCACAAGCTTTTGGAATGCGGCCCCTTCATCAGGTGAAGTGAAAAAGAAGATCACACAGACACAGAATTTATAGTTAAAAACAATGACTGCAGATGCTGGAAACCAGATTCTAGATTAGTGGTGCTGGAAGAGCACAGCAGTTCAGGCAGCATCCGAGGAGCAGTAAAATCGACGTTTCAGGCAAAAGCCCTTCATCAGGAATAAAGGCAGAGAACCTGAAGCGTGGAGAGATAAGCTAGAGGAGAGTGGGGGTGGGGAGAAAGTAGCATAGAGTACAATAGGTGAGTGGGGGAGGGAATGAAGGTGATAGGTCAGGGAGGAGGGTGGAGTGGATAGGTGGAAAAGAAGATAGGCAGGTAGGACAAGTCATGGGGGCAGTGCTGAGCGGGAAGTTTGGAACTGGGGTAAGGTGGGGGAAGGGGAAATGAGGAAACTGCTGAAGTTCACATTGATGCCCTGGGGTTGAAGTGTTCCGAGGCGGAAGATGAGGCGTTCTTCCTCCAGGCGTCTGGTGTTGAGGGAGCGGCAGTGACGGAGGCCCAGGACCTCCATGTCCTTAGCAGCGTGGGAGGGGGAGTTGAAATGTTGGGCCACAGGGCGGTGTGGTTGATTGGTGCGGGTGTCCCGGAGATGTTCCCAAAAGCGCTCTGCTAGGAGGCGTCCAGTCTCCCCAATGTAGAGGAGACCACATCGGGAGCAATGGATACAATAAATGATATTAGTGGATGTGCAGGTAAAACTTTGATGGATGTGGAAGGCTCCTTTAGGGCCTTGGAGGCAGGGGAAGGTGCCAGGATGGGAGGGTGGGTTGTAGGGGGGGCGTGGACCTGACCAGGTAGTCACGGAGGGAACGGTCTTTGCGGAAGGTGGAAAGGGGTGGGGAGGGAAATATTTCCCTGGTGGTGGGGTCTTTTTGGAGGTGGCAGAAATGTCGGCGGATGATTTGGTTTATGCGAAGGTTGGTAGGTGGAAGGTGAGCACCAGGGGTATTCTGTCCTTGTTACGGTTGGAGGGGTGGGGGTCTGAGAGTGGAGATGTGGGCTGTGGACGAGATGTGTTGGAGGGCATCTTTAACCACGTGGGAAGTGAAATTGCGGTTTCTAAAGAAGGAGGCCATTTGGTGTGTTCTGTGTTCTGTGGTGGAACTGGTCTTCCTGGGAGCAGATATGGCAGAGGCGGAGGAATTGGGAATACGGGATGGCATTTTTGCAAGAGGTAGGGTGGGAAGAGGTGTAATCCAGGTAGCTGTGGGAGTCAGTGGGTTTGTAAAAAATGTCAGTGTCAAGTCGGTCGTCATTAATGGAGATGGAGAGGTCCAGGAAGGGGAGGGAGGTGTCAGAGATGGTCCAGGTAAATTTAAGGTCAGGGTGGTATGTGTTGGTGAAGTTGATGATTTGCTCAATCTCCTCGCGGGAGCACGAGATGACACCAATGCAGTCATTAATGTAGCGGAGGAAGAGTGGGGAGTGGTGCCAGTGTAATTACGGAAGATTGACTGTTCTATGTAGCCAACAAAGAGACAGGCATAGCTGGGGCCCATACGTGTGCCCATGGCTACCCCTTTGGTTTGGAGGAAGTGGGAGGATTCGAAGGAGAAATTGTTAAGGGTGAGGACCAGTTCGAATTTATAGGCAGAGAGATCAAACAATCATACAACTGGTGTGAGTGGAGAGTCGCATAATGAGTCTCTGCAGGTGACCAAGTGTGTTGGACGGTGTGTGTAACGTGTCAACAACTGAATAACAAGCAAAGGGATGACCTATAATCCAGTTAAATGAGGCAGAGAGATAATTACAAACAATTAAAAATAAGGTGTAGTTGGAGACAAACTAAATTACTAGAATATATGATAGGTATAAGAGTTGCATGCTGAGGGTCTAACTAAAGTAATAAGTAATCCAAAACTGTACAAACTAATTAAGGTAGAGAAATCATAACAATTTATCAAGGTGATGGTGTCAGAACAGGGCAGTAAGGAAGATTTTACAGATACAGAACAGTGTGGTGGAGTCGCATAGTACGACATGAACCTAGGATTGCAGTTGAGGCTGTCTTCATGGGTACTAAGTCTAGATTAGAGTGGTGCTGGAAAAGCACAGCAGGTCAGGCAGCATCCAAGGAGCAGGAAAATTGACGTTTCGGGCAAAAGCCCTTCAGGACTCTTCCTGATGAAGGGCTTTTGCCCGAAACGTCGATTTTCCTGCTCCTCGGATGCTGCCTGACCTGCTGTGCTTTTCCAGCACCTCTCTAATCTAGACTCTGGTTTCCAGCATCTGCAGTCCTTGTTTTTACCTTCATGGGTACACAGCTTGGCTAAAAGGTTTCTGCTGTGACTCTGCATTGTTGTGTGTCTCGAAGGCCCTCTTGAACAATGTTTACCCAAAGATTGGAGGCTAAATGTCCTTTGCAGCTGAAATGTTCCCCGACTGAGAGGGAACATTCCTGTTCGGTGATAGTTGCACAGTGTCCATTCATCCGTTGTCGTAGAGTCTGCATGGTCTCGCCAATATACCATACCTCAGGACATCCTTGCCTATAGCGTATGAGATAAATAACATTGGCCAAGTCACACGAGTATATGCCATGTTCGCTGTGGGTGGTGTTCCCATGTTGATGACAGTATCCATGTTGGTGATCTGACATGGCTTGCAGAGGTTGCCATGGCAGGGTTGTGTGGTATTGTGGTTAATGTTGTCCTGAAGGCTAGATAGTTTGTGCGAACGAGGACTGTTTACGGTTTGGCGGTTGTTTGAAGGCAAAACATGGAGGCGGAGGGATGATCCTGGCTGGATACTCATCATCACTGATGATGTGTTGAAGGCTGCAAAGAACACCGCAGTTTCTCTGTTCTGGGGGATTACTGGACAACAACAGGTAATCTACTGATCATATCCTGTGTCTGTCTTCTGAGAAGATCATTGCAGTTTTTTGCTGTGGCACATGGGATCCAGCGATTGATGAGTTGAGCATCATATCCTGCTGTGATGAGGGTGTGCTTTAAAATCTTTAAGTATCTGTCACATTGTTTATAGTAACATGTCATCAACTCACAATTACGAACCTCAATTATGGTTTAATTCATAAGCTTCTGGAATGTATCTGAGGCATTTTTTTTAACTCAAGTGGCATCATATGACATTGTATTAACCCATTTGGAATGACAACATGGATATTTCTTTTGCCTTTGATGTTAATGGCACTAAGAGAAAGTGAGGACTGCAGATGCTGGAAATCAGAGTTAATGGAAAAGCACAGCCGGTGAGGCAGCATCCAAGGAGCAGGAGAATCGACATTTTGGGTGTAAGCCTTTCTTCAGGAATCCTTACAAAATTCTCCCATTGTCCTTCCTCTAAATACAAGAATGCAGTGTTTCACTGTCCTAATATTTGTGATGTGGAGGTGCCAGTGTTGATCTGGGGTGGACAAGGTCAAATGTTTCACAACACTAGGTTATAGTCCAACAGGTTTATTTGAAGTCACAAGCTTTTGGAGCATTGCCCCTTCTGTATTAGCTAGTTGGATAGTATGTGTTTTATCTTAAGAGCTGTCCAACACTTTTTTAAAAATATAAATATACTGACATGTGGGACATTGGCATCAGCAATTATTTCTCACCTCTATATTTGCCTTTGAGCAGTGATGATGAACTGTCTACTTGAACTGCTGTAGACTATGTGCTAGAGGTTGACCCACAATGTCCTTCAGGAGGCAATTTCAGGATTTTGACCCAGAATCGGTGAAAGAACAGTAATATATTTCCAGGTCAGGTTGGTGAGTGACTTGCAGGGAACTTGCAGGTGCTGTGTTCCCATGTATCTGCTGCCTTTATCCTTCCAGAGGGGAGTGACTGAGAGTTCGGAAGATCCTATCAAAGGATCTTTGCAGAATTTCTGCAGTGCATCTTGTAGATGGCAAGCGCTGCTGTTGCTCAGCATCAGTGTGGAGGTAGTCAATGCTTGTGGATGTGGTGCCTACTAAGTGGCTTATTTTGGCTTGGATGGTGTCGAGCTTCTTGAGTGTTGTTGACAAGTGGGGAGTATTTCATCTCCTCACTTGAGCCTGTAGATGGTGAACAGGATGTGGGAAGTTAAGAGGTGAGTTACTCACTGCAGTATTCCCAGCTTCTGACCTGCTCTTGTAGGCACATGTCTTGTATGGCTAGTCCAGTATAGCTTCTGGTCAGTGGTATCCACCAGGGTGTTGATGGTGGAGGAATCAGTGATAATAATGAATGTCAAGGAACAATGTTAGATTGTCTCTTACTGGAGATGAACATTGCCTGGTATTTGTGTGGCAGGAATGTTACTTGCCACTAGTCAGACCAAGCCTGGATATTATTCCGGTCTTGTTGCATTTAGATACAGATGGTTTCGAAATCTGCGGAGTTAAGAATGATGCCGAACATTGTGCAATCATCAGTGAACATCCCACTTCCTACCTTATGATGTAGGGACAGTCATTAATGAAGTAGCTGAACGTGCTAGAGGCTAGGGCACTACTCTGAGGAATTCCTTCTGAGATGTTCTGAAGATGATTGACTTCCAACAACCACAACCATATTCCTATGTGCCAGTTTTGACTATTGCTTCACTCTTATTGTCTCTGTCATATTCTACTACTCTTACCTGACACACTTCTTCCCCCTTTCTTCTATCCTGGAATAATACCTTTTCAACATGTTTATGTGACTAACCAATGATTCTTCCTATGACTAGTATTTACCAGGTAAGTCACTTATATAACAGTTATAACTACTTGGACTATTGAATTTCAATTTCAGATTTTAACGTTGCAAAAACAATAATACCATCACTACTACTTCTGTTTGAAATGTTCTAGTTGCTGACTGTTGTCTGCCCAATCTTTTTCCTTGTGAAACTTTCAAATTCTCGCGTGAAACCTTACATGCTCCTATGTTTCTTTTGAAGAAAAATGGACATACATTCTAACATTGAGGATTTGTCTTTATTTGGTTTAAGAACTTCTCCCAAATTAATCTTAACAGAACACATGATAATAAATCACTTAAAATGGACTGAACCTGGTGGTTTCATTTGGCAAATACTAAGAAATCTAATTGGTCCCAATCCTATGGGTATTCTCGACTATATGCCTTAATTGTGGTTTGAGATTCTAATCCCCAGAGCACCATGGTTTTTAGCTGATATGCGTTGACTTAATTGTTTTATACCCAACAAAAAAAAACTGTAGGCGGTGGAAATTGGAAACAAAAAAACATTGCTATAAAAACAGTGATCAAAGACCAGTCTAGTTCTGATGACAGTCACTGGACCTGAAACATTAACTCTGCTTTCTCTCCACTGACACTGCCAGACCTGCTGAGTTTTTCTAACAATTTCTGTTTTTGTTTTATGTCCAAACTGTTAATGATTTCCTGGAAAACCTTAGAACATTGAGATTGTATCTCAATTGGTAGTCAATAACGAAGTAAAACTAAGTAAATCTTTCCACTACTACCCTAGCTGTATCTGTCATTAAAGTAATGACATCTGGGAAGCAGGTTCACACATCCATAAATGTAAGGTTATACTGATCTGCTTTCCTTTTCAGTGGTGGTTCTGTACAATCTAAAATCTGACTAGTATGGGTATCAAAGATGCTGGTTTTCCTACCACCTGATAAGATATAATATGTTTTACAGAGCTGTACTATGTCTTTTTGAAGTCTTGGCCTTATAAAATACATGTTTATCAGTGCCTGGGTCTTCCATGTTCCTATGTGGTCTGCCAAAGGAATTTGATGTACTACTCACATCATCTCCTTATGAGATGTGGTGGTACCAATATTTGGTGAACAGTCTTCCATTCTTTGGGCACAGATCTGTGCAGATGTCTCCACTTCCTCATGAGATCCAACTTCTTAATACGGGAGCACTATTAAACTCCGAGGAGAAAGTGAGGACTGCAGATGCTAGAGATCAGAGCTGAAAATGTATTGCTGGAAAAGCGCAGCAGGTCAGGCAGCATCCAAGGAGCAGGAGAATTGACGTTTCGGGCATGAGCCCTTCTTCAGGAATGAGGAAAGTGTGTCCAGCAGGCTAAGATAAAAGATAGGGAAGAGGGACTTGGGGGAGGGGTGTTGGAAATGCGATAGGTGGAAGGAGGTTAAGGTGAGGGTGATAGGCCGGAGTGGGGGTGGGGGCGGAGAGGTCAGGAAGAAGATTGCAGGTTAGGAAGGCTCCCACGAGGAGGTTGAACAGTTCATCCACTTTACTAACACCTTCCACCCTGACCTCAAATTCACCTGGACTGTCTCAGACTCCTCCCTCCCCTTCCTAGACCTTTCCATTTCTATCTCGGGCGACCGAATCAACACAGACATTTACTATAATCCGACCGACTCCCACAGCTACCTAGACTACACCTCCTCCCACCCTGCCCCCTGTAAAAACGCCATCCCATATTCCCAATTCATTCGTCTCCGCCACATCTGCTCCCAGGAGGACCAGTTCCAATACAGTACAACCCAGATGGCCTCCTTCTTCAAAGACCGCAATTTCCCCCCAGATGTGATCGACGATGCCCTCCACCGCATCTCCTCCACTTCCCGCTCCTCCGCCCTTGAGCCCCGCCCCTCCAATCGCCACCAGGACAGAACCCCACTGGTCCTCACCTACCACCCCACCAACCTCCATATACAGCGTATCATCCGTCGTCATTTCCGCCACCTCCAAACGGACCCCACCACCAGGGATATATTTCCCTCCCCTCCCCTATCAGCTTTCCGTAAAGACCACTCCCTCCGTGACTCCCTCGTCAGGTCCACACCCCCCACCAACCCAACCTCCACTCCCGGCACCTTCCCCTGCAACCGCAAGAAATGCAAAACTCGCGCCCACACCTCCCCCCTTACTTCCCTCCAAGGCCCCAAGGGATCCTTCCATATCCGCCACAAATTCACCTGCACCTCCACACACATCATTTATTGCATCCGCTGCACCCGATGTGGCCTCCTCTATATTGGGGAGACAGGCCGCCTACTTGCGGAACTTTTCAGAGAACACCTCTGGGACACCCGGACCAACCAACCCAACCACCCCGTGGCTCAATACTCAACTCCCCCTCCCACTCCACCAAGGACATGCAGGTCCTTGGACTCCTCCATCGCCAGACCATAGCAACATGACGGTTAGAGGAAGAGCGCCTCATCTTCCGCCTAGGAACCCTCCAACCACAAGGGATGAACTCCGACTTCTCCAGTTTCCTCATTTCCCCTCCCCCCACCTTGTCTCAGTCAAATCCCTCGAACTCAGCACCACCTTCCTAACCTGCAATCTTCTTCCTGACCTCTCCGCCCCTATCCCCACTCCGGCCTATCACCCTCACCTTGACCTCCTTCCACCTATCGCATTTCCAATGCCCCTCCCCCAAGTCCCCCCTCCCTATCTTTTATCTTAGCCTGCTGGACACACTTTCGTCATTCCTGAAGAAGGGCTCATGCCCGAAACATCGATTCTCCTGCTCCTTGGATGCTGCCTGACCTGTGCTTTTCCAGCAACACATTTTCAGCACTATTAAACTCCCTCAGCCTCAGCTTCGGTGTGAGCTGTCTATGTTAACTTTTTTTAAACTCTGGATTTACTTCCTAAGCATCAATAGCAAAGATATGCCAAACACCTTCAAATTTTGGGCGGCACGGTAGCACAGTTGGGTGGCACGGTAGCACAGTGGTTAGCACTGCTGCTTCACAGCGCCAGAGACCCGGGTTCAATTCCCGCCTCAGGCGACTCTCTGTGTGGAGTTTGCACATTCTCCCCGTGTCTGCGTGGGTTTCCTCCGGGTGCTCCGGTTTCCTCCCACAATCCAAAAATGTGCAGGGGTTAGGTGAATTGGCCATGCTAAATTGCCCGTAGTGTTAGGTGAAGGGGTAAATGTCGGAGAATGGGTCTGGGTGGGTTACGCTTCGGCGGGTCGGTGTGGACTTGTTGGGCCGAAGGGCCTGTTTCCACACTGTAAGTAATCTAATCTAAAAAAAAAATTATCCTCATTCTCAAATAGAGTCTCAGCCACCTAATATTCTCTTTCATTAATGCCGTGACCTCTGGTGATGAACTTTGTTAGCCATTATTCTGGTCACTATGCATGATGGAAAAATATTCTGAACCTATTCTGCAATTATTCCATCTCCTTTTAGCCTCAAGTGGACTTTCTATTGCCATAGGCAAGGTTGTAACCTTCACTCCTGAATCATTCCCAAAGGGTAAATCAACTCTGTCTGCAAATAATTACTTAAAATAAATATAGAATTCCTACAGTGTAGAAGCAGGCCATTAAGCCCATCAAGTCCACACCAACCCTCCAAAGAGCTTCCCATCCAGGCGCATTCCCCCACCCTATCCCTGTAACCCCACAATTACCATGGCCAATCCACCTAACCTGCACATCTTTGGACTGTGGGAGGAAACCGAAGCATCCAAAGGAAACCCACACAGATACGAGAAGAAGGTCAACTGCCTGTGTGGAGTTTGTACAAAGGGTAGAATGGAACCCAGGTCCCTGGTACTATGAGATAGCAGTGCTAATCACTGAGCCACCATGCTGCCCTTACTTAACTAATTCAATTACTACTAGACTGGACAAAAATTCACAATGCACACTTTGTACAAAGTGACATTAATACAAGACAGAAGGAGAAATAAATATTTTATATATGTATTTTTGTATAGTGTGAGCAAGGGTACAAGTTAGCAGGAAGAAAGTGAAATATAAAAACTTTGTAAAATAGAACAAGCTGTAAGAGTCCAGTTGAAGACAAAAAAGCAGGTTGATCCCATGAGGGCAGATCTCCTCACCTGTGTGATATTTGAAGAAAGGACATTCTGTAATACACCTTCAAATTTGCAAAGTTTTGGTAATGTCAAGAGAATAAAATTAATATTTCCATTTCAGCATATGAACTGGTTGTTGCTACTGTGCAGAGAATGTCTGCTTTCTTGAAATTCCAGGGAGTGTTTCAAGCCTAAATTGCAATTTGAGCCAATTAACTAATAAGAATTCTTAATTCTATCTCATAAATGTAATAATCACATTTTTAAAACCATTGGCTTTTGGGTCATTTGCTTGATTTTCAAATAGTAGGCTGCAAATGCAAGAATGAAACAAGTGGATTATCTAGAATTTGAGGAGGAATTGGACATTACATGGTAGTTTAACATCACGTCATAGATTATCAATTCTCAAACTGAGTTTATGTTGGATCATGTATTTACTTATATTGGTTACATTTGGAGTGAGACTGTGTTTAATGTTAAGTCTTCAAAAATGTGCAATTTAACGTGTCACAAGGGCGCATACCCTTCACCTACTACTTCAATTACTTAACCGTAGATAGTTGGTTCTACATGTTTTACTACCTTCGGTATGATCTAATTAAATCAAAACTGCAATTCTGATCTCTCTGCTATAGGAAAGATGTTATGAAACTTCAAAGGGTTCAGAAAAGATTTCCAAGGATGTTGCCAGAGTTAGAGGGTTTAAGCTAGAAGGAGAGGCAGAATAGGCTGGGGCAGCTTTCCCTGGAGTGATGGAGGCTGAGGGAGTGACTTTATAGAGATTTATTAAATCATGAGGGGCATGGATAGGGTAGATAGTGAAGGTCTTTTCCCTGGGGTGGGAGAGTGCAAAACTAGAGGGCATAGTTTTAAGGTTAGAGGGAGAAGATTTAAAAGAGATCTAAGGGGCAGCTTTTTCATGTAGAGAGTGGTGCATGTATGGAATGAGCTGCCAGAGGAAATGGTGGAGGCTGATATAATTACAGCATTTAAAAGGCATCTGGATGGGTATATGAATAGAAAGAGTTTAGAGGGATATGGACCGAATGCTGGCAAATGGAACTCAATTTCTCTAGAATATCTGGTCAAGTTGGACCGAAAAGTCTGCTTCCGTGCTGTCCAACTCTATGACTTTGTTTTGGCACACCACTGTCGTCTTTGTTTAAGGATTTAGTATCTAATTCTAAAGTTTGCTGCAAAAGTAAGTATATTATCAAACTTCATTTGGATTTATTCAATTTATTTGTTCCCTAAAAATTTTGATTTTCTGAAGCAGCCTATGTCATTGGGTTGATTTTCCCCATTTCTAATCTTTGTAACTATGTAGATAAATCCCAGGGGACACATAGTTGACATGCAATCATCTGATCCTCCAGTAGTGGACACTGGAATCGACTTTCTCTCTAAACACAAGGTGAGCTTGTCATATAATATGACTATTTCATATCTTAAAGGGAAAATAAATCAGGTTCAAATGTTGTTACTACTTATGAAAATTATGATTTGGAGGTGCTGTTGTTGGACTGGGGTGGACAAAGTTAAAAATCACACAACACCAGGTTATAGTCCAACAGGTTTATTTAGAAACACTGGCTTTTGAGGCATTGCCTCTTCAGGTGGTTGTGGGACATGATCATACGACAGAATTTATAGCAAAAGGGTTACAGTGTCATAGAGTTGTAATAAAATATTAAACAACTTTAGGTAAAAATCTCATAACACCGGGTTATAGTTCTCAAACAAATTTAGATCAAGTCTTTCATCTTTTAGAATGATATATGGCGGTTTAGGTTCTTTAATATGTAAATCCCAGAATTATATTGTGCGATTTTCATTTCTCAATTTTCATTCTCCTCCTTTGCACCACTCCACCACCCCCAGACATCAACATAAAATACCATTTCTGAGCTATTCTCACTTCTGACGAATGGTCAGTAGACTCAAAAGCATTACTACTTTCTTTGTTCTTTCTACAAATGCTGCGGGAACTGCCAGGTTTCTCCAACACTTCATTTATGTGCACGCACTCGATGTCTGTTTCAACTTAACAAAACCGGTGGCAGATATTAAAAACCCAAAAAACTGCGGATGCTGTAAATCAGAAATAAAAACAGAAATTGCTGGAAAAGCTCAACAGGTCTGGCAGCATCTGTGAAGAGAAATGAGTTAACATTTTGGGTTGAGTGACCCTTCCTCAGAACTCAATCAGGTGACTGATATTTGCTGGTTCAATTCTCAGGGCTTTCCTATTTGAAATCTAAACGCAGCTTGGCAGATAAGTCAATCATCATTAAATATGGTCTTCTCTGTGACAACATCTTTGCTAATCAGAATCCACAAGCAAACCAATCAGTATTCTCCTCTCATGTAGTGTTAATGTTGACTTTCTCTCCATTGGTTTTGAATTGACCTAATGAGCGCAGGCTGAAAAGCTTCAACAAAATGTCCTTTCTCAACAATACACAGTACTGTTAGGAAGAACTTGTTATCTATTGTAATACCACAACTTTCCCTGCAGAGGGCAATATTTGTGTCCATTTTGAAAACTACTTTGTGGATAGCTGGATTTGAGTACTTTTTTATTCACTCGTGGGACGTGAAGATCACCTTCATTTATTACCCATCCCTTGAGAAGGTAGTGGTGAGCTCCGTTCTTGAACTGCTGCAGTCCATGTGATGTAGGTCGATCTACAGTGCACTTAGGGATGGAATTCCAGCATTTTAACCCAGCAACAGTGATAGATTTCAAAGTCAGAAAGTGAATGGTTTGGAAGAGAACTTACAGACAGTGGTGATCCCAATACATGCTGCCCACGTCCTTCTAGATGTAAGTGGTTGTGGGTTTGAAAGGTACTGTCCAAGAATATCTGTGGCGCATCTTGTAAATAGTATACATTGCTGCTACTGAGTGTCAGTGATGGAGTAAGTGGCTGCTTTATGGATGTGGTACCAATCAAGTGGGAGACTTTGCCCTGGATGATGTTAAGCCTCCTAAGTGTTGTTGGAGCTGCACTTTTCCAGATAAGTGGGGGGAGTATTCCGTCTCACTCCTGGATCGTGGTCAGGCTTTGGGCATTCGAGAGGTGAGTTACCTGCAGTATTTCTTAGCCTCTGACCTGCTCTTGTCGTGGGTAAGTCCATTTGAGGTCTGGTCAATGGTAACCCCCAGGATGTTGATAATTGGGAGCAAGGAGGGAGGGGATTCAGTGATTGTAACATCATTGAATCTTATGGGGTAATGATTATATTGTCTATCTCCTACTGCAGATGGCAATTTCCAGGCATATACAGTATGTGCTGCTGAGACTACGTTGTAATATTTCAGTTATACTGTAGATGGTGCTGTTGGACTGCAAACCACATTGATCCCAACACAGTACTTCAATGTGTCACACATAAATTTAAGTTTTGAAGTTGCAACTGCTCCTTGCTTAGCTTAATTTTCCTAACTTGGGCTAATATCTTAATGCCCAGCAGTTGATTTGCACTCCACATAATACTGCATGAATGTATAATTTCATTAGGTTTGCAATAAACAACAGCAGCAGGGCATGTGATTTATTATCCTGTCTCCATGTTTGGTAAACCTATTTAGAGCATTGTTATCATTGAGCAGGGTAATGAAAAAGCCAAGTGCAGAAATTGATACATAAATCAGACAAGTGTAAACATTTACTCAGAAAAGACAGAAGCATAAATATTCTGCCTTAACGATGTGTGGAAAGAAATTAGAAAAAAAAACAAAGAGAAATGGATTTTCAAGTGCTGCAAATGAAAATCTGCCTTTATTGGTGACAATTTTTCCAATGTACATTACACCATCACAACTGCGGTAGTATCCATTGCCAGTCATTATTTATATATTAGGTGAATCAATATTTTTGGCATTTAACCAATCCCTAGATGCTTGTCCTAACTTGGGTTTAATAATTGGACATAAACTATGGTGCATGGATGATGATGATGATGTCTGAGAACTAGGTTCAAATTCAGTATGTTAGCATAGAAGTTATGTGGGTAATGGGGATGGAGTATAATTGTAGGGAAGTCTTACTAAAATTATACAGATCTAGATCCATATTTTGCTCCCTTTACTGAAGGAAAGATATACTGGCTTTGTAAGCAATCCAGAGTAGGTTCACTAGATGGTTTCCAGGAATGGAGGGATTTTTCTCTTGAGTAGAGTTTAAGTAGTGTGTATACTCATTGGAGTTAAGAAGAATGAGAGGTGACCCACTGAAACATAAAATGTTTTGAGGTCTTGACAGGGTAGATATGAAGAGATTGTTTTCCCTTGACATCTACGACCAGAGGACATAATCTGAGAATAAAACGTCAACCATTTAAGACTGAGGAAGAATTTCTCCTCTGGTTTGTAAATCTGTAGAACCCTTTACTGCAAAGAGCTGGGTCTAAGTGTTTTTAAGGTAGCCAGATTTTCTTTTTAAATCAGTAAGGAAATTAAGGAGCTGAAGATTCAGATCATCTATGATCTTTTGTACAACTCATCTGTGCCAACCAGACATCCCAATCTGACTAAATCCAATTTGCCAGCAATTGACCCATATCCCTTACTCCTTGGATGCTGTCTGACCTGTGTTTTTCCAGCAACACATTCCCAACCCATATCCCTTTAAATCCTTCCTATTCATATACCCATCCAAGTGCATTTTATTTGTTGTAATTGTACCTGCCTCCACCACTTCCTATGGCAACTTGTTCCATACATGCACCACCATATGCATGAAAAAGTTACCCCCCAGTCCTTTTTAAATTTCTATTTCTCTCGCCCCTCCAAAACCTATGCCCTCTAGTTTTGGATTCCCCCACCCTAGGAAAAATACCTTGGCAATTTACCCTATCCATGCCTCTTGTGATTTTATAAATTTCAGGAAGGTCACTCCTCCACCTCCGACACTCAAGGGGGGGGAAATGTCCCAGCCCATTCAACTGGTCCCTATAACTCAAACCCATCAGCCTCGGCAACAGTTGAATGACAGCATATTCAGTAGCTGAACGCCCTATTTCTGTTCCTGCATTTTGTAATCTTATGGAAGTAGATGCTTTGAAAACCTGTACAAGTCTGAGGAAGAAAATTCTTTGAATGTGAATCTACAAGCCAAAGTTATTCATCCAAAAGGCAAAGCAGTTAATAATTGAGCGAAAGTGGGAAAAGTGTGAATGTGATATAAGGACTGCTGGTCCAAGAAATGGAAAGCGTTCCCAATCCTTTGTCAGAGTTGTTAACCATTTATTGTCGAAGGAAAAAGTAAAGAGTATTTAGCACCAAAATTAGTATATGACCTTGGAACTGATTCTCTGGAGCAAAACCTGTTTCATTCCACAGTACTGAGGTTGCTCACTTGAATGAGTAGAATAGGGGAAATTCATAAGTTTTTATTATCTGTAAACCTTGCAAAAATACCTTCAGTTCCTTTGTCAAGATTTGTTAAAGCAGATTACGAATAGAAGGCTTTTTTAGTATGCTTGCCTTTATTGGTCAGTGCAGTGAATATAGGAGTTAGGACTTCATGTTGCAGCTTTGCAGGAAATTGTTTAGGCCACTATTGGAATACTACATTCAATTCTGGTCACCCTGCTACAGGATTCATGCTGTGAAACTTGAAAGAGTTTGGAAAAGATTTACAAGGATGTTATCCAGGGTTGGAGGGATTAAGCGATAGGGAAAGGTGAATAAGGTGGGCTATTTTCCCTGGAGCTTTGGAGGCTGAGGGTGACCTTTTATAGAGGTTTACAAATGATGAGGGGTGTAGATAGGGTGAATAGCCAAGATCTTTTCCCCAGGGTAGCAGAGTCCAAAACCAGAGGGCATAGGTTTAAGGTGAGAGAGGAAAGATTTAAAAGGGACCTGAGGGACAACTTTTTCATCTGGAGGGTGGTGCGTGTATGCAATGAACTGCCAGAGGAAGTGGCGGAGGCTGGTACAATTACAACATTTAAAAGGCATCTGGATGGATACATACCTAGGAAGAGTTTGGAGGGATATGAGCCAAATGCAGGCAAATAGGACTAAGGTTAGGATATCTGGTCAGCATGAATGAATTGGACAGAAGGGTCTTTTTCCATGCTGTATGACTGAGACTTTGGGATGTGATCCCAAAACTGACCCCTATGGAACTCAACTAGTTGCCATTCTGCTATCCTGAAAATGACCCTTTTAAATCCAGTCAGTCAGTCCTCGATCCATGACAGTACCTTGCCCTAACACCATGGACTCTTATCTTATTTAGCAGCCTCCTGTGTGACAACTTGTCAAAGGCTTTCTGGAAATCGAAATCGATTGTGTCCACTAGCTTTCCTTTGTCTAACTTGTTGCCTCCTCAAAGAATTCGAACAGATTTGTCAGGTATGACGTCCCCTTAATAAGCTGTGCTGACTCAACCCTATTTTACCATGCACTTTTGAGTACTCTGCAATCTCATCCTTCATGATGGATTCTAAAATCTTACCAATGACAGAGATCAGGCTAATCCATCCATAATTTCCCATCTTCTGTGTACTTAAGCAAAGGTGTTACATTTTAGGAGCAAATTACTGTAGATACTGGAATCTGTACTGAAAACAAAAATGCTGGAAATCACAGCAGGTCAGGCAGCATCAATGAAGAGAGAGCAAGCTAATGTTTCGAGTCTAGATGATTTCATCAGAGCTGACGTGAAGTCAGTTCTGCTTGGGTACCTTCCCATGTAACAGTTACCCCTTCCACCTCTCTGCTCCTCATCCAAGGTCCTAAACCACCTTTCCAGGCTAAGCAGAGTTTCATCCTTCCCTTCAACCTGGTGTATTGCATTCGCTGCACACAATGTGGCCTACTCTACATTGGAGAAACCAAACGCAGACTGGTTAACCACTTCGCTGAACACCTCTGGTCCGTATGCAAGCAAGACCCTGACCTTCCAGTCATTTTAACACAGCGTCCTGCTCACATGTCCACTTGTCTGTCCTGGGCATTCTGTTATGGTCCAGTGAATCATAGCACAAACTGGAGGAACAATGTCTCATCTTCAAACTGGCACTTTACAACCTTCTGGACTTCAAATTGAATTCAGCATCTTCAGATTGTAAACCCACTATTCATTCCTTCTCTTTTAGCTTTACTTGTTACATTCTCTGTCAGCATGTCCTCTGAGCCCTCCCTCCAGTTCAGTGGGACTGTCTGTTCTTTAAAGTTTGGCAGTTAGACGCATTATTATTCTGCCTTTCTCACATTGCAATAACTTAATCTGCACAATCAACACCCTTTCTCCGTCAGCACTCCCACCCCACCCCACCCCACCTCACCCCAATCATTACATATGTGCTGCTTCCTCCACATTTCATGTCAGCTCTGAAGAATCATCTAGACTTGAAATGTTAGTTTGCTCTCTATCCATGGATGCTGCCTGACCCACTGTGATTTCCAGCAGTTTTTGTTTTCAGTCAAAGGTTTACATTGGCTATTAATGAGTCTTATGGGATCCTTCCTGATTCCAGTGATTCACAAAAGGTCACCACCAATGCCTCCACAATCTCCTTAACTGTTCACTTCAGAAACCTGGGGTGTAGTCCATCTGGTCCAGGTAATTTATTCCCCTTCAGACCTTCCAGCTTCCCCAATATCTTCTCCACTACATTCACCTCTGCCCCTGACTTTCTTGAAGTTCTGATATGCTGCTGGTATTTTCCACCATGAGGACTGATGCCAAGTACCTATTCAGTTCTTGTGCCTTTTCTTTATCATTTCTGCTTTTCCCACCTCACTTTCCAGTTATTCAATGTCCACTCTTGCCTCTCTTACCTTTTTATATATCTAATAAAATTCCAGCTATCACCTTTCCTCCCTTATTGTATTTTTTTAAGTAAGTCATCTGGCTTCCCACTAATCTTCACCACATTAAATGCATTTTCGTTTGTTTTTATGATGTCCTTCACTTGTCAGCCATTCTACCCTTGGTATGTTGTTTCTTCCTTGGCTTGACTTGCTGCTGTGTCTCCTGAGTTACCCCCCAAAACCCCTGCCATTGCTGCTTCACCGTCTTCCCTGTTAGCTCACTTTCCAATCAACTCTGGCCAGCTCCTCCCTCATGTCTTTGTCGTTACCTTTATTCAATGTAATAGTTACATCTATTCCAGCTTCTCCCTCTCAAACTCCACGGTGAATTTTATCACATTATGGTCACTGCCCCCGAGGGGTTCTTTTACCTTAAGCTCCTAATCCAGAATTGCCTGTTCCCTAGTGGGCTGTACTATAAACTGCTCCAAGAAAACACCTCACAGAATTCCACAAATTCCTTGTCTTGGGATCTGCTACATCCTGATTTTCCCAGTCCATCCATATATTGAAGTCCCCATGGTCATTGCAATAGCACCTTTCTTACATGTCTTTCTATCTCTTGATTTATTTTCTGCCCCACATTCTGACTACTTGTAGAGGGCCTATACATAACTTCCAACTTGGTCTTTTTCTCTTTAGTAGTTCCTTAACCCTACCCACACTGATTCTACACTTTCTGACTTTATTTTGTTTCCTGCGATTGACTTAATTTCATTTCTTACTAACAAGGAAACCCCACCCCCTTTGCCCATCTGTCTGTCTCCTTCCAGTAGGACTGTATTCTTGGATACTTAGTATCCAACCCTAACTCCCTTTGCAGCCACATCTGTGATGTCCACAACGTTGTACCCGCTGGTTTCAATCTGCAATGTAAATTCACTTACCTAATTTCATGTACTCCGCGTAAATAGTTGGGGCTCATCTGCAATGTGAACCCGGGACCCATCATATGCTACAAATCCCAAAGCGAGAATTGCACCCATAGAACAATGAGGGAATGATGTGAGCATGAGTCAATGATGTAGCACAAGCCACACGTTCACTGTCACGCTTTCTCAGAGAATTAAACTGGGGAACTTCAGATTGTGAAATGGCTGCACTGCCTGCTATACTAAGAAATCATTGTTTCTCTGCTAGCTGGAAAAGAACCGTCCAACATAATCCCTCTTGCCAACCTTTAGCCTATAGCGCTGTAGGTTGCAGCATCTCTAGTGCACATGGAAGGGCTTTTTAAGTGCGATGGAAGATTTTTGATTCTACCGTCTTTTCTTGCAGGAAGTTTCATGTCCCCACACCATCCTGTATCTGAGAGTTTCTCATCAACTTCTCTGTAAACTGTCTGTCCATTATTTCACATCTATCCGCCCAGGTTATTAAAGAATCCACTCGGCAAAAGTGAGTACTGCAGATGCTGGAGGTTAGAGTGGTGCTGGAAAAACACAGCAGGTCAGGCAGCATCCACGGAGCAGGAAAATTGACGTTTCAGGCAAAAGCCCTTCATCAGGAATGAATATTAAAGAATCCCAGTCTTTTACACAGTTTTTAAATTGTATATCTCACTTCCATCTCTTTTTAGTATCCTCTTTTCCAAAGGTAGTGTATCCAATATTTTTTTCTTATGAAGAAAATATAAATGCTTGTACTTATACAGTCATTTCACGATCACAGGATATCTCAAAGTGCTTTACAAAATGTTTTTTGAAGTGTTGTCATTATTGTAACGTAGGGAATGCAACAGCTAATTTGTACATTGCAAGCTCCCAGAAACAGCAAAATGATGTTGACCAGCTAAATATTCTCTAAGGCACCTACACCCTTGTTCTTTTTTTCCAAATTATGCTTGGGAATATTTTACATCCACCCATAGATGGGGGCTGGGTTTAATGTCTCATCCATAAGGCAACACAGTGCAACATTCCCTCAGTAGATAATGGATGGTCAGCTTTGATTTTTGTGCTCAAGTCCTGGAATGGAATTTGAACCCGGAACTTTGTGATTTAGAGTTAGGAATAGGAATGCCATCAACTCAGCTACTGCTGACACATTAGCAGTGTCCTTCTAATTTTTTGTTTGTCCTTCCTGTAATGTGGGGAATCAGAGATATAATGTAATATTCTAGCTGTGGCCTAACTAGTGTCATACAGAATTCTGGCATAACCTCCTAACTCTTATAATCAGTGACTCATATGTTAAAGGAAAAAGTTCTGTAAGGTTCCTTAAAAGTTTTATCTAATCTGACGACACACACTCTTAGAGCCTTTCATCCTCTGTTTCACATCTACTACATGCTGAATTTCGTTGACTGACTTGCCTTCTCCAAATGCATTATTGCACATGCCTCTACATTAAGTTTGATTTTCTGCTAAATTGACCAGTGCATGGTTTATTGGCTCTTCCCCTGTCTATCCACTACACAAGATTTTGTATTGTTCAGAAAAGTCTTAATCATACCCTCTCTGTTTAAGTCTAAACCAGCAGTACACCACAAAAGCAAGGAGTCTAGTGCTGAGCCCTGCAGCACCCTAATGGTTGCAACCTTCCAGTGGCCTGAATGTCTTTCAGTCATTCCTCCTAACTACCACTGAACCAACTTAGTTTTCCCTTTGAGTCCATGAGTTTTCACTTCCTGACCATTCTCCCACAAATTGGTCATCTCCTACGTTTAACTGATAAATAGGTTTTGTTGGTTGAGGGGGGGAAACAATCATGAAACCTGAAGCAATCAGTAGCTGTAATACAATTTGTGGAGCTGCACAAAGTCTCCTGGTCTCATTAAGATAAAAATAAATTTGGGGTAGTTTAAGCTCAGGCTTTTCAACATTTCCAAAACTTAAGTGATCATATTTTCAAATGTGGGACATCTAAGTCTCTGATTTCACCACATGCTGCATAATATATTGTACTTGAAAAGCATTGAACACTACCTGGGTCATTGCGAACTTTATTCACTGGTGTGAATGAACTTCATGTGAATGTGAAGTACTGTATTGAAATTGAAAGTTTTAAAATAGTTTTCTACCAGTACTGGTCTAATTAATCTCAAAGCCAGCTTTTGCTCTGCCAACATTTCACTTCTCAGAATGAATGGAAATTAGCATGCTAAAAGCTGATTGTGTAACTGCTCTCTTCTTGATTCTGAAATACTGACAATCATTAGACCCAGCGATTTAACACGTGCTTGTTGCATCCTGATCCAATTAACAAAAGACAAGTGCAACGGTCCTCTTGTCCTGCCCTTATTTAGATTCCATATGACCATGGGGTCAGCACAGTGGCTCAGTGGTTAGCACTGCTGCCTCAGTGTCAGGGACCCAGGTTTGGTTCCAGCCTTGGGCAACTGTCTGTGTTGTGTTTGCACATTCTCCCTGTGTCTGCATGGGTTTCTCCAGGTGCTCTACTTTCCTCCCACAATCCAAAAGTTTGCAGTTTGGGCAATTTGGCATGGCCAATTCACCTATAGTGTTCAGGGATGTGTAGGTCAGGTGCAAATGTAGAGTAGAAAGTGAGGTCTGCAGATGCTGGAGATCAGAGCTGAAAATGTGTTGCTGGAAAAGCGCAGCAGGTCAGGCAGCATCCAGGGAACAGGAGAATCGACGTTTCGGGCATAAGCCCTTCTTCAGGAATCATTCCTGAAGAAGGGCTTATGCCCGAAACGTCGATTCTCCTGTTCCCTGGATGCTGCCTGACCTGCTGCGCTTTTCCAGCAACACATTTTCAGCAAATGTAGAGTAATAGGGTAGAGGAATGAGCCTGGGTGGGTACTCTTCGGAGGGTCGGTGTTGTTGCGTCAAATGGCCTGTTTCCACACTGTAGGGATTCTATGATTCAGAGGTTCTCTACCTTGATCAGACACCTGTCAAAGCTCCTACCTAAGTGAACCAAAGAACACTATCCCACAGAAAAGAGAATCGAATGTTGCAAGACACTGTAGAACAAAAATAGTCTGTTTTTTCCACCATAAACTTCCATAATTCTGTTTTGTATGGCTGGTGCCTTATTTTCATAATGGATTATGCAGTTGGGTGACAAGTGAACCCATTTCAAAAGATAGTCTACTATATGGGCAAGTTGGACTAATGAACAGAGTGGCTACTCTTCAAAATCTATATCTGACTCCACGATTTGTCCTTCCAACCATAAATAAAAAGTTTTGTTCTGAAAGATGTCTCCAGCAAGGGACTATACAGCTTGGATCACAGTTAAAGCATGTACTGCAAGGAAGGCATTCCTGTAGGTCAGGCATAATCTGTGACTGTCCAACAGTTGTCTGGAAGGAAGAGTTCGGTGGAGCTAACCCCATCTTGTAAATTGATAAGTTTGCAACCATATATTTATTTTTACAGGCATCTTGTACACCTCGGTTCTGGTAGTTGGAAGAACATCTGTCATAATCTTTAATTCATGCTTGGAGATCAGTCAGCTCTACCTCCTCTAGTGGAATGATGCAAATTTAAAAGACAAGTGAAAGGAACAGAATTAGTGTTGGGGCAGATGACTAATTAAATAATTCAACACTTTGAGTCCACTTCCAGCAAAGAGTTTATTGAAGTTACACTGATGGGAAGAAATCTCCGGGGTTCCAGAAGTTTCTTCCCTGAACAGAAGAAAGACAAACTTTTCATCTGTTTTCAGCCATCTTTGACTATTATAAATCAATCATATTACTAATTGGTCACCTATATAGCCAATCAAGTTAATCATGTGACTGCATGATCTGTGATAGGCAAACTTATGAAGCACCCTCAGTCTTCCATGATTTCATGATGTTTACCAGACAGCCTTATCTCTATCCTTGGGGTTTCACAGTGCATCTTATTCAGCCACGTTCTAATACTGCTAACTTCTGCTTCTGTAATTCAATTCTCCCAGCGAACAGTGTGAGGGCCTTTCCTTACTGTTTCAAGCTGTCTGTCTAAAGTTATTGAATTAAGTCCCTGACTGTTTACTGTATTTTAAAAGATTATATGTGTTTATGTATATTCCAAATCAGTACTATGATGATCTGGGAATCTTAACAGACCCTTTTATCCTGTGATGCATCTCATTATTTAAATCAGCTATGGAATTCTTCTATCAGCACACTCAAGGTGTCTTTATCCACCTGTTTCTGTATAAAGAATTGCAGCTGTATGTTTGCAACAGCATCCTTTGTGTAATCATTGTAAGACCGTTTGTGTGCTATTGTAATCTTGTTACCTTGGATGTATTCTGTTTACAAATATTACTTTACTATTACACGAAACAAGCTCCTGCTTCAGCTAAAAAATATCTTCTCCGCTATTTATTTTAACTAAAACTTGCAGCCAGCCATTTTCATGTCACCTTCAGCAGGGAATCCCCAATAATTGAGAATCAAGCTAGTTATTTGTAAACATTCTTTTGTCTCATCGAGTCATACAGGCAAAAGTAAGGACTGCAGATGCTGGAAACCAGGGGTTAGATCAGAGTGGTGCTGGAAAAGCACAGCAGGTCAGGTAGCATCAGTGGAGCAGAAAAATCGACGTTTCGGGCAAAAGCCCTTTAGTTACACCTGATGAAGGGCTTTTGCCCAATATGTCGATTTTCCTGCTCCTCTGATGCTGCCTGACCTGCTGTGCTTTTCCGGCATTACTCTGATCTAAACTCATCAAGTCATATAGCAAGGAAACAAACTTTTCAGTCCAACTCGTCCATGCCAAACCAGGTTTTCCAAACTGAACGAGTCCCACTTGTCTATTTGGCTCATACCTTTCTAAAAGTTTTCTCTTCAATGTACCTAGCCAAATGTTTGTTTAAATGTTGTAACTGTACCTGCATCTACTACTTCCTCTGGCAGTTCATTCCACATACGAACCACCCTTTGTGGGGAAAAAAAGTTGCCCCTCCAGTCCGTTTTAAGTCTTTCTCCCTTCAGCTAAAAATGTGCCCCCTAGTTTAGAATTCCTCTACTCTAGGGAAAAGACCTTTGCTATTCACCTTACCTGTGCCCTCATGACCTTATGAAGCTCTATAAGGTAACCCCTCAACCATCTACGCTCCAGTGAAATATCCAGTCTCTCTTTATAATTCAAACCCTCCAGTTCTGGCAACATCCTAGTAAATCTTTTCTGAGACCTGTCCAATTTAATAATATCTTTCCCACGGCAGGGTGACCAGACCTGTACACAGTACTCCAAAAGAGCCCTCGCCAACGTTCTGTACAACCTCAACACCAGTCCAAACTTCTATACTTAGTGGTCTGAGCAGTGAAGCAAGTGTGCTGAGCACCTTCTTAACCACCCTGGCTACCTGTGACGCAGCTTTTAAAGAACTACGTACCTGAATCTCTAGGTCTGTCTGTTTGACAACACTCCCCAGGGCCATACCATTAACTGTCGAAGAACTGCTCTTGTTCATTTTACCAAAATGCATTACCTCACATTTATCCAAGTTAAACTCCATCTGCACTCCTCAGGCCATTGCCCCAATTGATCAAGATCCCTCTGTAATCTTAGATAACGTTTTTCACTGTAGACTATGCCACCAATTTTGGGGTTGTTGACTTACTCGCCAAGCTGGTAAGTTTGTTCGCAGACATTTCGTCAGTGTTCTACAAACATCATCAGTGCGCTTTGGAGGGTTTGCGTTCTATCAAGCTTGCAATTTGTGTGTCTGGGTCTGCTGGTGTCATTTCCAGTTTTGTTTCTCGTTCTGTTTCTTAGTGATTGGTATACGGAGTCCAACTCTACATGTTTGTTCATGGAATTCCAGGCTGAGTGCCAGGCTTCCAGGAATTTCCATGCATGTCTCTGTTTGGCTTGTCTTAAAATGGATATCCAGATCCAGTCCCAGTCAAATTGGGGTCCTTCATTGTCCATGTATATGAATACAAGTGATAGCTAGTCATGTCTCTTGGCAGCTAATTGGTGTTCATGTACTTGAATACTCTGAGCAATTTTGATGTCATCTGCAAACTTACTCACCTACCTCCTGAATTCTCATCCAGATAATTTATATAAACGTAAAGCAACTGTGAACCCAGCACCAATTTCTGCAGAACACAAGTCAAAGGTCTCCTGTTCAAAAAACAACCTTCCACCACTACCCCCTCCCCCCCGTCCCCCCCCCCCCCCATCCCGTCCTGTCTCCTATTGCCAAGCCAATTTTGTATCCAATTGGTAAGCTATCCCTGAATCCCATGTGATCTAACTTTACTAATCAGTCTACCATGTCAAAGGCATTACTGAAATCCATGCCGTCACAGTCTCCCGTTCTGCCCTCAATTGTGGCTTGCATCTTCATGGATCATCTTGACTGACTATTCTGGTTGGAGGAGAAAGTGAGGTCTGCAGATGCTGGAGATCAGAGATGGAAATGTGTTGCTGGAAAAGCGCAGCAGGTCAGGCAGCATCTAGGGAACAGGAGAATCGACGTTTCTGGTTGGAGTACATGGGTATTCCTGGCTAGATTGCCCATTCCTAATTGCCAGGCAAGCAGTTAAGAATCAAGTACATTGCAGTCACATGTAGGCCAAACTGGGTAAGGATGGTTCTTTTCCTTTCCTACAAGGTATTAATGAACTAGATGGACGAAGGAGAAGATGCCAAAGTAAACATAGTCTCTTAAGGACTGGGGAAATAATAATAAGAAAATGAAAGAGGAGCTGAATAAATACATTGCATTGGTCTTCTCAATTGAGGATGCTAATATCGTTCCAAAAATATTAAATAATCAATTCCAAACTGGTTTGGGAAGTAAACACAACAACTATTGCTCAAGGGAAAAATCCTATGGAAACAAATAGGGTTGAAAAACCAACAAATCCTCTGAACGTGATGAGTTGCATCCTAGATTTTGAGGAAGTAGCTGCAGAAATAGTGTATGCACTGATAGTAATTGTCCAAGAATCCTTAGATTCTAGAAAAGGTCCTGGAGGTTTGGAACACTGCCAATGTAACATCAAATTATTAAAAAGGGAGGGAAACAAAAACAGGTAACTATAGGTCAGTTATTTTTAACATTTGTCATTGGGAAAATCTTAATAAGGGGTGCAATAGAAATGCGTCATATAATCAGAGTCAACATGGTTGCCAGAAGGAGAAACTCCTGCTGACAAAGGTATTCAAATTTGTTGAGCGAACAACAAGGATAGATAAAAAGAATGCATGTCTGGCATAAGTGCCTTGGAGGTTGCCCAACTAAACCTTCAAAGTGACTGTGATAGCAGGTGCCCATGACCTGTAATGCAGTTTGGTCATATGCAACATGGAGGTCCTTCGGAGCAATGATGAGCTGATTTCGCCAGGTCCTCACTGGTTTCTGTGTAAAGTTTTCTCAACATCTAGTGTGTTTAGTAAGATATAACTGTTAATTTACACTAATTATCAGGAATCTTACATAGTAAGATCGGAAGCTGAATGTTAATGAGGTGGGATGGCCATTAACGAGGTGCATCATAATGGGCATTTCCAGACTTCTCGTACAATTCTGCTGCAAATCCTACCATCGCCAGCATCACATGAGCCCTTACAAGATTTTGCCCATAGTCCAGCTGTTATGATGGGATTTGAGCCTGTCCCCCCAGAGCATTAGCCTGTGTCTTTAGACCTGTAACCTTACCACTATCCCCACTATAACATAAAAATATGGGAACAGTTAAAGCTGAATCTTGGAAGCCATTGAAAGCTAGCACATTGCTGAAACAAAATGAAATAAATGTAAGTCAGTATTGAAGTTGCTCACAAATCCAATGGCTTTCGTAATTCTTACCTGAAATATTCTTTCATTAAACTTAATGCATTTATTATGGGAGGAAATGTAGTTTATTTAGGAAACTTCCAGTATACAATTATTTTAGATTAAAATGTTAGCTCAAATACTATTAATGCTGGGATTGTTGAACAATTAGCATTCTCATTAAGGAGAACAGATTGTGTGTCGAAACATCAGAACTTTCTTTTGCCAAGTGGAAATAAGATAATGCTGTACATAATATGTTAAATACTGTGCTTCCTGTAAGGACTCCAAGCAGTTGCAACAGTTTCTGTTTCCATTGCATTCCATCTGACAATACCATGATGTGTAAAATATCTCTCTTCATTTGGTGACCCACCACCACTGCAGGTGGCTTCGCTGTCATCATCTATGATTTCCACAACTCTAAATGAACCAGCCTCTAAACTCCTCCTGTTGAAAGTAACAGTTCACTACATGACAGCTAGCACATGTTCCCGCCACTGCATTGCTAGATTTTCTTATCCCTGCATCATTACATCTGAGAATATGTGCATTCAGTGCGCCCAAAGTGCCAAACAATCCTCCTTTGCATGAAATTTGCAGATGTGTTAAACCTGCTGTCCACTGCAGGGTGTCCTTTGCATTTGGAATACCAAAGATTGATGAGATGACCACTTTGTCAAACATCCTGAAGCTTTCTGTCACTTGACATTTCAGACCTCTAGCCCGCTCCAACTCAGACCTCTGTTCTTAAACTTATGCACTGTTTTAGTTCAGCTTAACACAATCTCAGAGAACAGCAGTTTTCCATTTGTTTAGGTACTTTGCTCCCCTGTGATCCTGTTGATTTTAATAATTTAGACTTCAGTTATAGTTTTTCTTCAGGATATGCTTGCATTGTTGATAGCGTACTTGTATTTTCAAGGAGTGTTGCCTGTTGGAGGTGGCATAGTTGGCACTGTAGTACTCAACACCTATGAAGTGTATCTATTTGTTCTCTGGGGCTAGGATCCTGTACCTTTGCAAAATTCCCTGTTCCCATTTTCACTTGTCTTGCCTCGCAAAAGACACACATCCCACCCTAACCGCTGCAACATTACTGGTACATTCTGTGCCTCATTATTCATGTTTAATGTAACAATGCATTTATGCATTCTAAGGATCATTTTACATTCAACTATTTTCTTTCTCCCCCTCTATCTATTGTAGTGTTCCTCTCATTTCTTCCAGTTTTGGTAAAGGGTCTAGACTGGAAATCTAAATTTGCCTATTCCTCAGCAAGTTGCTAATTGATGTGCTGAATTTTTCCCATTTCTATTTCAAAATTCGTTTTTGTGCTTTTTATGTTTCTTTAATCAATGATCTCTGAAAAGTCATTCTTTTAAAATACCTAGTCAAAATGTCAGAGGCTCCAATACTGCAGCTTGTTTGGGAGTGTTTTTGTTGTGTGGAAAATATAGGGACAGCTAAAGTTTCAAGAATTATTTCTGTTCCTTCGTTTCCTGTGTTACTGGTCACCCTTGACCTCACTGCTGTGAAAGCACAAATAGCCCTCGTTGGTATCTATAATAGCAACTTGTTCCATGTGCAGATACAGAGTCAGTGTCACTGTTTCACATAATTGAAAAGGAAACATTCAAAGAATGTTCAACAAGCCATCAGCCACATAGTCTGTAGCAACTGTTCCTTCCTCTCTTCCTGTTTAAAAGTAACTTCCTTCAGGGAGAAATGCACCTCAAGGTATGTAACTGCAGAAGTTCCACAGGAAATGGTATCTCTGTGGTGCTGACAGCTAGTGTTTTTGTCACTTGGCTTGCCAGGCAGTAATGAGCTTCCTGCTGACATAAAAGATGATTTACTGATCTAAATGCCATTTCCGTGAGAAGTTTGTTATAGTTTTCCAGAGGCTACTAAAGTTAGCATCGCACAGTTGTCCAGCACATCAGTTACCAAACTGAGACTTATATTTTAAGTGCAATTAGATTTATAAAGATAGAAGTACATTCTTGGTGTTCCTTAGTAAGGCTGATCTTGATATTGCTTGTAATAAATATGACAGTTACTGAATAATGAATACCCTAGTGAAAGGTTATATTATTTTCAGTGAATCTGCACTGCAGTATTAAATGCCATGGAACAGTAGGTTTGTGGTTCGATGTATTATATCATTTGTATGAATGGTAAAAATGATTTGTAGTATCTTAAATCTTGTGCTGATGTCAGGCAGATGTTTTAAAGTGAGCATTCTGGCGTGTTTATTGGTTGGATAGACCTGATTAGAAAGCTAGATTTTGCATTTTTATCCTTTTAGTCTTCAGATCATAGCTGCTTCCTACACAACCACTGCACTACAATATAAAACTATAGTGGCAATTTTCTTACATTTCGTGACAATATGACTCTTAAACTCCCCAGCTGATAAAGCCATTATTTTGTTGGAAATATTTAAATGAGTGGTTGCAGGAATCTTAGAAAGAAGAGCAGGCGTTGATTCCATGGCTTGTAAAGCCCAGTCCACCATTCAACATGATCATGGCTGATCATTGGCCTCAAATCCACCTCTCTTTCCTACTCCCCCACTGCCACAACTTATTAGTTATAAATGTTGAACTCTGTCTTTGCAGTGAAGTTGATTTTGTTTTACTGAAAATGCATTTAACTGTATTTGGGTTGAGACTGGACAATCACAGAATTGTTACTGTGCAGAAGTAGGCCATTCAGCCCATGTTTGCACAGCTGTCCTAATGAACATGGTGACAGTGCCATCTCCCTGCCCATTCACCAAAACAGTGCACAATACTTCTATTTAAATAATCTAAAGCCCTGTTGAATGCCTCAAATGTATCTGCCTCCAGCAAACTTTTAGGCAAGTCAATGGAAGTCTGGAAACACTATTTCAACAAGGACAAGATGCATTAGGTTGCTACTACTTTAATTCCTTACTGCTCCTCAGATGCTGCCTGAACTGCTGTGCTTTTCCAGCACCACTCTAATCTAGAATCTGGTTTCCAGCATCTGCAGTCCTTACCTTGTTGATTGTAAAAGTATTTTTGAATACTTTTAATGATAGTATAATACATTGCAGCTATATCATTTAAGAAATAGTTTGTTCAATATAATTAGTTCTCAATCTAGGCTTTGTCACCAGTTTTAATCTCATGCTACATTTGATGGACAAATGAGTCGAGACTCCTAATTTGAAATGAGTCCCTGGCATAGTTGCAAGGTTTAAGATGCTCCAAATAGTTCACTATTCAAATGAAAGTGTCATGGTTTAGATTTTAAACCTACTTTTCTTTCCACAAAAAAAAGTTTGATTATATTTTGTGATACATATTCAGGAATATAAAATCTAGGAAAGGTTCCACCACCACCACCACACCCCCCCCCCCCCCCCCCCCGCGCCATGGAAGATAAAAGTGAGATTCACAGACTATTTCTGACCACATGGGCCTGGTGATGAATTAATAAAGTACAAATTTTAAAATCTTATTTGGTCTTAATGTGAGAGAAGTGCAGCTAAGTATAAAAGCTGCATGCAGCAACTTTTAGGGGCAATTGCAAAATATCTATTCATTTCTTAAATGTCCACTCAAAGTATACTTCCCCTTGTTATTTTGATCTCCTGTTGGCTAGTTAAGTAGTTCTGCAATTTATGAACATGCAAGCACATTATCCTTCCTGTTCAGTTATTTATAGTGTCACTTTTGAGAGTATTTCCTGTTGCAGTATTTCTCATCTTTGACATCCTTTATTTCTCACTGAAGGCAGTGTCTTTATCTTACCTTTTAAGTGTGATTATATTTTGAGTTAGTCATTCTCTTTAAGGAGGTTACTAGGACTTGACTAAATCTAGAAATGTATTTGTTCCCTCAAGTGAAGAGGGTATGGTACTAATTTATTTGCATGGTTCCTTTTAGAATATGAGCAAACAAAAACAGAAATTGCTGGAGAAAGTCCGGTCTGGCAGCACCTGTGGGAAGAAAGCAGAGTTAAAGTTTTGAGATAAGACCGTTCCTGAACAGTCACCAGACTCTGTCTCTGGACTGTCCTCTGTTCTTTGAGTTGCTCAGGGTAGTGTCCTAGGCCCAACTGCTGCATCAATGACCCCACCTCTCCATCATAAGGTCAGAAGTGGGGGATGTTTGCTGATGATTGCATAATATTCAGCACCATTCATGGCTCCTCAGATACTGAAAATTAGATTCCCTACAGTGTGGAAACAGGCCCTTTGGCCCAACAAATTCACACCGACCCTCCAAAGAGCAACCCACCCAGACTCATTCCCCTACGTTTACCTGACTAATGCACCTAACGGGCAATTTAGCATGGCCAATTCACCTAATCTGCATATCTTTGGACTGTGGAAGGAAACTGGAACACCAGGAGGAAACCCACGCAAACATGGGGAGAATGTGCAAATTCCACAGACAGTTCCCCAAAGTGGGTATTGAACCCGAGTCCCTGGCACTGTGAGGCAACAGTGCTAACCACTGAGCCACAGTGCCGTGAAGCTGACCATGTTTAAATGCAATGAGGTCTGTACAATTTCTAGGCTTGAGCTGATAAGTGGCAAGTAATGTTCAAACCACACAAATGCCAGATAATGACCATTCCTACTAAGAGACAATCTAACCATCACCTCACGACATTGAATGATGTTAACGTCACTGAATCCCCCACTATCAAGATCCTTGGGGGTTACCATTGACCAGAAACTCAACTGGACTCACCACATAAACGCAGTGGCTACAAGAACAGGTCAGAGGTTAGAAATAATGGAGCAAGTAGCTCACCACCTGACTCCCCAAAGACTGTCCATCATCTACAAGGCACAAGTCAGGAGTGTGATGAAATACTCCCCACTTGCTTTGATGGGTGCAGTTCCAACAATATTGAAGAAGCTTGACACCATCCAGGACAAAGCGGCTCAGTTGATTATCGCACCGCATCCACAAGCATCTACTCCCTCCATCACCAATGCTTAGTACAGCAGTGTGCACTGTCTACAAGATTCATTGTAGAAATTCACCAAAGATTCTTAGACAACACCTTACAAACCAATAACCACCACCATCCAGAAGGACAAGGGCAGCAGACACATGGGAACACCACCTGCAAGCTGACTTCCAAGCGAATCACTGCTTGGAAATATATCGGCATTCCTTCACTGTCATTGGGTCAAACTCCTGGAATTCCCTCCACAATGACATTGTGGATCAACTTGTAATATATTGACTGCAGCAGATTAACTGTGCAAATCACTACCATATCCTCAAAGGTAACTAGGGACCAGTAATGATTGCTGGCCAGCCAGTGACACCCGGATCCAGCGAGTGAATTTTTAAAAAAGGCCTGGCCATGCCATTCTAAACCTCTGAAACACATTGCCAACTTACTAAGAAATAACAGTACTTTTATTAATAAAACAAACATGTATTTATAGATGCACTCCACCTCTATCACCTAGAAGAAAAAGATCAGCAGGTTCTTGGGGGCACCACTGTCTGCATTTTCCTCTCTAAGTTGCACACCATCCTGACTTAGACATATATCACTATTCCTTCACTGCCATTGGATCACAATTGTAGGATTCTTGGCTAGCAGCATTTGCTATGTACCCTCAACCAAAGGACTCAGTAGTTCAAGAAGCCAGCTCACCACCACTTTCTCCAGGGCAGTCAGGGGTGGGCAATGCTAACTTAGCCGGCAATGCCCACATTCCCATGAACAAATAACAAAGAAGATGCAGAAGCGGAGTTGGTCTTGGCTCAGTGGTGACATTAAAGTCCCCTGAGGCAGTACTTTGATCCCATTCAGCCTTTACCAGACAGCAAAGAGGCATTCCAGTTTCTGAATACTGGGCTGACACCTAGTGCGGTGTGGTGCTGGAAGAGCACAGCAATTCAGGCAGCATCTGAGGACAGGCAAAATCGACGTTTCAGGCAAAAGCCCTTCATCAGGAATAAAGGCAGAGAGCCTGAAGCATGGAGAGAGTAGCATAGAGTACAATAGGGGAGGAGATGAAGGTGATAGGTCAGGGAAGAGAGGGTGGAGTGGATAGGTGGAAAAGAAGCTGGGCAGGTCGGACAAGTCCGGACAAGACAAGGGGACAGTGTTGAGCTGGAGGTTAGAAACTAGGATGAGATGGGGGAAGGGGAAATGAGGAAGCTGTTGAAGTCCACATTGATGCCCTGGGGTTGAAGTGTTCCGAGGCGGAAGATGAGGCGTTCTTCTTCCATGCGTCTGGTGGTGAGGGAGCGGCGGTGGAGGAGGCCCAGCACCTCCATATCCTCGGCAGAGTGGGAGGGGGAGTTGAAATGTTGGGCCACGGGGCGATTTGGTTGATTGGTGCGGGTGTCTCGGAGATGTTCCCTAAAGCGCTCTGCTAGGAGGTGCCCAGTCTCCCCGATGTAGAGGAGACCGCATCGGGAGCAACAGATACAATAAATTATATTAGTGGATGTGCAGGTAAAACTTTGATGGATGTGGAAGGCTCCTTTAGGGCCTTGGATGGAGGTGAGGAAGGAGGTGTGGGCACAGGTTCCCACACCCACCGACTCCCACAGCTACCTGGATTACACCTCTTCCCACCCTATCTCTTGCAAAAATGCCATCCCGTATTCCCAATTCCTCCGCCTCCGCCGTATCTGCTCCCAGGAGGACCAGTTCCACTATAGAACACACCAGATGGCCTTCTCTTTTAGAGACCGCAATTTCCCTTCCCACGTGGTTAAAGATGCCCTCCAACGCATCTCGTCCACATCCCGTACCTCCGCCCTCAGACCCAACCCCTCCAACCGCAACAAGGACAGAACGCCCCTGGTGCTCACCTTCCACCCTACCAACCTTTGCATAAACCAAATCATCCTCCGACATTTCCGCCACCTCCAAACAGACCCCACCACCAGGGATATATTTCCCTCCCCACCCCTCTCCGCCTTCCACAAAGACCGTTCCCTCCGTGACTACCTGGTCAGGTCCACGGCCCCCTACGATCCATCCTCCCATCCTGGCACTTGCCCCTGCCACCGCAGGAACTGTAAAACCTGTGCCCACACCTCCTTCCTCACCTCCATCCAAGGCCCTAAAGGAGCCTTCCACATCCATCAAAGTTTTACCTGCACATCCACTAATATCATTTATTGTGTCCGTTGCTCCTGATGCGGTCTCCTCTACATCGGGGAGACTGGGCGCCTCCTAGCAGAGCGCTTTAGGGAACATCTCCGAGACACCCGCACCAATCAACCACACCGCCCTGTGGCCCAACATTTCAACTCCCCCTCCCACTCTGCCGAGGATATGGAGATGCTGGGCCTCCTCCACCGCCGCTCCCTCACCACCAGACGCATGGAAGAAGAACGCCTCATCTTCCGCCTCGGAACACTTCAACTCCAGGGCATCAATGTGGACTTCAACAGCTTCCTCATTTCCCCTTCCCCCACCTCATCCTAGTTTCTAACCTCCAGCTCAACACTGTCCCCTTGTCTTGTCCGGACTTGTCCGACCTGCCCAGCTCCTTTTCCACCTATCCACTCCACCCTCTCCTCCCTGATCTATCACCTTCATCTCCTCCCCCACTGACCTATTGTACTCTATGCTACTCTCTCCCCACCCCCACCCTCCTCTAGCTTATCTCTCCACGCTTCAGGCTCTCTGCCTTTATACCTGATGAAGGACTTTTGCCCGAAACGTCGATTTTGCCTGTCCTCGGATTTTGCCTGTCCTCGGATGCTTCCTGAATTGCTGTGCTCTTCCAGCACCACTAATCCAGAATCTGGTTTCCAGCATCTGCAGTCATTGTTTTTACCTTTATCTAGTGGGTTGTACTTGCCCAATGGGAATAGAGTAACCCTGGTCGGCAGACCATGGTTACTTTGTGCTGTAATGTTTTGAAGTTGCAGTTTGAATGTGTTTATGTGAAGCTGCCATACTTAGAAGCACAAATAGGTGGAGCTGTACTAAGCAACAGAAAGCATTAAATGATTGCTTAATTTTAAAAAAAATCAATATTGTTTACTTGTATAATATTAAATCTTGGTCTGCTTTTGGCTGTATTAAGTCCCAAGAACATTATGCATGGCCAAGAACTTCTCAGGTTCACATCCTATCTGTCCAGTTGCAATAGAGTCTAGATCTATCATTGTAACTAGTCAATTTTCATGATAAGGAATACTGAGTCAGTCAATGACCAGGTTTATGGGCAAATGTAGGATTTTGTCACAGTAACAACACAAAATGATTTCAAAAATAGAAATAGCTGGAGAAACTCATCAGGTCTGACAGTCACCAGTGCCTCCAGATCATAGCATCTGTGGAGAGATAGCAGAGTCAGCATTTTGTGTCCAATGTGTCTCTTTCCAGCATCTGCAGTTCTTTGCTTTTTTGTTTACAGACTATGATTTATTAGATAAAGAAGTTGAAGAAATAGATTACTTCGTCTTTGTAGATAAGAGAATCAGCAAAATACATAGAAACAACTATTATGATATTTGTGTTATTGAATATAGCAATCTGCTGCCCTCTGCAGCTTTTTGGAACTGCACTGAATTGAAAACCCAATCATATGTTGAGGTCGTACGGAACGTTGGTGAGGCCTCTTCTGGAGTACTGTGCGCAGGTTCTGTTTGCCCTGTTATAGAAAGGATATTATTAAACTGGAGAGGGTTCCGAAAAGATGTTGCCAAAATGGAAGGTTTGAGTTACAAAAATAGATTGGAAAGATTGGGCCTTTTTTCACTGGAGTGTAGGAGGTTGAGGGGTCATCTTACTGAGGTTTATAAAATCATGAGGGGTATAGATAAGATGAATGGCCATGGTCTTTTCCCTGAGGTAGGCGAGTTCAAAACTAGGGTGTGTATTTTTAGGGTGAGAAAAGAAGGAACTCTTCTCACCTTAAAAAGAAACTTTGCTTTAATTTAGTCAAACCTGTCAGAAATAGTGCCATTTAGTTTTCATTGGGCCTAATTTGATTTGATTTGCAATTTCATGAAATATGTAAGGATTAGTGATTCACAGTGGCAATATATCTTGTCTAAGCTGCACCTTTAGAACAAGTAAAACTAGAAACCGTAAAACTGTGAAGTTCGCAGTCCAAACAGTGTTTTTCTGAATAAAATGTCAATGACTGTGCTATCTGAGTTCATTGGCTAGGCACTGAACTGTGAAGAATGGATAGTGCTTAATTATTGCTCAGAAACTCTAGCTACTGTGTCACTACCACACAGTGCGAAGAATCATTTATGCCTGACAGGAAACAATATTAATCAATTACTGACAGATGACAGTGATATCATATTTACAGAAGCTACCAGTTTAATTTCCTGCATGACATCCGGCTGGTAATACTGTGGTAATAGCTTCCTGCACTGATGCATCAAGTTTGCTTTGTGTCTTGTTTTTCTTTTTATTTCTGACTCAGAAGTAATTCCACAAAGTTTACCAGCTATGACTGGCTTAGTCTTTGTTCCTTGGCTTTCTTATTGCTGAAAGAACATGTTTGCATTGTAGTTATTGGCACAGGAATAGATAGTACTTACTGTTTAAGGTCATTATGTACCTCTCATGGTTTAAGAACATCTTTTATGAGGACATTTCTGTAACTAGTTCATATTTTATATTTTTAAACACCTGAGGTAAAAAGTTAAGGACCAATAATATTTCAGCATGTTTCAGTTTTATAGTGTGGAATAAATTGAATATACCTAGCAAGTTTGTATAGTAGAATTTATTTCACTCGCATTTTGGTCAAAACCCAGTATAGGTCCTGATTTGTGTTGGAGCATGTTGTGGACTGGAACAGTGGAATGTCAATTGATCTGTTTCCCAGTTTCCTGTGTTTTCTGCTTTAGAAAGGACTGGAGAGAATAATGGAAGAGAATGCTTTTGTAAAAACACTTCTTCCTTCAATCAGAACAGTTTACTTATTTTTGTCTAGCTCACTAAGCAATACAAAGCATTCTTCTGTGAGACAAAAATGTATGAAATAAATTAGGATTTTAGAACAGTCGACAAATAAATTGATTAATTTTGTTTACTGCGAATCAATATTGAAGTTGTTATTAAAAGGGATATAGACAGTAAGAACAAGGAGTTTATGCTGAACTTGAATGCTGGTTCAACCTCAGCTGAAGTATAATGTTCAGTTCTGGGCAGTGCACTTCAGAAGGAATGTGAAGGGATTAGAGAGTGTGCAGGTAAGATTTGCAAGAGTGGGTCATAGATTAGAAGCTTCAGTTGTGAAAATAGAATAATGTGGAGGTACCGGTGTTGGACTGGGGTTGGCCAAAGTTAAAAATCACACAACACTAGGTTATAGTCGAGCAGGTTTATTTTGGAAGTACAAGTTTTTGGAGCACTGCTCCTTTGTCAGGTAGCTAGTGGGGCAGGATTATAGGACACAGAATTTATAGTAAAAGATCAAAGTGTCATAGAAGCTGATGTGATGTATTGAACAAACTTAGATTGCTATTAAGTCTTTAATCATTGAGAGTGGGGATGCAGATTTCAATTCATTAATATGTAAATCCCAGAACTACTTTCACATCACAGTCCCCTTAAAACTTAAGGTTTTATGTGAAAAAGAGATGGCATCTCAGCTCAAACAATGCATTAAAGGTGTGAGGTTAGAATCTGTATCCCAACCTTTGCAGATTTCTATTTGCAGATATTCTATTTTGTCCAAAAAGCGCAAAATCTGTAGGCAGTTCAGTCCGTATGACATTTTATCAATTCCTACTTTGGAAATAGAACCAGTCTGACTCAAGGTTGTGATACAGACAGACTCTAACCTCATACCTTTAATGCATTGTCTGAGCTGAGATGTCACCTTTTTTTAAAATAAAATCTGAAGTTATCTCAGGACTGTGACTTGAAAAAATTTCTGGGATTTACATATTAATGAATCGAAACCTGCAACCCCATTCTAAGTGATTAAAGACTAAGCAGCGATCCAGGTTAGTTTGTTACATTGCATCAATTATATGACACTTTGATCTTTTACTATAAATTCTGTGTATTATGGTCCTGCCCCACTCGCTACCTGACTAAGGAGCAGTGCTCCGAAAGCTTGTACTTCCAAAACAAACCTGTTTGACTATAACCTAGTGTTGTGTGACTTTTAACTTTGAAGATAGATAGATTGGTAAAGGTAGGACTGTTTTCTTTGCAGAAAAGAAGGTTGAGGAGAGATTTGATAGATGAATTCAAAATATGGGTCTGTGTGATAATGACAGCATAGAATTTCTCGGCACTTAAGTGTATATTGAACTTCTAATTCCATTATGTTTCTTTCCTAAAAAGAGGACTGCTGCAGCCAAAAGATGACTGTAGATAAAAATTCAGTGACTAACAGGATGATGTGAGCCCATGGAATATCACAGCTGTCCAGAGAAAGGGAAACTTCAAGCAGAACGATTCAAAAGGGCATGAATAATGATAGGCTGACTTCCTTCTCAATAAAAAGCCATTTCCTGTATATATCACTCTGTTTTATGCTTCTAGAGATATATAAACAGATTTTTAAAAACTACAGCATCTGGTCTTTGTGTATTAGTGACCTGACATTTTGGTATGTGGACATGTGTGCTGTGACGTTTGCACTTTAAGAACAGCCATTAAACACCCCTGCAATACAGGTAAAAGAGGAAGAAATGAGCTCAGCCAGCTACCATCCAAAGGTACAAGGGGGTGGGGCGGGGGGGAAGAAAGATCTAACTGCCTCTAAAGCCAAAAATTACAAACTAGGCTGCTCAACTACCAATGTCAACACTACTGTTATGGGCCAGGCCAGACCCCCTCAAAAGCATTTCAAGAAAATAGTCCAGACCCTAACTTTTCTAGCTGTTTTAAGCAGGTGTAAAATGGGTATTCCAGAATGATGCAGCTGGCCGCACCACTCAGTTTTAAACAAAACAGAATTTATTTACAGACTACTGAATGAAACACCAACAAAAGAGAACCAAATTTAGAATAACTTACTATGCGAAAACCTATTCGACTCTATCGCAATTTAATGATGCTGTATCAAATACTTGCAACATCCCATAAACCCTCCCTTGGCAAAAAAAAGGTGAAATCAAACACTGGTTCTTACAGGAAAAGTGTCAGAGAGAGAGAGAGGTTCAGCAGGGAGCTACTTCTTTGGGTCCAGCAGCTTCTCTGGGTTCCCAGCTAAAACTGGACCAGCAGCAGCAAACAAAAACAGCTTGTTAAAACCAAAACAAACCAAACCCTGAACTGGGAGAATTGGCTACTCCCCTTTCATTGTACAAGTGTTTTTTTAAAAACAAACACTTCAAACCGTTTTTTATGTAGCTATTTCCAGACATATCCGAACCTCTTTCTTTGTGACCCCCCCCCCCCACCTCCAAAAGAAAACACAAGGCCAACATAATCTTGTGAAAGGAGCAGCATCGTCACACTATCAATACCAGCCAAAATGCAGCTGCAAAGTTCTGCTATTTACTCTTCATGATCGACCTTGAGACTGATCCATCTACTGTTTTTAAAATTTTTTGTTTGGACTACCGTCTTATTCCTAATCTGTGCAAGTTTGTTGTATTATTGTATCTCATTACAGTCGGTAACTAATTAACTAACTCCTTTCTTAATTCAATAAAACCTGGTTAAATTAGCTCTTTTTAAAACACAGATTCACTTGGTCTGGGAGAAGCATGTCCAGGGCAAATTAATCTTATGAGCAACTGAGGGGGGTGAGTGAACAAAATAAATAAGTCCGTTCATCCCTTCTCGTCTGGGAGTTTAACTAATCGGATTATCCGGTCTGAATCAGTACCAAAATTGGGGAGCCTCATCTTGCTCTGTTTGAAACAGTGGACAGAATAGATGGGAAGGAACTATTCCCAGCCATAAAGGAATTGAGAATGAGAGCCAACTGATTTAAAATAAATGGCAAAAGAAGGTAAGCGATATGAGAAAATACTTTTTCAGGCAGCGATTAATTACATCTGAAACTCTCTATTTCAGGGTATGGTGGAGGCAGATTCAATTGGATTATTCTAAAGGGAATTAGATTATTATTTGAAAGAAGAATGTAAAGGGTTAAGGAGTGAGATATCGGGAGAATGTCACTAAGTGAATTGCTCATTCAGAATGTCAGTAAGGACACAATGGACTGAATGGTTGCCTTCTGAGCTATAGCGCTTCTGTGAATAGTATAAACTATATTCTTGGCACATGATCTTTTTTCAGGTAGTTTTTACATCATGAATAGATCTGTTTTATTAATCTGTTCACTTTGAAATCTGGATTGTAAGAACAGATGGGTCACAGATGGAAAGGCAATTGATGCGGAGTTGCTAAACTTTCTGTGTAAACAGAGTAAGCTTTGTTGCTTAGTGTCTTTCTTTGCCAGACTTCTCTCAGTACTGAGATCTGTTTGAAGTTGGTCATCATACAGGAAGACAAACGAAACTAATATCTTTTATGCACATGATATTGGAATGCAGGAATGACATTTTCCTTTTGTTTCCTTTTTTTGCCAATTGATTGCAGTCAAAAGCAGCAGAGTCGCACAGTCCCTCACTAGTAACAAACCAGGTGAACAGTTGTCTGGATCCTTCTGATCGGGTAAGCTCCCATGCAATGGACCCAGCCAGTGGTGATCCTGGTATAACTAGCACTCTGGAGGACCACACAGGCATCCCACCAACACTTGCCAGCACATTAGGGCACATTGTAGAGCAACTGGATGTTTTAACCCAGGTGAGTGATTGAAAAGGTGAAGGACCTAATAATTGTTTTGCTAATACGTTTTTCTTACATTTTTCGTTGTAGGAGGATTTCATTGCTGCTTTTTTGCTCCAGTTACATTTTTATCTTTGTGAGTTGCTCGGTCCACTATTGTATCTCATTTATATAAACAGTTTGGATAAGAGTTTAGGAGACTTGTTTAGTAAGTTGCGGATGACACCAAAATTGCTTGTATCGTTAACAGTGAAGAAGGTAATCCAAAATTGCAAAGAGATTTTGATCATTTGTGCCAATGGGCTGAGGAGTGACAGATGAAGTTTAATTTGGATAAATGTGAGGTATTGCATTTTGGTAAGATGTGCAGGGGCGGGACTTAGATACCTAATGGTAGGGCCCTGGGTAGTATTGAGCAGAGATACCTAGGGATTCAGGTACATAGTTCTTTGAAACTTGTGTCATAGATAGATAGGGGAATAAAGAAGGCGTTTAGCACTCATTCCTTCATAGCTCAGACGATTGAGCATATGAGTTGGGATGTGATGGTGAGGTTGTACAGGACATTGTGGGCACTTTTGGAGTACTGTGTACACTTCTGGTCGCCTCTGCTATAGGAAGGATATTATTAAATTGGGGAGGATTCAGAAAAGATTTACCAGGATGTTACTGGGACTGGAGAGTTTGGGAGGCTGGGACTTTTTCCCTGGACCATAGAAGGTTGAGGAGTGACCTTAAAGAAGTTTAAAACCTTGTGAGAGACATTGATAGGATGAATGGTAAAGGTCCGTTCCCTATAGTGGGTGAGTTCAAAAACTAGAGGGCATATTTTTAAGGTAAGTGGTCAAAGATTTAAAAAGGACCTGTGGGGCAATCTTTTCACACAGAGGGTGGTTCATATGTGGAATGACTTATCAGAGGAAGTGGTAGTTGCAGGTACAGTTATAATATTTAAAAAACATTTGGATAGGTATATAAACAGGAAGGGTTTAGAGGGATATGGGCCAAACACAGGCAAATGGGGCTATTTTAGTTTGGGAAACTTCGTCAGCACAGACGAGTTGGATCGAAGGGTCTATTTCTGTGATGTATAACTCTCTGCTCTCAATGACTCTAAAATCTGAGATTTGACTTTGTTACAATCATAATAATTGCATGGTACCAGTACCTGTTGATTTTAACCAATTAAGACCAAACTCCTCTTTTTGCACAGAGTTAAAGGATAAACTTGCAATAACTTATGTTGATTGCTACAACACTTGTTCCTTTTCCCTGAAAATTCTTGCTTTACAGTGTTAATACCATACCACCAGAATGTGTGAAGTCATTCGAAAATACACAATTATGGGTAGTTTTTCTCATGCTATCATGTGCTCAAAAGTACTATCAAACTAACTTAATTTCCTGAGAGAGATGGATAAAGGCAGATTAAAATTACAGGGTGAAGCTTGGCTTTTGTAGGCTACAGTCATAGTGTCATAGAAGCATAGAAAATTGGAGCAGGAGTAAGCCATAGTCATACAGCATGGAAACAGGCCCTTTGGCCCAACATGTCTGTGCCAACCAACAAACACCAAGCGACACTAATCCCATTTTCCTCCACTTAGTTCGTAGTCTACTCTGCTTTGGCATTTTAAGCGCACGTCCAGTTGCGTCTTAAATGTTGCGGGAGTACCTGCCTCCTCAAACGTTTTAGGCAGCGTATTCCAAATTTTTGCCAAATGCTGGTTGAAAAAGCATTTCCTCAAATCACTCTAAACCACTTTTTTTTTTAGATTTTTTTTTAGATTACTTAGTGTGGAAATAGGCCCTTCGGCCCAACAAGTCCACACAGACCCGCCGAAGCGCAACCCACCCATACCCCTACATTTACCCCTTACCTAACACTACGGGCAATTTAACATGGCCAATTTACCTAACCTGCACATCTTTGGACTGTGGGAGGAAACCGGAGCACCCGGAGGAAACCCACGCAGACACGGGGAGAACGTGCAAACTCCACACAGTCAGTCGCCTGAGGCGGGTATTGAACCCGGGTCTCTGGCGCTGTGAGGCAGCAGTGCTAACCACTGTGCCACCGTGCCGCCCACTTACTTCTCAACTTGTGCCCTCTGTCTTAGATGCATCTGCCATGGGGAAAAGATTCTCACAACCTACTCAGTCTATGTGTATCGTAATTTTAGAAAGATTAGATTAGATTCCCTGCAGTGTGAAAACAGGCCCTTCGGCCCAACAAGTCCACACCGACCCTCCGAAGAGTAACCCATCCAGACCCATTTCCCTCTGACTAATGTACCTAACAGTATGGGCAATTTAGCATGGCCAATTCACCTGACCTGCACATCTTTGGACTGTGGGAGGAAACCAGACCACCCAGACGAAACCCACGCAGACACTGGGAGAATGTGCAAACTCCACACAGACAGTCACCCAAGGCTAGAAACTAACCTAGGTCACTGGCGCTGTGAGGCAGCAGTGCGAACCACTGAGCCACCGTGCTGTCCCAAGAAATTGAGCTTCAGTGAGCCTGATATGATCGGAACATGTAACCTTCTGATCTGGAATCAGATGCGCTACTGTTGCACCACAAGCCCGCAGCCAAATTTTGTATATTAATCAGGTCCCCTCCCCTTGGCCGCCTGTATTCTAAGAAAAACAAATTCAGACTAACCAGTCTTTGATCATAACTCAGCCTTTCATCCCAGGTAGCCTCCTAGTGAAACTCCTCTGCACCCTCTACAGTGCAGCCATGTCGTTCCATTTAGTGTGGTGACCAGAACTGCACACAGTATTCCATCTGTGACCTCACCAATGTTTGATAAAGCTGTATCAAAACTCTCTGGCTCCTATAAGCCCCAGCTAACGCAGGTAAGCATCCCATATTGCTTTTCACAAGTCTATCTACCTGTGCTGACACCCAAGATTCCTTTGTTCCTCGATACTCCCTAGGGATCTACCATTCATTGTGTAAATTCATCTCTTATTAGACCTCTCAAATGCATCACCTCACATTTCTCAGGATTAGATTTCATGTGCAAATGCTCTGCCCATTTATCAGCTGATCAGTATCAGACTATAGCCTGAGACCATCCTCCTCACTATCAGCAGCACCAATTTTCATGCAAACCTACTAATTATACTTCCACATTCACATCCAAGTTATTCATGTACATGACAACTGCAAGATTCCCAGCACCGATCCCTGTGATAAACTGCTAGTCACAGGATTCCAATCACAAAAACAACCCTCCTCCATCACCCTTTGCCTCCTATTTGCAAGCCAATTTTTTATCCAGTTTGCCAAATTGCCTTGGATCCTTTGCGCTATTACCTGTTGACCAGCCTTCCATGTGGAACTTTGACAAAGACCTTATTGAAATCACATCAGCTGCACTACCCTCACCAATATATTTAGTCACCTTTCAAAAAACTCATTTATATTTAATCCCTCTAACAAATCCATGCTGACTATCCCTGGTAAGTCCCTGACTTTCCAAGTGTTGATTCATCCTGTCCCTCAGAAGTTTTCCCTGTAATATCCCTACCACTGACATCAGATGAACTGGTCTGCAATTACCTGGCATATCATTGCTGACCTTCTTCAACAAAAGAAGAACATTAGCTTTCCTCGTCATCTGGCACTTCATTTTTCACCAATAGAGTATTGAATATATCCATCAGGGTCCCAGCAATCTCCTCCCTTACCTCCCATAGCAACTCTTACATCACCTCAGGTCCAAGGGATTTAGACACCTTTATGCCTGCTAAAACATGCTCCTTATTAACCTTCATATGTTCTAGAACCTCACCATCCCAGCTGAAATCCACATCTACAATGTCTTTCTCTTCTTTGAATACAGGTGAGAAAAATTCCTTTAAAACTCATCCACATTCTCCAGCACCATGTGGAGATTGTCCTTTTGATCTCCAATAGACTCCACTCTTAGAACATGGAACAATACAGAGCAGAACAGGCTCTTCGGCTCTTGATGTTGCGCCGACCTGTGAACTATTCTCAGCTCGTTCCCCTACACTATCCCCAAATCATCCATGTGCTTATCTAAGGATTGTTTAAATCTCCCTAAAGTGGCTGAGTTGACTACATTAGCAAGTAGGGCATTCCACACCCTTACCACTCTCTGCATAAAGAACCTGCCTCTGACATCTTTCTTAAATCTATCATCCCTCAATTTGTAGTTGTGCCCTCTCGTACAAGCTGACGTCATCATCCTAGGGAAAAGGCTTTCACTGTCTACCCTATCTAATCCTCTGATCATCTTGTATGTCTCTATCAAATCCCCCCTTAGCCGCCGCCTTTCCAATGAGAACAGACCCAAGCATCTCAGCCGTTCCTCATAAGACCTTCCCTCCAGACCAGGCAACATCCTGATAAATCTCCTCTGCACCTTTTCCAATGCTTCCACATCCTTCCTGTAATGGGGCGACCAGAACTGTACACAATATCCCAAGGGTGGCTGCATCAGCATTTTGTACAGTTGCAGCATGATATTGCGGCTCCAGAACTCAATCCCTCTACCAATGAAACCTAACACACCGTATGCCTTCTTAACACCACTATCCACCTGGGTGGCAACTTTCAGAGATCTATGCACATGGACTCCAAAATCTCTCTGCACATCCACACTACCAAGAATCTTTCCATTGACCCAGTACTCTGCATTCCAATTATTCTTCCCAAACTGCATCACCTCACATTTAGCTGCATTGAACTCCATTTGCCACCTCTCAGCCCAATTCTGCAGTTTATCCAAGTCCCCCTGCAACCTGTAACATTCTTCCAAACTGTCCACTACACCACCGACTTTAGTGTCGTCTGCAAATTTACTAATCCATCCACCTGTGCCTGCGTCTAAGTCATTTATAAAAATGACAAACAGCAGTGGACCCAAAACAGATCCTTGTGGCACACCACTAGTAAGTGGCCTCCAGACTGAATATTTTCCATCAACCACCACTCGCTGCCTTCTTTCAGAAAGCCAGTTTCTAATCCAAACTGCTAAATCACGCTCAATTCCATGCCTCTGCATTTTCTCCATCAGCCTACCATGTGGAACCTTATCAAAGGCTTTACTGAAGTCCATGTATACCACGTCAACTGCCCTACCCTTATCTACATGTTTGATCACCTCAAAAAACTCAATGAGGTTTGTGAGACACGACCTGCCCTTGACGAAACCATGTTGACTATCTGAAATCAAAGTGTTGCTTGCGAGATGATTATAAATCTTACCTCTTATAATCCTTTCCAAAACCTTTCCTACAACAGAAGTAAGGCTCACTGGTCTATAATTACCTGGGTCATCTTTGCTACCCTCCTTGAACAAGGGCACAACATTTGCAATCCTCCAGTCCTCAGGTACTAAACCTGTAGACAATGATGACTCAAATATCAAAGCCAAAGGCTCTGCTATCTCCTTCCTAGCTTCCCAGAAAATCCTCGGATAAATCCCACCTGGCCCAGGGGACTTGTCTACTTTCACTCCTTCTAGAATAGATAACACCTGTGCGTAACTAACCTCGATCCTTTCTAGTCTAATATCCCGTACCTCATTTTTCTCCTCTACAATGTTCTCCTTTTCCTGAATGAACACCGATGAGAAATGTTCATTTAGCACCTCTCCGATCTCTACAGGGTCCACACTCAACTTCCCACTTCTGTCTTTGACTGGCCCTATTCGTACCCTAATCATCCTTTTATTCCTCACATACCTATAGAAAGCTTTAGGGTTCTCCTTTATTTGCTAACGACTGCTCGTGTCCTCTCTTTGCTCTTCTTAACTCTCTCTTTAAATCCTTCTTAGCTAATCTGTAACTCTCCATCGCCTCATCTGTACCATCTTGCTTCATCAACACGTAAGCCTCCTTCTTCATCTTAACAAGAGATGCAATTTCTGGAGTAAACCATGGTTCCCTTACCTTATCACTTCCTCCCTGCCTGACAGGGACATACCTATCAAGGTCATGCAATATATCTGTTCCTTAAACCAGCTCCACATTTCGATTGTCTGCATCCCCTGCATTTTGCTACCCCATTCTATGCATCCTAATTCTTGCCTAATCGCATTATAATTGCCCTTGCCCTATCGATAACTCTTGACCTGTGGCATGTACCCATCCCTTTCCATTGCTAAACTAAACGTAACTGAATTATGGTCACTCTCTCCAAAGTGCTCACCTATAACTAAATCGAACACCTGGCCTGGTTCATTATCAAGCACCAGATCCAGTGTGGCCTCCCCTCTTGTCGGCCCTTCGAAGTACTGTGTCTGGAAACCCTCCTGTACACATTGGACAAAAACTGATCCATCCGACGTACTAGAGCTGTAACATTTCCAGTCAATGTTGGGGAAGTTAAGGTCCCTCATAATGACCACCCTGTTCCTTTCACTCCTACTTAGAATAGTTTTGCTAATCCTCTCTTCCATCTCCCTTGGAACTCTGCAGAGGCCTATAAAAAAAATTCCAAGCAGTGTGACCTCTCCTGTTTCTAACCTCAGCCCACACTACCTCAGTAGAAGAGTCCTCATCAAAAGTTCTCTCAGCCACCGCTATACTATCTTTGACTAACAAGGCCACGCCTCCCCCTCTTTTACCACCTTGCCTGTTTTTAATGAATGATCTAAACCCTGGAACCTGCAAAATCCATTCCTCACCCTGCTCTATCCATGTCTCCGAAATGGCCACAACATTGAAGTCCCAGGTATCTATCCATGCTGCAAGCTCACATACCTTATTTAGGATACTTCTGGCGTTGAAGTAGACACAAACCAGTTTGCTGTCTGCCAGTACATTCCTGTGACCCTGAAATCCTGTCCCTGTCCTTTCTACTTTCATCCTCCTGTGCACTGCAACTACACCTCCGGCTCCCATCCTCTTTCTCTGCATCTACTTATAAAATACCTTGAGGTTTTCCATAATCTTAAAAGCTAAAAAATGTTTTATGACCTTTCTTTGCACTCCTAATTTCTTTTTAAGCACACTGTACACTGTCTCTCCTTTTGAAGGGCTTCCCTGTTTTTAATGTGTTGTGCCTACCGTAATTCTTCCTTTTTTTTTTCATTATCAAACTCTCAATATCTCTTGACATGTTGGGTTCCCTGGACTCTGCTGCTCTTGCCCTTCAACTATTAGAGGAAAATACTGCCCTGAACGTTCAATATACTACTTTGAAAAGGCTCTCACTTTCAAATGTGGACTTACTGCAAGTAGCTGCTCCCAGTCTACATTTGCTAGATCCTGTCTAATGATATTGAATTTGGCCTTCCCCTAGTTTAGACACTTTAACTTATCACTATGCTTATCCCTTTCCATAATTACTTTGAAACTTAGAGTTCTGGTCACTACCCCCAAAATGCTTGCCTGCTGAAACTTCAATCACTTGACCAACTTCATTCCCTAGGATTAGCACTACCTAGGACTATCTACATACTGGCACAAAGATGCACTTTAAAAATTCCACCCGGTCTAATTCTTTAATACTAAGGCAATGCCAGTTAATGATAGCAAAGTTGAAATCCCCTACAACTACAACCCTATTGCTCTCGCACCTTTCTATGATTTGCCTACGCATCTGCTACTTTATTTCCCTCTGACTGTTGGAAGGCCTATAGTATAGTCAAAGTAATCACCTTTTTCTTTTATTACTGAGCTCTACCCACACGGTCTCCTATGAAGAGCCTTTTAGGATATTCTGCAGTGACGGTTTCCTTTATCAATGACATGTTAAATTGTTACATAAATACCATTCAGTGATTTTCAGGCTTCAGGGATTTTGTAATCCAGTAACTGTGCTGGATTTCTGTGGTAACATCCAGGTTTACTTTGCTCACTGATCATTGAAGCAGATTTGGCTCTGCAGGTTTTGTAAATCCGAGCTTCGAACCAATTAGAGTTGTAATTCTGCTGCTTTTGACTCTGGTCTGCGTTATTACCAAGGTGATTTCCACACGACTAGGATTTTGGTTAATATTGCAGATTTGCTTTCTGTAGCAGGTCAGGTGACAGTTCATGCTTTTTCAGTCCAGTGCTTCCATTATGAAGCAACTGCTTAATGCAATGTAAAGTGACAAACCTAAAGCTTAATCAATTTTGTGCAGGATTAAAGTTTAAGGTTGCTTCAGGTTACTTTGGCAGGCAAGGGAAAGGAGAATGACTGAATTGCATTTATGTAACAATTTAACACACACTGTCATAGAAATGTACAACATGGAAACAGATCCTTTGGTCCAATGAGTCCATGCTGTGAGATATCTTAAATTAATCTAGTCCCATGTGCCAGCATTTGGCCCATGTCCCTCTAAGCTCTTCGTTTTCATATACACATCCAGATGCTTTTTAAATGCTGTAATTGTATCAGCCTCCACCACTTCCTCTGGCAGCTCATTTCATACATGCACCACCCTCTATGAAGAAGTTGCACCTTAGGTCCCTTTTAAATCTTGCCCTCTTACCTTAAATCTATGTTCTTTTAGTTTTCAACTCCCTCACCTCAGGGAAAATGCCTTGTCTATTCACCCTATCCATGTCCCTCATGATTTTATGAACCTCTGTAAGGTCACCCTTCAGCCTTTGATGCTCCAGGGAAAATAGCCCCAGCCTATTCAGACTCTCCTTATTGCTCAAACCCTCCAACCTTGGCAACATCCTTGTAAATCTTTTCTGAATCCTTTGAAGTTTCACAACGTCCTTCCTGTAGCAGGGAGACCAGAATTGCACACAATATTCCAAAAGTGGTCGAACCAATAACCTGTATAGCCACGATATGACCACCCAATTCCTATACTAAATACACTGACCAATAAAGGCAAGCATACGAAACACCGCCTTCACTGTCCTATCTCCCACCCACTTTCAAGGAACTATGAACCTGCACTCCAACGTCTGTTTGTTCAGCAACACTCCCCAGGACCTTACCGTTAAGTGTACAAGTCCTGCTCTGATTTGTCCCGTTGTACTCTGAGGCCTTCTTCGCTGTCCACTACACCTGCAATTTTGATATCATCTGCAAACTTACTAACCATACCTTCTATGTTCACATCCAAAATCATTTAAATAAATGACAGAAAGCAGTGGAGCCAGCATGGATCTTTGTAGCACATCACTGGTCATGATTTCTTCACAGGCCTCCAGTCTGAGAAGCAACCATCCACCATCACCTTCTGTCTTCTATCTTCAAGTCAGTTCTGTATCCAAATGGCTAATTCTCTAAGATTGCAAAGCAGCAACTTAAGTTTTGATTACATTTACAACAGAGGAAGAGAAACAGCTCAAAGCACTGTAAGGAATAGATCTTAAGCAAAATCTTCAGCATTTCTGTTTCAGGCTAAGTGGAAATGTTGAGAAAAAGAATTCAAAGATTATGTGAGAAAGTCAATGCTGCGATATCAATGGTGGGGCAGTAGCAGGGACCTAGGAGTAGCCTGGTTCTCATAGTAGCTGACATCTGTTTCAAATGGGAGGGAAACTATTGACAAGGTCACCCTGCCTGTCTTGAGCGTAAGAGTCAAGCAGGAAGTGTGGAATTGGAGTAATGTGTAGGTTCACTTCCCTGGAATACTGTAATGAACTACATGGATTTTGTTTTACAGCAATCCAAAAATTTGAATTGTTATTCTGTGATACCTGTCTGCTATTGATCAATTTATTTAACTTAATTTTGCAAGTTGTCAAGTGGGATTTGAACTCATCTCTGAACTTATACAGTAGTGCCATCACCACCAAACTACCAATCATGATATATGATAAAATTGGCAATCAATTTTGTTAAAGCAGGATGCAATGTCACAAACCACAAAAGGAGGTCATTGGCCTATTCTGTCTATTCTGGTTCTCTAAGGACTATACGTACATTCTAGTCTTCACAAAGCTACAATGTTGAATGACTTAGATTAATCAGTTTTCTACTACCGCTAATTGAACCTGCTCAATTCAAATTCTTCATTCAGTGTCTGTGATTCTGCCGACCCCACTTTTCCTGTTCAGGTACAGTTCCACTTACAGTTGCAGATAGCTAGTTAATAATCTGTGGCTTTAAACATAGAATTTTTAGTTTGATGAATTTTCATTTAACTGTAGAAAATAAGAAATCTAATTGCAGTAAAAGGAAGCATTAAAGCAACCTTAAAAGGCTTGAGTCATTTTGCCTTAAGAGGTTAACAGCGAGCAAGATAAGATCATGAATGGCAAATGCATTTGTTGAGCTGGAGACATGTTGTCTTAATTTGCAGTAATAGCAGTCCAGCTTATTTTGAGAGTTAAAGCCTAAGTTCAAATCGGAAAGGCTGTAAAACCTGTTTGCTTTGTCAAATCAAAGAGTAAATTGTAAATAAGTAATGATAGCTCAGACAAGCTATTCCATTATGGAAATGTGTGAAGCTTAAGTAGGTGCTCTGGTTTAAATTTATCTCTGTTTTGGAGAGGAGTCTGCTGCAGTTTTGACTTGCAAAAGTGCTAAAGCGTAAGAAATTGCCAGGTAGGCCACAGATTACTGAAGTTAGAGCTGCACAGAAGTCTTGAGGAATGTGTGTCATGACATAAAAAAATGAAAATGAGCCTTGGTATCCATTGTTAGTTCACTGCAGTTGAGAATGGGGAGAGGGAAACTCGAGCATATTTGCTTGATGCAGCTGCGAAACATGGGAGCTTTCAGAATTTTGGTGGCAGTTTGAAGAAGCTAACTGACTGGAGGAATAAGGATTCTGGGTAATCCAAGATGGAGGACGGGTAATATTTCTGGCTGTAACAGGCTGCATCTTTTTTGAAGGATTTTAGGTATTGAAGGTGATGTCCTCGAATTCCAGGAGCAGCAATTATTGTTTTATATGCTGTTGCATTGTTTTGGAACTTTTGAGAAAAGAAAAGTCAAAACTACTGCACTTTTAAAAGGGAGAGGAACAGACAAAGGTAGCACGTGGTCTGTGCAGGAGAGAGAGAGAGAAAGGAACCCACACTACTAACTGACACAGTAGGGAACCTGCACAGTTACTGCCTTTGTTGTTTGAATTCATGTATTGTTGGACTTCGAAGTACAACTAGGAAAATTAACAAACAGTGAAATTCACAACTGATCTTAGAGAGCCTGTTTGGGAGAGGTCACAGCACAGAAACACATAAGTGAATAGTTTTAAGTGTAGCCTTGCTGTAAGTCTGCAATAGTGAGTAGAGTGGGTTCTTGTTTGATTATATATTTTATTGAGATATATCTCTTGATTAAACTTAAAAAATATAAGCCATAAGTATTACGTTACCCTGGAGCAGTGTTTTGTAGAGGAAAAAGACAATGCCATTTTCTGGATCTGCAGATTGGAAGAATCAAAATGCCCTTTAGTAGAGTGATCTGCTCTTCATGTCAGATCTGGGAGTTTATGTTACTGAGGATTATATCTGCAATAAATGCTGCTGGTTGCAAATCCTATCGGATCAAACGATTGGTTGGAACGACAGTTAGAGGTAATGAGGAATTTGCAAGAGCAAGGGGATGTGATGGATGGCAGTTACAGGAAGGAAGAAAAGTAGCAGATACAGTCACATAGATGGGTTAACTCCAGGAAAGGTAAGAGAGGTAGGCAGCTAGTGCAGGAGTCTCCTGTGACTATTCCCATTTCAAACAAGTATGCTGTTTTGGAAATTGTAGGGGGTGATGGATTCTCAGGAGAATCCAACGCAAACAGCCAAGTTTCTGGTTTTGGGACTGGCTGTAATCCAATGATCGATTGTGTTAGGGGACTCTCTAGTCCGAGGTACAGACAGATGTTTCGGTGGCCCACAGCGAAAAATCCGAATGTTGTGTTGTCTCCCTGGTGCCAGGATCAAGAATGTCTGAGAGGATGTAGAATGTTCTCAAGGGGGAGAGGGCCCAGCAGGAGGTCATTGTACACATTGGAACCAATGACAAAGGAAGGCAAAAGGATGAGGTTCTGAAGGGTGAAAATAAGAGAGCTAGGCAGCAATTTTAAAAGGAGGTCCTCGAGTAGGAATATCTGGATTACTCCAGTGCAACGCGCTAGTGAGGGTAGGAAGAGGAGAATAGAGCAGATGAATGCATGGCTGAGGAGCTGATATATGGGAAAAGGATTCACAGTTTTGGATCATTGGAATCACTTCTGGGATAGAAATTACCTGTACAAGAAGGATTGCACCTGAACTGGAAGTGGACTAATATACTGACAGGGAGATTTGCTAGAGCTGCTCGGGAGGATTTAAACAAGTAAGGTGGGGAGGGGTGGAACCCAGGGGGATAGTGAGGAAAGAGATCAATCTGAGACAGGTACAGTTGGGAAAGGGAGCGAGTCAGTCAGGGCAGGCAGGGACAAAGCAGAGAACAAGGTAGGACTGATAAATTAAACTGCAATTATTTCAATGCAAGAGGCCTAACAGGGGAGGCAGATGAACTCAGGGCATGGTTAGGAACATGGGACTGAGATGTTATAGCAATTACAGAAACATGGCAGAGAAAGGGACAGGACTGGCAGCTATTGTTCCAAGATACAAATGCTGCAGGAAAGACAGAAAGGGAGGCAAGAGAGGAGGGGGAGTGGCATTTTTGATAGGTGATAGCATTACAGGTGTACGGAGGGAGAATATTCCCAGCAATACATCCAAGGAAGTTATTTGGGTGGAACTGAGAAATAAGAAAGGGATGGTCACCTTATCGGGATTGTATTATAGACCCCTTTTAGTCGGAGGGAAATTGAGAAACAAATTTGTAAGGAGATCTCAGTTATCTGTAAGAATACTAGGGTGGTTATGGTAGGGGGTTTTAACTTTCCAAACATAGACTGGGACTGCCATAAGTGTTAAGGGTTTAGATGGAAAGGAATTTGTTAAGCATCTACAAGACAATTTTGTGATTCAGTATGTGGATGTACATGCTAGAGAAAGTGCAAAACTTGACCTACTTTTGGGAAATAAGGCAGGGTGGGTGACTGAGGTGTCAGTGGGGGAGCACTTTGGGGCCAGCGACCATAATTACTTAGATTACTTGAATTGCTTAGTGTGGAAACAGGCCCTTTGGCCCAACAAGTCCACACCGACCCACCGAAGCGCAACCCACCCATACCCCTACATTTACCCCTTCACCTAACACTATGGGCAGTTTAGCATAGTCAATTCACCTCACCTGCACATCTTTGGACTGTGGGAGGAAACTGGAGGAAACCCACGCAGACACTGGGAGAATGTGCAAACTCCACACAGTCAGTTGCCTGAGGCGGGAATTGAACCCGGGTCTCTGGCGCTGTGAGGCAGCAGTGCTAGCCACTGTGCCACCGTGCCGCCTATTAGATTTAAAATAGTGATGGAAAAAGATAGACCAGATCTGAAAGTTGAAGTTCTAAATTGGAGAAAGGCCAATTTTGACGGTATTAGGCAAGAACTTTTAAAAGGTGATTAGGCGCAGATGTTCACAGGTAAAGGGATGGCTGGAAAATGGGAAGCCTTCAGAAATGAGATAACGAGGGTCCAGAGACAATATATTCCTGTTAGGGTGAAAGGAAAGGCTGTTGGGTGTATGGAATACTGGATGACTGGAGAAATTGAGGGTTTGGTTAAGAAAAAGGAGGGAACCATATGTCAGGTAGACAGGATAGATCAAGTGAATCCTTAGGAGTATACTTAAGAGGGAAATCAGGACGGCAAAAGGGGGACATGAGATAGCTTTGGCAAATAGAGTTAAGGAGAATCCAAAGGGTTTTTACAAATACATTAAGGACAAAAGGGTAACGAGGGAGAGAATAGGGGCCCTGAAAGATCAGCAAGGCAGCCTTTGTGTGGAGTTGCAGGAGACGGGGGAGATACTAAACGAGTATTTTGCATCAGTGCTTGCTTTGGAAAAGGGTATGGGAGGTACAGAATCTAGGGAAATAGATGGTGACATCTTGAAAAATGTCCATATTTAAAGAGGAGGAAGTGCTGGATGTCTTGAAACGCATAAAAGTGGATAAATCCCCAGAACCTGATCCTGGTATACCCTAGAACTCTGGGAAGCTCGGGACGTGATGTGCTGGGCCTCTTACTGAGATATTTGGATCATTGATAGTCACAGTGAGGTGCCGGAAGAGTGGAGGTTGGCAGGACTTGTACACTTAATGGTAAGGTCCTCGGGAGTGTTGCTGAACAAAGAGACCTTGGAAGGCAGGTTCATAGCTCCATGAAAGTGGAGTTGCAGGTAGATAGGATAGTGAAGAAGGCGTTTGGTATGCTTTCCTTGGTCATTGGGAGGCCGTGTTGCGGCTGTACAGGACATTGATTAAGCCGCTTTTGGAATATTGCATGCAGTTCTGCTCTCCTTCCTATTGGAAGGATGTTGTGAAACTTGAAAGGGTTCAGAAAAGATTGACAAGGATGTTGCCAGGGTTGGAGGATTTGAGCTATAAGGAGAGGTTGAATAGGCTAGAGCTGTTTTCCCTGGAGCGTCAGAGGCTGAGGGGTGACTTTATAGAGGTTTATAAAATCATGAGGGACATGGATTGGGTGAATAGACAAGGTCTTTCCCCTGGGGTGGGGGAGCCCAGAATTAGATGGTATAGTTTTAGGTTGAGAGGGAAAAGATGTAAAAGAGAACTAAGGGGCAACTTTTTCACGCAGAGGGTGGTGCATGTGTGGATTGGACTCTGAGGAAGTTGTGGAGGCTAGTACAATTACAACATCTAAAAGACATCTGGATGGGTATATGAATATAGAACATAGAAGAATACAGCGCAGTACAGGCCCTTTGGCCCTCGATGTTGCGCCGATCCAAGCCCACCTAACCTATACTAACCCACTATCCTCCATATACCTATCCAATGCCCGCTTAAATGCCCATAAAGAGGGAGAGTCCACCACTGCTACTGGCAGGGCATTCCATGAACTTACGACTCGCTGAGTGAAGAACCTACCCCTAACTTCAGTCCTATATCTACCGCCCCTTAATTTAAAGCTATGCCCCCTTGTAATACCCGACTCCATACGTGGGAAAAGGTTCACACTGTCAACCCTATCTAACCCCCTAATCATCTTGTACACCTCAATCAAGTCACCCCTAAACCTTTTCTCTAATGAAAACAGCCCCAAGTGTCTCAGTCTTTCCTCATACGATCTTCCTTCCATACCAGGCAACATCCTGGTAAACCTCCTCTGCACCCATTCCAGTGCCTCCACATCCTTCCTATAGTATGGCGACCAAAACTGCACACAATATTCCAGATGCGGCCGCACCAGAGTCTTATACAACTGCATCATGACCTCAGGACTCCGGAACTCAATTCCTCTACCAATAAAAGCCAGTACGCCATATGCCTTCCTCACCGCACTATTTACCTGGGTGGCAACTTTCAGAGATCTGTGTACATGGACACCAAGATCCCTCTGTTCATCCACACTACCAAGTATCCGACCATTAGCCCAGTACCCCATCTTTTTGTTATTCTTCCCAAAGTGAATCACCTCACACTTAGCTACATTGAATTCCATTTGCCACCTTTCTGCCCAGCTCTGCAGCTTCTCTATATCCTGCTGTAACCTGCCACATCCTTCCTCACTGTCAACAACTCCTCCGACTTTCGTATCATCCGCAAACTTGCTCACCCAACCTTCTAACCCCTCTTCCAGGCCATTTATAAAAATGACAAACAGCAATGGTCCCAAAACAGATCCTTGCGGAACACCGCTAGTGACGGCACTCCATGAAGAAACTTTGCCATCAACTACTACCCTCTGTCTTCTTCCATCCAGCCAATTCCTAATCCAAACCTCCAACTCACCCTCAATGCCATATCTCCGTATTTTCTGCAGTAGCCTACCATGGGGAACCTTATCAAACGCCTTACTAAAATCCATATATACCACATCTACCGCTTTCCCCTCATCAACCTCCTTCGTCACCTTTTCAAAGAATTCAATAAGGTTTGTGAGGCACGACCTGCCCTTCACAAAACCATGCTGACTATCCTTGATCACATTATTCCTATCCAGATGTGCATAAATCCTATCCCTTACAATTCTCTCTAAAACTTTGCCCACAACAGAAGTGAGACTCACCGGCCTATAGTTACTAGGGTTATCCCTACTCCCCTTTTTGAACAAGGGAACCACATTTGCTATCCTCCAGTCTTCTGGCACTACTCCAGTAGACAAAGAGGACATAAAAATCAAGGCCAATGGCTCTGCAATCTCTTCCCTTGCTTCCCAGAGAATCCTAGGATAAATGCCATCAGGCCCAGGGGACTTATCTATTTTCACCTTTTCCAGGATTTCCAACACCTCTTCTCTACATACCTCAAAGCCATCCATTCTACTTATTTGTGACTCAGTATTCACATCGACGACAATGCCCTGTTCCTGAGTAAATACTGAAGAAAAGTATTCATTCAGTGTCTCCCCAATCTCTTCCGCCTCCACACGCAACTTCCCACTACTATCCTTGACTGGACCTATTCCTACCCTAGTCATTCTTTTATTCCTAACATACCTATAGAAAGCCTTAGGGTTTTCCCTAATCCTACCGACTAAGGACCTTTCATGTCCCCTCCTTGCTGCTCTTAGCTCTCTCTTCAGGTCCTTCCTGGCTGCCCTATAACTCTCAATCGCCCCAATTGAACCTTCACGTCTCATCTTGAGATAGGCCGCCCTCTTCCATTTAACAAGGGATTCCAATTCCTTATTAAACCACGGCTCCCTCGCACGACCCTTTCCTCCCTGCCTGACAGGTACATAATTATCAAGGACACTCAATAGTTGCTCCTTGAACAAGCTCCACATATCATTTACACTCTTGCCTTGGAGTCTACTTTTCCAAGCCACACATCCTAAGTCATGCCTCACCGCATCATAATTTCCCTGACCCCAGCTATAACTCTTGCCCTGTAGTACACACTTATCCCTCTCCATCACGAGAGTAAAAATCACCGAATTATGGTCACTATCCCCAAAGTGCTCACCTACCTCTAATTCTAACACCTGGCCTGGTTCGTTACCCAGAACCAAATCCAGTATGGCCTCACCTCTTGTTGGCCTGTCTACATATTGTGTCAGGAAACTCTCCTGCACACATTGAACAAACACTGACCCATCTAACGAACTTGAGCTATAGCTTTCCCAATCAATATCAGGAAAGTTAAAGTCCCCCATAACAACCACCCTATTACTGTCACTCATCTCCTGAATCACCTTCCCTATCCTTTCTTCAATGATTCTAGGACTATTAGGAGGCCTGTAAAAGACTCCTAACAGGGTGACCTCACCTTTCCTATTCCTAACCTCAGCCCAAACTACCTCAGATGGCAAGTCCTCATCCATCGTCCTTTCCACCACTGTAATACTATCTTTGACAAGCAATGCCACACCTCCCCCTCTTTTACCCCCACCTCTGACCCTACTAAAACATTTAAATCCTGGAACCTGCAACAGCCAATCCTGTCCCTGTTCTAGCCATGTCTCCGTAATAGCCACAACATCGAAGTCCCAGGTACCAACCCACGCTGCAAGTTCACCTACCTTATTTCATATACTTCTTGCATTGAAGTATACACACTTCAAGCCACTTTCCTGTTTACAGACACCCTCCTTGGAAATTGATGCCATGTTCCTAACCTCCCTACACTCCAGGCCCTGCACTCTGAAGCTACAATCTGGGTTCCCATGCCCCTGCAGAGTTAGTTTAAACCCCCCCCAAGAGCACTAGCAAACCTCCCCCCAAGGATACTGGTGCCCCTCAGGTTCAGGTGTAGACCATCCTGTTTATAGAGGTCCCACCGTCCCCAGAAAGAACCCCAGTTATCCAAAAACCGGAATCCCTCCCTCCTGCACCATCCCTGTAGCCACGCATTTAAGTGTTCTCTTTCCCTATTCCTCGAATCTCTATCACGTGGCACGGGTAACAAACCAGAGACAACAACTCTGTTCGTTCTAACTCTGAGCTTCCAACCTAGCTCCCTGAAAGCCTGTCTAACATCCTCGGCACTCCTCCTACCTATGTCGTTGGTGCCAATATGGACCACGACTTCGGGCTGCTCCCCCTCCCCCTCCAGGACCCGGAAAACACGATCAGAGACATCACGTACCCTTGCACCTGGGAGGCAACATACCAAACGTGAGTCTCTCTCGTTCCCACAAAACCGCCTATCTGTGCCCCTAACTATCGAGTCCCCAATTACTACTGCTCTGCTCTTCTTCACCCTTCCCTTCTGAGTAACGGGGACAGGCTCCGTGCCAGAGACCTGAGCCCCGTTACTTACCCCTGGTAGGTCATCCCCCCCACAAGTATCCAAAACGGTATACTTGTTCTTGAGGGGAACGGCCGCAGGGGGTCCCTGCACTGGCTGCTTCCTCCCAGTCCCCCTCACTGTCACCCATCTATCTGCCATCTTTGGAGTTACTACTTCCCTATAACTCTGATCTATGACCCCCTCTGCCTCCCGAATGATCCGAAGTTCATCCAACTCCAGCTCCAGTTCCCTAACACGGTCTTGGAGGAGCTGGAGATGGGTGCACTTCCTGCAAGTGTAATCGGCAGGGACGTCGATGGCATCCCTCACCGCATACATGTATGGCATCCCTCACCTCATACATGGAAGGGTTTGGAGGGATATAGGCCGGGTGTTATACAGAACTAGATTGGGTTGGGATATCTGGTCGGCATGGACAAGTTGGAAGAAAGGATCTGTTTCCGTGCTGTACATCTTTGACTCTGCCTGATAAAACTTGAAATTGTGCCACTAGTTAAATATTTCAGGGATGTCTCAGGAGACCAGGGAACCTCTGACTCGGGAAAATAGATTGAGCCACAAAGATAAAACAGTCATTGAGGCAGTCTAAGTCAAGAAGTTTTGAGATTGCTTCCAAAACTAGATCCTCAAAAGAATCGTTACTGGTTCCTAACTCGATTCTAACATAAATTTAGGACTCTTATAACATTTGGGGCAGAGGTGATCTGTAAAAGAGGGACAGATTGCATCTGAACTGGAGGGTAACAAATATCCTGTCAGGGAGGTTTGCTAGTGCTACTTCAGAGGATTTAAACTAGAGTGGAAAGGGAATGGGAACCAGAGCAGCAGATCAGCTAGTGATGGGATTGAGGGGAAGATGGTTGTTACGACCAGTAAATCAGAAAGAAAAGACAGGCAGACACAGGTAAATAAACACAATGGTGCTATTGGGCTAAAGTGTGTTTATTTCAATGCAAGGAGTATTAAATGTGAGGCAGATGAGCTTCGGGCCTGGATCAGTACATGGGACTATGATGTTCTGGCCATTACACAGATTTGGCTGAGAGAGATATAGGACTGGCTGTTGAACGTTCTAGGGTTTTTATTGTTTTAGATGAAATAGAGAGAAAGCTAAAGGAGGTGGAGGAATTGCATTAGTAATCGGGGGGTATGTTCCACTCAGAGAAGACATGCTGGAGGGCTCATCCACTGCGGCAATATGGGTAGAACTCAAAAATAAGTTGGGTGCAATCACTCTGATTGCGTTATATTATAGGCCTCCCAGCAGCCACTGAGAGATTGAGGAACAAATATGTGGGTAGATTATGGAAAGATGCAACAACAACAGAGTTGTTACAGTAGCTGACTTTAACTTTCCCAGTATTGACTGGGACTCCCTTAGAGCTAAGTGCGAATTTAAGTGCATCCAAGAGAGTTTCTTGAAACAGTATGTGGATAGTATAACTAGAGGAGGTGCCATACTGTATCTTGTATTGGCTAATGAGACTAGCCAGGTGACTGACCTTTGTGGGAGAGCATTTTGGGTAACAGTGATCACAACTCCTTAAGGTTTTTAAGATAGCTATGAACAGGGATAAGTCAGGATCTTGCGGGAAGAGCTGAAAATGTGTTGCTGGAAAAGCGCAGCAGGTCAGGCAGCATCCAGGGAACAGGAGAATCGACGTTTCGGGCATAAGCCCTTCTTCAGGAATATTCCCACATTCCTGAAGAAGGGCTTATGCCCGAAACGTCGATTCTCCTGTTCCCTGGATGCTGCCTGACCTGCTGCGCTTTTCCAGCAACACATTTTCAGCTCTGATCTCCAGCATCTGCAGTCCTCACTTTCTCCTCTTGCGGGAAGATACGAGATTGGGGAAGGGCAAATAACATCAGCATTAGGCAGGAAGGTAAGGAGTATTAATTGGGAGCAGCCGTTATCAGACAAGTCCAAATTTGACATGTGGGACTTGTTCAAAGATCTGGAGAGAGTTCAAGATCAGCATATTCCCATAAGGAGGAAGGATAACAAGGTAAGGGATCCTTGGTTAATGAGGGAAGTTGTGAATTTAGTCAAAAAGGAAAAAGAAGCAAATATAAAGTTTAGGAAGCTAAAATCAGACAGGGCCCATGTGGAATATAATGAAAACAGGAAAGTACTCAAGCAAGAAATTAGGAGAGCAAGAAGGGGCCATGAAATGACCTTGGCCAATAGGGTTAAAGAGAATCCCGAGGCATTCTGTAGATACATTACAAACAAGATGATAACTAGGGAGAAGGTAAAGAAGATTCCAAGATAAAGAAGGGAACTTATGTTTGGAGGCAGAGAATGTTGTGAGATCATAAATGAGTAGTTTGTGTCAGTATTCACCCAGGCAGAGGATATGGAAGATAATGAGATTCAGCAGAAACTGAAACACTTGATCAGCGGATCCAGACACTCTATACAATCAACACAGGAATTCTTGGACATCATCAGAAATATACACATAGACAGTATGGCTTTGTGCAGGGCAGATCATGCCTTACTAACTTGATAGAATTTTTCAAGGAGGTGACGAAGGTGATCAATAAGGGTAGAGCAGTGAATGTTGCTTACGTGGATTTTGGTAAGGCTTTCAACAAGGTCCCTAATGGTAGACTCATTCAGAAGATTAAGGTGCATGGGATCCACAGTGGCTTGGCCGCATTCAGAACTGATTTGCCCAAAGATGACAGAGGGTAGTGGTTTTTCTGGCTGGAGGTCTATGAATAGTGGTGTTACTCCAAGATCTATACTTCTGCTGTTTGCGATACATACCAATGACTTCGATAAAAATGTAAATGGGTGGGTCAGTAAGTTTTGCAGACGATGCAAAGATCAGTGGAGTTGTGGATAGCTTAGAAGGTTGTCAAAGGATACAACGGGATATAGATCATTTGCAGATGTGAGTGGAGAAATGGCAGGTGGAGTTTAATCCAGGTAAGTGTGAAGTGCGGCACTTTGGAAGATCAAATGTCAAGAAAAAACATAGAGTTAAATGGCAGGACCCTGAACAGCATTGATGTACAGAAGGATCTTGGGGTTCAGGTTCCTAGTTCCCTGGAAGTAGCCAAGCAGGTAGATAGGGTGATAAAGAAGGCTTATAGCATGCTTGCCTTCATTTATTGGGGAATTTAGTACAAGAGTCAGGATGTCATGTTGCATCTTTATCAGACTTTGGTTATGCCACACTTAGAGTACTGTGCTCAATTCTGGTTGCCATATTACAGGAAGGATGTGGAGGCGTTGGAGAATGTGCAGAAGAGGTTTACCAGGATGCTGCCTGGATTAGAGAGCTATAAGGAAGGCTAGAAAAACTCGTGTTGTTTTCTCTTGAGCAGCAGAGGCTGAGGGGAGGCTTGATAGACGTCTATAATATTATCAGATGCGTAGATAGGGTGGATGGTCAGATCCTTTTCCCAGAGGTAAAATGTCTAATACTAAGGGGCATGCATTTAAGGTTAGAGGGGGAGAGTTCAAAGGAGACATGAGGGGCCGGTTTTTTTTTTAGAGAGTGGTAGGTGTCTGGAACTTTACTGCTCGGAGTAGTGATGGAGGCAGATACAATAGAGGGATTTAAGGGACCACTAGGTAAGCATGTGAATATATCTTGAGAGTTCTTATACTCCACAACCACCTGATGAAGGAGCAATACTCCAAAAGCTTAGTGCTTCCAAATAAACCTGTTGGACTATAACCTGATGTTGTGTGATTTTTAACTTTGTACACCCCAGTCCAACACCGGCATCTCCAAATCACGAAAATGCAAGGTATGGAGGGATATGAACCAAGGGCAGACAGGAAGGGATTTGTTTCATTTGGCGTCATGGTCGGCACAAAATCGTGGGCCGAAGGGCCCGTTCCTGTACAGTACAGTTCCATTTATAACATGATGCAAGTGCAGATTCCCATAATGTCAAATCAATCTAGTATCTTTGCTTTTATTTTTCATTAGAAGGAATGTTAGTGCTGCTGGAGTCTGGAAACTATTCTTGCACAACCTTTAGCAACCTCACATTAAATTTGTTGTGGTAGTCTCAAAGCAGTCTTTTTGAGGGACACAACTTTACTTTGAGTTTGTCAGTGCCTTTATGTGACCTTTGTAAAGATGGCAGGAGGTGTTTCCTGGACACACGAGAAGCTGTGTACTACAGGAAAAGCTCTTCAATAGTTTGGAAGAGTGTGCATGTACCAGATTTCATTGCAAGCAAAAAAGGAATGGTAATGAATCCTATACTGATGACAATATCACAATGTGGAAAGGAACTATAGAGAGCTGACTAGGGAATGAGATGGGTGATTCCTAGTCACATTTAAGGAGTCGATAATTGGTGAAGAAATTACCTGTGGGAATATCTTTTTGTAGCTAAGGAGCTGCTAATTGACAAGACTGTTACTTCAGTGATAGCTACAAACCTGGAAAACAAAGTGACAACTAGCACATTGCAAGTAGTAAATTAAGGATAAATGCAAAGATATGATCTACCTTGCAGTATCCTGGAGCCTGGAAGCTGTCCCTGCACAGCCTTCTAGTACCCCAGATTAAATTTGATAGATTTGTTGCGGTAGTCACTAGAGGTCTCTTTGAGGGAAGAAAATGGGCATCCAGCAACTTTATTTTGAGTTTGTCAGTGAATCTCCAAAGTAATAGCCGTTACCAATGTTTTACATAGTAAGAGTAAAGATGCAAGGCAATATAGTTTGTGCACTTTCTCTTTAAGTGCAGGACGTGAGTTAACATTTTAGTACTGACTGGTCAGAGGTGCAATCTTTAGGGTGTGACATTAAACTGAGACGCTATCTGCCATCTTGGGTGGATGCAAAAAGATCTTTTGCCACTATTTTAAAAACTGGCAAAGGAATATTTACAATGGTTTATCCTGCAATAAATGTAATTATGTCAAAATTGAGCAGTTTTAATGAAATAAATCGGAAGGTCTATTTTCACCACATGATTAATGACTAATAACTGAGGGTAAATCATCAGTGTGGGAAAGGTTACAAGACCGGACTCCTTCGGAGTGCTGGCAGAAGGAGTTTACTAACAGAAATAATAGTGAAGGCAGCATCAACAAAGCTTTAAAATTTGTGGAAGAGAAATTTGAAAGGATGTGTTTGAAGTGTGTTTATTTTATGAGGCTCATGATCACAGTTGGCTAATATATGGAGTTGACAATTTATAGCAGTTTTCTTATTGTTTGTTGGGCTTTTTTAAGCAGCAGTTTAGATTTGGTCTATTAGTTATTTAGACAAAGAAAGCTTTATTGTGGTGGACAGAATAGAGTGTTCAGTTCATCCAGAGATCGATGTCATTAAGAGTTCTTAACGCCTGGCGGAGTCATCCATGACAGTAATATTGGAGAGTGGAACCAGACAAAATGCAATCCCAGTCCTCAACAGCAATTCAGGCTGAAGTTGTAATATCAGCAACTATGATGGTGGATGAGGGCTATCGAGTAGGGAGATCCCCAGGCATCAAGGCTTCCTTGCCATTGGAACTGGATCTACTTTCAGTCAAGGACCATGTTGTCTGTAAATATGTAGCAGCATTCCAAAAGTTAAGATGTTCTGCACAATTCATCCTCCCATACCTCAGTGGATGATGACACTGTTAGTGATTGAATCATCATGGTCTGCATTCAAAGGAAGTATAAACCCCTGAGAAGTGAGAGTGCTTGGGAGAAGCAGAAGTGATTGTTTTGAAATAGTAGAGCACTCGCCCCTGATCTTGTGCAGTCTTTGGTTGGTAACAGCCTTTGCTCTTCCCTCAGGCTGTTGCAGAAAATGGTGGCTTCTTACCCTCGATCTTCTTGCTCCTCATATCTCCTCAGCTATCCCTGTTGATATGCCTTATTTTGGAAGGTTGGAAATCTATGCTGCGTCAGTCACCTAAAGGATGGCACAGTGGCTCAGTGGTTAGCACTGCTGCCTCACAGCACCAGGGTCCCAGGTTCGATTCCAGCCTCGGGTGACTGTGTGGAGTTTGCACATTCACCCAGTGTCTGCACGGATTTCCTTCCACAATCCATAGGTGTGCAGGTCAGGTGAATTGGCCGTGCTAAATTGCTCATAATGTTAGGTGCATTAGTGAGAGGGAAATGGGACTGGGTGGTTTACTCTTCGACGGGTTGGTGTGGACTTGTTGGGCCGAAGGGCCTGTTTCCACACTGTAGGGAATCTAATCTAAACCCTCTTAGCCATTGTCATGGGTAGCTACTCATGAGATCAGGCTGACCATTGTCCCTTTGCCCACCTGCATTCAAAGGTTAGTTTTCACTCTTTCGAAGGCCAAAACCTCCTTATTTGCCTAAACATTGGATTTATAATAGGATAGTATGATGGCTGATAAATCTTTTGTTACTTATACAAGGCTAGTTACTACTGTAACACCAGTTAAGTGAAGTCTCATGCTACACAGAAAATATTAAATACAGTTTTAAAGGGGACCCCAGTTTCCAATAGGTGTTATGCTTATGGTATTTTCTAAACAACAGATGAGAGGAAATAAATCAGAGGGATAATCAAGCTATTCAGACCAAAACAAGGCATACTTTATGGTGATCTTACACAACATTGTTTTAACATTCCAAAAGGGAGACATTTAGTTTAATATGAATGTGATGAAGATCATAACGAGCAAATGTTAGAATATGTCCAATGTCATGCAAATCCATAGATATTAGAGTCCTGAAAGGTTTTGCTGAGAAAAAGGATTTGTGTCTCATTCATCAGGGCAAGTGCAAGAATACCAAATCTCAAGGGGAACAATAATTCACACTGCATGAGAAACAGCACTGATTTGTTGGCAAGTGGACTGTGTTCAATGCATTGACTCAACAGAGTATACTTGCCACCCAGTCATGCAGTATACTTTGCTTTTCCCTTTGTATTGCAGTCATCAGGACTGACTTAAGAGTTTCAACAGTACTCAAGTTCTATACTACCATGAAAAGTTCATCCCACAGGCGACTGACTGTGTGGAGTTTGCGCATTCTCCCCGTGTCTGGATGGGTTGCTCTTCGGTGGGTCGGTGTGGACTTGTTGGGCCGAAGGGCCTGTTTCCACACTGTAAGTAATCTAATTTAATAATCTTATATTAAGTAAATATTTTTATAATTGAGCAGATAGGAGCCATTTTCAAAACCTGTACATTTCCTACTTACAGAAGATAAATATTCTTTGAATATTCATTGTTGTCATAAGCATAAGTTGCAGTTAAATCTCTATTATTTTACTTCATGGATTTCCATTTATTTTATAAGTTCATTGACCTTGTTAGTCAACAGACAGGGAATATTGTTGAAACTCACTCTGTTGCTGCTAGCCTTACTCAGAACATGACGAAAGAAATCCAGAGCTAGTATCTCTTACCACCTCACACTGCAGTGACATAAAGGAGCTTGAATCCTTATTGCACTTTCCATAATTGCATAGGTTTGCAAAGCCTTGCTGGCCAATAAAACACTCCTGAATTGAAATCTCGGTTGTAACATAGAGAAATGTGCTCATTTCCATGCAGCCAAGGCCTCTCAAACAGTACTGAAACAGTTTAGGTGGTGTGTTTAAGTGATGAATATTGATCAGGACGTGGGGAGAACCATTTTGCTGTTCAGATAGTACTATAGGTTTGTATAATGTCCAAAGCTACTTCGTTTAACATCCCATCTGAAAGACAAGATCCCAATGACAGTATCGAGCAATTCAGTACTGTATTTAAATACCAGATAAATTAGTTGTTTTAGAATAGATCTGATTGTATAATGGTAACATCCCTACCTCTGTGCCAGAAGTTCTGGGTTTTAGTACCATTTCTGGATTTGATGTTCGCAAAATGTGCATTCATAAAGTGGCCCGAGTGTCGGCCTATAAATCCTATCAATACAGCTGATGACAAGAGGTATGAGTAGAAAGGTTTCTTGGACAGACATCCTACAGAAACCAATGGCAAACCACTGTTAGGTTTGCCAAACATAACCATGAACAACCCAATGGAAGTCCGTGGTCACTAATGCTCTCATAGAGCTGGTACCTGAAAAGAGAAAATATAATCTGGAATTGCCTTCAAGATCCTCACCTCTGAGTCAGAGCTATCTCTGTGCCATAGCTGCCATCTTAAACATGTTTAACTATCTAAATCTAGATATTGCCACGAGTGGATTGACTCTTGCAAATGAACTCGGGATATTAATTTATTGACATGATTAGGAGATAGCCAGTCAAATTTGTCAAAATACAGTCAAAGCTGATCAAGGACCCTGAATTCAGTTCTTTTTGTAAAACTGGACTGCACATTTTTCAGTTTGCTAAAAAGTTATTCTTGCTCAGCAACAAATGTTAAAACAGCAAAACAGAAATTGCTGGAGTAATGCAGCAGCTCTGGCAGCATCTGTCCAATGATCCTTCATCAGAACTGTGCTGTTCTGAAGCATTAGCTCAACATGTTAACTCTGTGCTCTCTCCACAGATACTGCCAGACCTGCTGAGTTTCTCCAGCAATTTCTGTTTTAGCATCTGCAATTCTTTGTTTTATTTTGACTTTTAAACAGCATTGCAGTAACTCAAAAGTAAAGATATAAAAAAATGAGTTTTTGAAAGCAATATTTAAGGTCTGTAAGTAGAACATAGAAGAATACAGCGCAGTACAGGCCCTTCGGCCCTCGATGTTGCGCCGATCCAAGCCCACCTAACCTACACTAGCCCACTATCCTCCATATGCCTATCCAATGCCCACTTAAATGCCCATAATGAGGGAGAGTCCACCACTGCTACTGGCAGGGCATTCCATGAACTCACGACTCGCTGAGTAAAGAACCTATCCCTAACATCTGTCCTATACCTACCACCCCTTAATTTAAAGCTATGCCCCCTTGTAATAGCTGACTCCATACGTGGAAAAAGATTCTCACTGTCGACCTTATCTAAACCCCTAATTATCTTGTAGACTATTAACATAGCATTCATTACGAGTGCTATTTCAGTTAAAATCCTAACTTAGGTGTACTCTTCTTTTGATTAATAATAAGTTGTAATTTTTTTTCAGTCCCTGCCACAAACTCATTACAGTAGACAGCCCAGATAACATAGACTTTGGCTTTAAGCTCAAAGAAAAATAGACCTATTGCCAGTTTCCAATTGTGTATGCAACTGGAAAAGAAAGATTTACTATGTGCACATGTCTGAAAATATCGTTGTGAATTTGTAACTTGTAGTTTCTTACTCTTAAACTATTGAGCTAGTTTGATAAGTTTGCAACTTATTTGTCTCATTCCCGAATATATGGGTCCGGGTCTCTTGCTCTCATCAGAAGTTCATTGATCTAGTGTATGAAATATTCTTAAATGGAAATCTGGAGATCTATTTGTTTTCTCTTCCTTCCAATTTCTCAGGAGACAATAGTGTCAATATTGCCTGGTACAAAACAACAAGCTGTTTAAACTTTAACTTGGACGAAAAGATGCATTGTCATATGGTAGAAACAGCAACAAAAAGCTGGACTATGAAATATGGAGGGATGTGTTCATTTCTGGCAATCAAACTTTCGGAAAGGTGTTAAGAGCTTGGAGAGGGTATAAGAGATTTGTTGGAAAGGTTTTCATGGATGAGACCCTTCAGTTGTATGGGGAGATTGGAGAAGTTGAGGTTCTCTTTCATAAAGCTGAGAAGGTTCATGGGAAATTTGATGAAGCTGTTTAAAAATGTTGTTTCAGAAGAATAAAAGACTCTGTTTCTTAAGACAGGAGAGTCAGTAATCAGAGATCCCTGAAGCATCAGAGGCTTAGAGGTGAGCTTAGCGGTTTATAAAGTCATCATGAGGAGCATGGATAGGGTAAATAGAAAAGGTCTTTTCCCAGGGGTGAGGGAATCCAAAACTGGAGGGCATAGGTTTAGGGTGAGAGGGGAAAGATATAAAAGGGACCTAAGGGGCAACTTTCCACACAGAGGGTGGGACCTATGTTGAGTTAGTTGCCAGACGAAGTGGTGGAAGATGATACAATTACAACATTTTTAAAAAGGTATCTGGATGGGTACATGAATAAGAAGGGTTTAGAGGGATATGGACCAAATGCTGGCAAATTGGACTAGATTAATTTAGGGTATCTGGTCGGCATGGACAAGTTGGACTGAAGGGTCTGTTTCCGTACTGTATATCTCTATAACTCTACGACACCATTTTAAAATGAGACTTGAGAGAATTTTTTGTAAACACAGCTGGTTGTTGTGACCTGAAATGCACTGCCTGAAAGCAGTTCAATAGACATCTCCAAAAGAGACTTGGATCAGAATTTGTAGAGGGGGAAAAAAAGTCATACAGCCAAATCTTTGTGCATCATTCCCTAAGCAAGTCCTTAACATTTTCATGTGTTGACAGCCCTGCCAACCTTGTGTTAGGAAGTATGTCAATTACTGGACTCTAATTTTACCTTTCTACTTCATGCGACATCATTAAATGGTTCATTAGATCAATGTGGGTGTAGAGAAACCTTTGTGATGAAATCTAGTGTCAAAAACAGCAGGTTATATTTACTTAGAAAATGTTCCATGGCATTTTACCCAGAGGACTGGTAATGTAGAAGAGGTTGTAGAGGTATGATGGGGCCAAGCATTGAAGATCAGAATTTTACACTTGATATAGGAAACCAGCATTGGTCAGTGAGGATCAGATATATCAGAATTTCTAGACAGCACCCTGCAGAAGCCAATAGCAAGCCCCTATTGGATTTGTTAAGCATAATCATGGACCAACCGAATGACAGTCTGCGGTCACTAATGCTCTCTTAGAGCTGGTACCTGAAGAGAGAAAGGGGCATAATCTGGAATGGCCCTCAAGATCATCACCTCTGAGTCAGAATCGAGAGTGGGTTTTAGGACAGGTCAGATTCAGAAGCAATTAAGAGGATAAGAGACTGGCAAAGAGGGTCTTGGAGAACTTGAGCTGAGGTGTGTCCTACCAGCCACTCAGTGATCTATCACTAATTTTTGTAGACTTTTAAGCACTATTATAATATTTTTGTATCTTTTCTTCCAACCAGTTACAGCCAGAAACTTCCTTTGCATCAATCTGGTTTGAATTTAAACTCTGGTCCCTACCAACACTTATTTCAATAATGAGACTGTTATTTGTCGATGTCATTGGTTTCTTGTCAGCATTGGTGAAAGATTAGTAGGGTAAAGTTCCAATGGGTGCTTTAGTTTCCCCTGAGTACAAACACTTAGAGTTCTTAAGTTCCTGATTAGATGTTGAAAACCACACCAAATAATCACTCACTAAAATAATGCCCTAGAGTTAACCACAGCTTTATTCTATCCCTTAATAAATGTGTGCTAATGCATTACTTCATCTACAGTAAATGTCCAGGTCATTAAGTACTGTATTACATTTTGTCTCCAGACAGTGTCGATCTTAGAACAGCGCTTGACGATGACTGAAGACAAACTCCAGGAGTGTCTAGGCAATCAACAGACTGTGCAACAAGTAACGTCATCTTAGTTAATGAAAAAAGACTGATTTTTTTTGGAGTTTGGATTTTCTACATTTATTCTTTGGTCATACTGCATCATTGGTCATTGATTGGACATTGTGTTAAATGGGAAGAATCAACAATTAGTTCTTCAAGTAAAAAGGTACAACATATTGCACTCCGATGTAATTGGATTCTGGCACTGAAATGGTAAAATTGCTGCTACCAAACTTCCCCACATCTACTTTGTGTGTATGAGACATGTCTATTCCATTTTCTTTTGCATATACTCTTTTACAATTGACTATTTCACACACCATTCAAGTGGAATAAATTGGACATCTGAGCATTTTTCTATCATGAACATTCTCCTTTGTGTAATGTGGACTAATTCCTTCATATATCATATGATGTGTACAATTCTGTCTGCACTCTGAGGCACATAATCAGGGTGGTGGCTAAAGTTATACTGAATGTGGATTATCTTTCATGTGACTCTGTAACTACTTAAAACTGTCGCTTTGAATTTGCATTGATTCCAAATTCAGATTGACTTGAGTTCACTGCCATAAGGTGGTACTTCCTCTATGTAACACATGCTTTTTAATGTAACTTTTTATAATAATAAAACTCTATCCATTAAATTTGAGGATGCAAAATTTTTAAAGAAAAATATTTTCAACTTGTATTTGAATTATCGTGACATTGTTAATTGGTCCATACTAATCAGCTGTGGCTTAATGGCAGTATTCTCATTGGCTTCTAGTATCCCAGTTGCTTGATTATGGGATTTAGTGACATCAACTGACACTCCTTTGAGGAAGCTTTATTTTGTTTGTAGTTAGGTCTTAAACGTATTTATAGCTTTAGTGCAACCTGCACAGAGACATCTGTTTCCCTGGAGTAATCAGGAACCTCTTAATATTTTCCCTAGAATGTTAGAAATGTTAGAACTTGCACCATAATTAATTTAAGGAGTGATATTTTAAGACAGGACCCAATTCAAAGGCAAAATACTGTACTTGCTGGAAATCTGAAGCATCAACACAAAAGTTAGGTGACTTGGCCATGCTAAATTGCCCATTGTATTAGGTGCATTAGTCAGGGGTAAATATAGGATAGGGGAATGGGTCTGTGTGGGTTACTCTTTGGAGGGTCAGTGTGGACTTGTTGGGCCAAATGGCCTGTTTCCATACTGTAGGGAATCTAATCTAAAATACTGGAAACAGCTGGCAAGCCAAGTTTCATCTGTAGAAAGAGAAACTGAGTTAATGTTTCAAGTCTGACTTTTCAGGTGTAGCAGGTTTTATGGAAGTACAGAGCAAAAAGGGTTTTTTGGGTGTAATGGAAGTGTGGACAAGGCTGTCGCAGAGATGACAGTTGTGAAGGTGTATTCTGCGGGTGTTATGTCAATCCATAATGACAATTAACACCAGCAACAACCCTTAAATTATTAAAGTGTAAATAAAAACAAAGTGACTTCAGATACTGGAAATCTAAAACAAAATTCATGTGCTCAAATAGTGAATATATCTGGTCATATTCATGGTGACAATGAGTTAATATTTTTTAGTGGACCCTTCATCACAGCTGTTTTAACACATTCTGGTGGTTAACTGCAAAAAAACACAACTGTCTTCAAAAAAAAAGTTATCGTGACATTTTGACACATTTCTATTGATAAATTGCCACACAAATGCAAGCACTATTTTCAATGAGTCAATGAGGAGGACTTGCGCTTTAATGATAAGCCCTCTGGAGAAATTATTTTTCTGTTTCTAGTTTTTGATTAAGCATTGCAAGAAAGTGACTAAAGGTTTCCTGTTTACTGACCCCCTGATAAATGTCAAACAGGTTTACAAGTTCTGGAAAACCTAAGCTTCTGTGTAGTGAGCAAAGGAGCTCTGAATCTATTTCGGCGTGTTAGGACATGAGATACAGGACTTAACTTGCCAAGCTTCCAGCCTGTGATTTTCCACCCCATTTTGTGAAAGGGCAGGAAATTGTTCTTTGAGGGCAGGATGCCAGGATAGGGAGGCAGTGAAGTGTAATATCCCAGCTAAGATTTCTAAATCGAGTGAAATAAAACTATTTGCATGTTGTCTTATCACATTACTTCCTGACTGAGGGTGTGAGCTTTACAACATTTAGACACAGGCACCGACATGTGCCTCATCACGATATGTAAGCAGATTTCTGAGAACAAGGTTTGGTCATTATTCGCAGTGAAGTCTTAAGCACGTTTTTTTAAAAACACATTTACACCCCTTGAGTAATGGCTTGCACATCCTTGGGACATTCCAAAGCAGTTCTCTTTGTTGTTTGCGCTTCTGTTAAGTGTTTATAGGTTTTCTATACATCTACGGTCAACAATAACCAGTCACAGGCAGGGGAGATTCTGGATTAGTGGTGCTGGAAAAGCACAGCAGTTCAGGCAGCATCCGAGGAGCAGGAAAATCAGGCAAAAGCCCTTCATCGGGAATACAACATCGATTTTCCTGCTCCTCGGATGCTGCCTGAACTGCTGTGCTTTTCCAGCACCACTAATCCATAATCTGGTTTCCAGCATCTGCAGTCATTGTTTTTAACAAGCAGGGGAGAGACAATCCATGATTTTTTTTACCATATAGTCAAGTTCCTGTGCAAGCAACCACCTCAAAACTAGAGTAGTACTCTGCTCAGGGAGAAAGTGAGGACTGCAGGTGTTGGAGATCAGAGTCAAAAAGTGTGACGCTAGAAAAGCACAGCCAGTTAGACAGCATCCAAGGAGCAGGAGAGTCAACGTTTCAAGCATTAGCCCTTCATCAGGAATGTGAATCAGGACATTCCTGATGAAGAGTTAATGCTTGAAACATTGACTTTCCTACTTCTCGGATGCTGCCTCACCAGCAGTGCTTTTCCAGCGCCACACGTTTTGACTCTACTACTCTGCTCAGAATGTGTCATTTTCTGATTATGCCCTCAGTCTGGACAGATTGAAGAGTTTGCTATCTGACCTAGCATTGTGTGCTCCGACATATCGCCAAGCACTGGAGAAGGACCATGAGCCAACCTTTATAGGATTTTTTTTAAGTCTAATGGCACAAAAGATGGTCCAACAGCAGTTTCCTGTCCTAAACCACTATCGAGGTGCTAATGATTGAAAACCATTTCAGCTGTGCAGGATGTCTTGTTTGTATGTTGATTTACAAAGCAACTGCTTTATTTGCATGTCTGCAGCAGGAAATTCCCATGTTGGGAGCTGACGTGCTTTAGGAACAATTCAGCACTCCTAATGGTTCCTTGTGTCTCTCTAACTTATTATACATTCACTGTCCTTGCATGATTGAGTTGTAGAGAGTTAGTCATGAGTAATGTGCATGGGATAGCCTTTGTCTCCAAGAAACCAGCTTCGGATTATTCCTAAATCTGTGACAGTAGGACAACAACTGTCTGGTGGAAAACCTCTGTTGCCTCCCTGAATGAATGGCACAGCACCCCTAAGCACAAACACAAACAATTCATAACACTGCTACTAATTTTGCCGAAGCAGAAATAAGTGATATGCAACTCCCCTATATGTCAGTAGTTGACCCTTTAAACTTCCTTTGTGGGTGAGTGTCCTTGTGCTGTTGACTATCTTAGGAATTATGAATGATTAGCATGAGCATTCAGTGCACATACCACACCACATTGAATGGTACGTTGGCATCAGATCAGCCTGATTGGCTCTTTGATGTAGGAATGGCATGGCACATGTGGACTAATGCCTTTCACACCATGGAGCACAGAAGCATCATTATAAGTCTCTGGGCCTGTAATCACATGGCCAGAATGTTGGCAGTTCACCTGTCAGACCAGGAATGTTGTGATTTGTCTGCTTGTAGTCTTGTTGACAAAAAAGTCATGTGGAGGAGCTGGTGTTGGACTGGAGAGGACAACATTAAAAATCTCACAACACCAGGGTATAGTCACACAGATTCATTTGGAAGCACTAGTTTTCAGAGCAACATGTGCTTCCAAATAAACCTGTTGGACTATAACCGGGTGTTGACTTTTAACGTTGACCAGAAAGTGAAACTGATCTTCAGCTTGTCATTTGCCAACCTATGTTACACTTCATTCAGGTGAAAACCAGGCTTGCAGTTCACAGTCACTGACTGAGGTGACACCTTGAAGACTTATACCGCTCCCAGTTTACAAATCATTGTGTTCTCGTGGGTTTTTAAAAATTCATTCACAGGATGGGGGCATTGCTGGCTAGGCCAACCCTTATTGCTCATTCCTAATTGCCCAGAGGGCAGTTAAGAGTCCAAAGTATTGCTGTGGGTCTGGAGTCACATGTAGGTCAAACCAGGTAAGGACGGCAGTTTCCTTCCCTAAAGTGCATTAGTGAACCAGATGGGTTTTTTTCCAATAATCCAAAGTCACCTTTCGACTCTTAATTCCAGATTTTTATTGGATTCAAACTCCACCATCAGCGATAGCAGGATTCGAATCCAGGTCCCCAATACATCACCTGGGTCTCTGGATTAACAGTCCAGTGATGATAACACTAGACCATCACCTCCCTCGATGTATCTTTGCAACTGAAGATTCAGAAGCAAATCCTTTTTCCACTGTATCAGTGCTTTAATGTCTTCCACTTGGACCATGTTCATCTAGTGTTAGGATAAAGCTGCCTTCACATCATTGATAAGAGAGGTTTCTGTGATATATTAATGCGCTGGAAAGGGTTGTTGTCAGTCACCAGAAATCTCTCCTGCTCCTGCCGCCTGGCATAGGCATATTACAAGGATGAGCAGATGGATTATTGACTCACTTTGGCCACGTCATGAACATTTCCTTCATAGCCAACAGGCCGTGGATTGGGGCTTGAATCTGGAGCCTTGGCTCAGTTGTAGGGGTGTCACTGACCGTATTACAAGACTCCTACCCTCAGACGTCCAATGTCAGCATAATGCTTCTTCTCTATAATCCTTCCCATTTTGTACAGTCCAGCCATGATCCCAGTCTCTGATGCAATAGGTGGGACTTCCCCTTTCTATTCTGTTCATTCTGAGCACTTTAATACTCACCAACAGTAGCTGTCTCAATCCTGGGAAGTTTTTCTTTTTGGCAGTCTGCCTTTCAGACTTCACAGTGCTTCTCCAAAGCTATATATAGTTTGGACAGTAAATAATTATATGGTCATGTAACTTAATACATCAAAATAGAACAGTTCCTTGAGTCTGAGTTTTATTTTAGGAATATTGGAACAGGGTAGTGAGCCATTCCGTCCCTTAATCCTGTCTTGTCATCCCATTGGATATTACCTTTATTCCAAATACCTGGCTTAGGTTCCCGTTGAGTAAGGGTATTAACAGTTTTAATGTTTTTTTGACATATTAAATTGTCTGCCAGCCTTTAGAGCTTTTTTGAAGGAAAAAGTTCCAGGTTTCCACTGCCCTTTGCGTTAGAGGTGCTTTCTGACATCATCTGTAAACAGCCTGGTTCTAATTTTAAGGCAATGCCCCTTGTTCTAGACTGTCTGCTTACCCCATCTCCACAGAGAAAATAGTTTCTCTCTCTTACAACCTTTCAAATCCTTTAATCATCATTGACGTCTCAATTAGATCATCACTTAATCTTCTTTACTCAAGGGAACACAGGTCAAGTCTGTCCAACCTGTCACCGTTAAATAAACTACTTTAATAAGAATCATGGAATAAATACAGCACAGAGGGAGGCAATTCAGCCCATCGTGTCTGTGCTAGCTCAAGCACAATCTTTCCCTGTCACTCTGCTCTCACGAAGTGCTTATTCAATCCCCTTTGAAAGACACATGCCTCCACTATGTTTGCCCCATAATCATTTTGCAAGCCATGCCAGAAAACTAAATGCTCATAACTGTATTTAAAAACGGAAAGTAAACATCTGTCAGATCTACTGGAGAATCTTCATACAAAACCAGAAGTTCCAAGACAATATTTACACTAACTGTGTTTTTCACAGTTGTATAAGTTAAAGTCAGTATTCTGTCCAGCATCAGAAAAAGAATCCCTACCTTTTCATTTGTTGGTGTTAGTAGAGCTTTTGGTAAATTGATTTCAGCTGGCCAAACGCCAAGTCTCTCGCTAAGACATGGACTACATTTTGAACTTAGCCGTCTGCCAGCCCAATTACCTCATGTGGCAGTCTGAGCCAGCAAGCAGACACGGACTAGCTGGGGAGCCATGAATAAAACGTATTGCTACTCATTAGCACTAAAGCTCGGCTCACATATTATTGGCTGTAAGTTTATGATCTTAAAGGTGGTGTAAAACCCAATCATAATGAGTACACTGGAAGAATAAATTGAGGTCCATTGATTTTTTTTTATGTAGTCCCAGTGGCTATAAAAAAAAGTAATGAAAAACAGGAGAATTGTTCTACTGCTAACAAAATTACAGGTTGAGGGTTCTTCTCCCAGTTTAGAGACTGGAACACTAAAGTCTGGGTTGACCATTGTGGTACTGGGGGAATGCTACCACTGTCAGTGTTAGCAGCTTTCAGGTGCAGCATTAAGCCAAAGCCCTAACCTGCTTTGGCAGGTGAATGTCAAAGTTCCCACGATACTATTTCAAAGAAGAGCAGCAGTCTGTTACACCCACTATAGTCGACCCAGTGTTGACTTAGCATCTCATTCAAGAGTTGGAATTGTGACAGTACAGCACTCCCTCGTGTCACACGGAAAGTACCAGGAGAACTTGGGACTGACACATCATTGTTCTGCCATTCTCACACTCTGAACACTTAATCTGCATTATCAACACCCTTTCTTCCCCGGCACTCCAAACTCCCATATCCCCCACTATTTTATAAATGCTGTTCCCCCCCCCCCCCCCACACTTTATGTCAGCTCTGCTGAAGAGCAATCTAGACTCAAAATGTTAGCTTGCTCTCTCTCCATGGATGCTGTTTGACCTGCTGTAATTGCCAGCATTTTGTTGTTTTTAGTTGGGACTCTGCAAACTTCTGTTTCGCAGGAAACAGAACTAGCTCTGAGACAAGCTAGTAGCTAACGGAATTAAGACGGTCAGAATTCGAGAAGGGTAATCTGTTTTAAGTGAAGTTAGTTGAGGAATAAATATTGGGTCAAGACACTTTGGCTTACTCTGATTCAATAAACTACAGAACAAATTACAACTCAAGTTATCGATCTGCCTTGTGGATTACATAAAATGGGTCTCGTTTCAAAAATGATGCATGAAAGGATTTGAATCTTTAACCTTTTTTCCAAAATGTGTTTTGGTCTTGAAATTCTCACGTAATTCCTTGACAGAATTTTATTGTTGTCAGAATGTCGACAGATTTTCTGCTTTCAAGGCCTGGGAAATTTCTGACTACAATGGGCCTGAAGGACACTCTCTTGTGTGTAAAAAGAAAATGTGTAATGCTATATTCTCTCAAATGAAAAACACCCACTATCAAAGTTCACCCAAAGCTCTTCCAATAGTGTTCTTTGTGACATTAAGAATGTGTATTCTGTATGTCATCTCTCACTGCAGGAATTCCAAAACTTCTAAGATTATTTCTCAAACAATGGTTACCCAAATCTTTGACCAACATAGCCTTTTTCCTTGCCTGCTGTTCCATTTTTACACAGTACTCGGTTTCTCTTCTTTGTACCTACACTCAACTGTTTCCAACACCTTTACAATAAGGTCCTTAAACCTGTAGTTTAAGCAGGATGCAGTTTACAGAGTCATAGAGTCATACAGCATGGAAACAGACCTTTCAGCACAGAGTCATAGAGATGTACAGCATGAATACAAAACCTTTGGTCCAACTCATCCATGCCGACCAGATATCCTAACCAAATCTAGTACCATTTGCCAGCATGTGGGACTAAATTTGCTATCTGTCTGAACCAGAGGGGTACCAATATCCTGGGTGGAGAATTTGCTAATGCTCTTCAGTGGGGGTGTGTTTAAACTAATGCAGTCGGGGTCTAGAACCTGAATTGTGATTGCAGTGTACAGAAGGTTGAGGGTAGTGAGGTCAGGGGTAGGTTTACAAGATTGCGTGAGGACACCGGCAATCAGGATGTTGGTTTGAAATGTGTGTACTTCAATGCCAGGAGCATCTAGAATAAGATGGGTGAACTTGCAGTATGGTTGGTACCTGGGATTTCGACGTTGTGGCTATTTCAGAGACATGGCTGGAGGAGGGACAGGAATGGTTGTTGCAGATGTTTCGGGAAGAACAGAGAAGATGGTAAAAGGTTGGGGGGTGTGGGTGGCATTGTTAATCAAGAGTAGTATTACAGCAGCTGAGATAACGTTTGAGGACTCATCCACTGAGGCAAGTTTGGGCTGAGGTTAGAAACAGGAAAGGAGAGGTCACCCTGCTGAGAGTTTTCTATCGGCCTCTGAATTGTTCCAGGGATGTAGAGGAAAGGATAGCAAAGATGATTCTCGATAGGAGCGAGAGTAACACGGTAGTTGTTACGGGGGATCTTAAACTTCCCAATATTGACTGGGAATACTACAGTTCAAGTAATTTAGATGGGTCAGGTTTTGTTCAATGTGTGCAGGAGGGTTTTCTGACACAGTATGTAGACAGGCCAACACAGGGCGATGCCATATTGGATTTGGTACTGTGGAATGAATCCGTCCAGGTGTTAGTTTTGGAGGTAGGTGAGCACTTTGGCGATAGTGACGACAATTCGGTTACGTTTACAATAGCAATGGCAGGGATAGATATATACCGCAGGGAAAGAGGCATAACTGGGGGAAAGACAATGATGATGCAACTAAGCAAATTTTAGGATGCATAAAATGGGAAAGGAAACTGCAGGGGATGGACACACTTGAAATGTGGAGCTCATTTAAGGAACAGCTACTGCGGGTCCTTGATAAGTATATACCTATCACGCAGGGAGGTAGTTGTCAAGAGAAGGAGCCATGGGGAGCACTTTGGGGCCAGCGACCATAATTCTATTCGTTTTAAAATAGTGATGGAAAAGGATAGACCAGATCTAAAAGTTGAAGTTCTAATTTGGAGATAGGCAAATTTTAATGGTATTAGGCAAGAACTTTCAAAAGCTGATTGGAGGCAGATGTTTGCAGGTAAAGGGGCGGCTGGAAAATGGGAAGCCTTCAGAAGTTAGATAACAAGAATCCAGAGAAAGTATATTCCTGTCAGGGTGAAAGGAAAGGCTAGTAGGTATAGGGAATGCTGGGTGACTAAAGAGAAATTGAGGGTTTGGTTAAGAAAAAGAAGGAAGCATATGTCAGGATAGATCGAGTAAATCCTTAAAAGAGTATAAAGGAAGTAGGAGTATACTTAAGAGGGAAATCAGGGGAGATCCAAGATGGCAGCGACCCAGCAAGTCTGAGTCTACAGTGCTCCTCCCAAGACTTGGGTAAAGTGGGTCACCCACCCCCACCACACTTACCAAATCATTTATAATAGCTGTTTAATTAGTTGTTTAATATCAAATTTAAACAATCTAATCTTTAGTAAAACTGACTAAAGGGAAGGAGCCCTCAGCTCTCAACAAGCAGGAACCCCTCCCCCACCCTCTCCAGCTGCAGCTGAGGCGTCCACAGCCGCCCCGGGGGAATTACCTCCGGTGACAAGCCTCATGGAGATGATCTCCAAACTGGGCGCGAAGATCGACGATTTCACCGAAGAATCCCGAAATCGATGGGACTCACTCTCGGCCGCGCTGCAGAAGCACGACCGAGACATCCAAGAAATCGAGCGCCGAGTCGGAGGGGCGGAGTTAAAGGCCACGACCTCCGAAACTACAGCTCAATCGGCCGTGGATCAGGTCCGGACTCTCGAACAGCGAGAGAATCACATTGAGGTCGCCGAAAACATATTCGTTTGCTGGGCCTTCCCGAACGGGAAGAGGAAGGCCAGCTTACAGCATTCCTCGAGAAGTGGCTGCCACAGCTTTTAAATCTGGAAGCTGGATCATGCCAGGTAAGGGTAGAATGGGCCTACCGGGTCACAATACGCGGGCCCGGCTCGAACCAGCACCCACGCCCGGTCCTGTTCTGGCTGCAGAGCTATAGGGAGAGGCAGATACTCCTAGAAGCCTCTAGAAATCTTGGAAAAGACCCCCAACTTATGATCTATAAAGGATCCAAGACCATGTTATTCCAGGACTTAAATATTCAGTACTCCTTACGCTACCCAGCGACGCTACGCTTTAACCATGAAGGATCCGTATATAACTTCGGATCGCCAGAAAAGGCTAAGGAATTCTTGGACCCTCTTAGATAAACTGTAAGACATAATGGATGTTGGTTTGCCTTTCCCCCTGCTTTGGTTTATATCCTCCCCTTTTTTTGGCCTGTCTACATACTGGTCAGAAAACCCTCCTGCACACATTGAACAAAACCTGACCCATCTAAATTACTGTTTAATATTATCATGGGGGGTGGGGAGGGGGATTTGATTTTCTCCCCCCCCCTTTGGGGTTGTTTTCTTTTTATTATTTTATGTATATATGTGGGATATATGTATATGTGTGTGTACATATATATAATATATATATATATATATAAGCTGGGGGATTTGGTTAATGTTAGTGGGGGGAGGTGGTTACCTTATTCAATTTTACCTCTGTCTTTAGGAGCGGGGTTGTTTCTCCCTTGTTATTTTGTATTACTATATTTATATTTAATTATTATTTGTTGAGGTTGTAATTTTATAGTTATATGTTTATATATGGTATTAACATTACCAAATATATCCAGGTGTTGGTATGGGTGGGGGTAGGGTGCTCACTGTTAACTCTAGCTTTGTATTATATCTGAATTCTCCTCATTTTATTGAGGAGTGCCTGGGTCAAGGGTGGGGCATTGGTTGGGAGAGGATATGATGGACTTTTGGAGAGGAAGTGACACCCCCTGGGAACAAGGGGGAAAATCTCCACTTAGATATGTTTTATATTTTTTTTATTTAGAAATAGTTTTTTATTGTATTGTTGTGAGTGTAAATTTTATATGCTCTACGCTTGGGATGTTCTGGATAAGGTTTCCCCTCCCGAGGGGTCTCGGATTTGCCCAGATGATTATGGTTGATCAGTCGGTTAAGTGGTGCACCTGGAATGTCAGGGGGAGTAATTCGCCAGTCAAAAGGAAGTATTATCAAATCTTAAGAAGGAAGGAGTTGATATAGCTCTCCTACAGGAGACACACCTGTCGGATAAAGAACACTTGAAATTACGACAGGGTGGATTTGATCAGGCCTTTTTTTCTTCTTTTAGCTCAAAAAGCAGGGGAGTTGTTATTCTTGTTCAGAAGAATTTCCCTTTCAAAATCCTAAAGCAGATAAAAGACGAATCTGGACGATATATTTTGATTAAAGCCCTCATAAATGGAGAGGAATATGGGATTTTAAATTTGTACTGCCCCCCGGCACACCCCTCTAAATTTATAACGGAAGCCTTTTCAAAATTGATGGCTTTTGGTGCCCGTCATACAATCATAGAGGGAGACTTTAATTGTATTATGGATCCGGAAATAGATAGGATTCCCAAGAGTACTGCAGAAGTATCTCCCAGATCTAGACAATTGATGGATCTGAACAAAGAATTAGGATTAGTAGATGTATGGAGATGTCTTCATCCACAGGGCAGAGATTTTTCTTTCTACTCCAATCCACATAAATGTCATACCAGAATTGATATGTTTTTTGCCCCCTTGATTTTTTTAAATTTCATATCATCCTGTAAAATAGGTAATATAGCAATTTCCGACCACGCTGCTGTATATATGGAAACTAAGGCGAGGAACAATGGGACATCCCCTCGGCATTGGCGTATGGACCCCTTCCTAATGAAAGATAGTAAATTTGTAAAGTACTTCTCTCCAGAATTTAAAACTTTTTTAGAAATTAATTCAGGTACAGCTAGCAACCTATCAATGATGTGGGAGACCATCCAAGCTTACACATGAGGTTTGATCATCTCCTACTCAGCGACCCAGAAGAAATTGAAGGGAGAACAACAGCGTCTGCTTGAAGCTCGTTTAAAAGCAGCTGAAACAGCATACACTGATAGACCTATTATTAAATTGCAAAGGATTACGGCTCTTAGGACAGCTCTAAACACTACGCTTACTCAAATGGCTAAGAGGGAAATATTATTTGCAAAACAAAGGTTATATGAATATGGCGACAAACCGGGTAGATACTTAGCATTTCTTGCAAAGAAAAAAAAGCCCCTCAGACTATTACGTCTATCAAGGAAAGTACGGGTATTTTGACTCATGATCATAAAAAGATTAATGCGATCTTTAGAGAATTTTATTCTGAGTTATATAAATCGCAGGATTGTGAAGATAGGACGAGGAGGATGCAGTCATTTTTAAAAAAGCTTCTTCAAGGATGATGACTTGGGGTGTTCAGTGAGAGAGGGACTCACTGAAATCTTTGTAGAGGGAGGAAGAGAGCTTCTTCAAGGACCACTCCCTCCGTGACTCCCTCATCAGATCCAGACCCCCCACCAACCCAACCTCTACTCCCGGCACCTTCCCCTGCAACCGCAGGAGGTGCAAGACTTGCGCCCACACCTCCTCCCTCACCTCCCTCCAAGGCCCCAAAGGAAACTTCCATATCCGCCACAAATTCACCTGCACCTCCACACACATCATCTATTGCATCCTCTGCACCCGATGTGGCCTCTATATTGGGGAGACAGGCCGCCTACTTGCGGAGCACCTCTGGGACACCCGGACCAACCAACCCAACCACCCTGTGGCTCAACACTTCAACTCCCCCTCCCACTCCACCAAGGATATGCAGGTCTTTGGACTCCTCCATCGCCAGACCACAACAACACGACAGTTGGAGGAAGAGCGCCTCATCTTCCGCCTAGGAACCCTCCAACCACAAGGGATGAACTCGGATTTCACCAGTTTCCTCATTTCCCCTCCCCCCACCTTGTCTCAGTCAAATCCATCGAACTCAGCACTGCCTTCCTAACCTGCAATCTTCTTCCTGACCTTTCCGCCCCCACCGCAGTCTGACCTATCACCCTCACCTTGACCTCTTTCCACCTATCACATTTCCAACGCCCCTCCCCCAAGTCCCTCCTCCCTACCTTTTATCTTAGCCTGCTGGACACACTTTCCTCATTCCTGAAGAAGGGCTTATGCCCGAAACGTCGATTCTCCTGTTCCCTGGATGCTGCCTGACCTGCTGCGCGGTAAGAGAAATATTTGCCTCTTTCAGCGAAGGCGGGAGACAGCCCTGACTATATGCATAGTTTTACATGTCCATAAGTGGACCAGCCAATATTTCTGTAAATTCTTTATAGAATTCAGCTTGAAAACCATCTGGGCCTGGTGCCTTACCACTCTGAAGTTGCCTAATTGCATCAAGTATTTCTTGGACTGTTAGAGGAGCATTTAGGACCGATACCTGTTCCGGAGTTAGGCCTGGAAAGGTCAAATTTTTTTAAAATGACTGCATCCTCCTCGTCCTATCTTCACAATCCTGCGATTTATATAACTCAGAATAAAATTCTCTAAAGATCGCATTAATCTTTTTATGATCATGAGTCAAAATACCCGTACTTTCCTTGATAGGCGTAATAGTCTGAGGGGCTTTTTTTTCTTTGCAAGAAATGCTAAGTATCTACCCGGTTTGCTCCAGCAACACATTTTCGGCTCTGATCTCCAGCATCTGCAGACCTCACTTTCTCCTCAAATATTTCTCTTATCCTTAAAAAAGGAAAGGATCCAGAAGATTGTACATCATATAGACCAATATCCTTGCTAAATGTAGATTTTAAAATCCTTTCTAAAACGTTAGCACTGAGACTAGAAAGGGTACTGCCACATATTATAAAGGAGGATCAGACGGGGTTCATTAAGGGCCGTAGATCATCCAATAATATTAGCAGGGTTTTGAATATGATTCAAGCCTGTCATCAGGGAAAAATACCAGGAGTAGTAGTTTCATTAGACGCGGAAAAGGCATTTGATAGGGTTGAATGGTCATATTTGTTTTACACATTGGAAAGGTTTGGCGTTGGACAGGTGTTTACCAAATGGGTCTCAACATTGTATAATGATCCCAAAGCAGTTGTGGTTACCAATGGATTAGGCTCGGATAGCTTCAGTGTGGGTAGGGGCTGCCGTCAGGGATGTCCCCTCTCGCCATTGATATTTACGCTAATAATTGAACCACTAGCAGGAGCTATACAAACTGATCCTAATATAACGGCCCCGAGGATTGGTACAAGTAAACATAAAATTACCCTTCATGCAGATGATGTTCTTCTATTCCTCAGTAATCCTCTGATGTCCGTGCCTCGCCTAATCCAAGTTATTAATACATTTAGCACATTCTCAGGCTATAAAATTAATTTTTCAAAATCAGAGGCTATGCCAATGGGCGGCCTTGCTATGACATCCCACTTAGTGGACAGATCCCTTTTTCCCTTTCGTTGGTCCCTGGAGGGCTTCTTATATTTAGGCATTTTTATTACTCCAGTATTTGGTCAGTTGTATAAGGCTAATTTTGTGCATTTACTGGAAAGGATAAGGCAGGACCTCCAGCGATGGGGAGACCTTCCAATTTCCTGGTTGGGTAGAATAGCATTAATCAAAATGAATGTCCTGCCCCGTCTCCTATATCCTATGAGAATGCTTCCGGTGATGCTGCCGAGGACGGCTCTACGTAAATTATATGGCTGGTGGGTTCCTTTATCTGGAATCATAGACGGCCCCTCATTAAGCTGAAGAAGCTACAGCTTCCACAGACAAGGGGAGGATTGAACTTCCCAGATTTTAGGAAAGAAATATCAGTTAAGTTCCCTATTAAGTTACATAGCTGATTGGGTCTTGTCTGATCCACAATCAATCTGGTTGGACATCGAGGCCTCTCAAGTAAAATACCCACTTATTAACCTTTTATTTTCAGACAAGAGGAAAATCATTACAGATCACTGTAAAAATCCCATAATACTAAACACAATTAAGACTTGGAATATAATGCGGCAAAATGAGGGCAACTCACATAAAACATCCCCCTATGCTCCGATAGTGGGAGCATGGGGATTCCAACCGGGGTTTACAGATGCCACTTTTAAACTCTGGAGATCCAGGGGTATCTCATGTTTAGGGGACCTAGTTAAGGATGGGGTCCTGATGTCTTTTGAACAGTTGCGTCAGAAATTCGAATTACCTAATGGAGACCTCTTTCGATATTTCCAAATTTGAGATTATATACAGAAGAAGACTACGTTATTAGATAGTCTTTATAAATCAGATAGAGAATGTAGTGTCCTACGACCAGTGGGGGTATCTTCCGTCAGTACTATTTATCATTTGCTACATGATGAAGTATCGGGAGATATGGATAATCTGCTTAAAACATGGGATCAGGATTTGGGACTAGAAATCTCTATAGAAATGTGGAATGATATTTGGGAAAACGCTAGGAGAATTACTATCTGTAACAGAACCCAGGCAATCCAGCTGAAGATACTTCATAGGGCCCATATAGCACCGGTTCGACTGGCAAAATTTAAGGCAGGAGCATCTCCAATATGTCCCAAATGCAAAATAGAGATGGGCACTCTTGTACATTGCCTATGGACCTGTCATAAGATCCGTAGATATTGGACTAAAGTAGCAAGTACCCTGACAGAAATTTTAGGAACGGAAATTAAAGTGGACCCTGTATCTCTCCTTTTGGGCTTTTCGAACTTTCCCTCCCTGGACATGTACGGGAAGAGACTATTTTCTATTCTTTCTTTCTGTGCAAGGAAAAATATTTTGGTGAACTGGGTGGCTGAGTGCCCCCCTGGACTTTCAAATTGGCACAGATTAATTATGGAATGTATTCCCCTTGACGTCCTTACAAATATGGTGCACCGAAAGACTGAATTATTTTATAAAATATGGCATCCGTTCTTGAATTACATAAATACAGATATTTCGGCTATCCTAACAAGGGCTTTTATTTAATTGAGATTACAAACCTGCTAGTCCGGGGCCCCTTAGGAGAGGCATCGCGCACGAATACGGGTTTTATTACATCTGATGTTAACACATTCCGAGCATGTAAGAGACTTAAATATACACTCTGGTTAGTTGTAGGTTAGATTAGTAGATAGTTGAGTTTTGTTTTTTTTTCTTTTTCGGTATTTTTTTATTCTTTTGTTAAATTTTGGCTATTGTATATTTGATTTAATTGTATATCAATGTTTATATTTGAGAGTTTTGTCTATTTTTGTAAACTTGTAAAAATGTTAAATTTCTAGTAAAAATATCTATATAAAAAAAAGAGGGAAATCAGGAGGGCAAAAAGGGGACATGAGATAGCTTTGGCAAATAGAATTAAGGAGAATCCAAAGGGGTTTTACAAATATATTAAGGGCAAAAGGGTAACTAGGGAGAGAATAGGGCCCCTCAAAGATCAGCAAGGCAGCCTTTGTGTGGGACCACAGAAAATGGGGGAGATACTAAATGAATATTTTGCATCAGTATTTACTGTGGAAAAGGATATGGAAGATATAGACTGTCGGGAAATAGATGGTGACATCTTGCAAAATGTTCAAATTACAGAGGAGGAAGTGCTGGATGTCTTGAAATGCATAAAGGTGGCTAATTCCCCAGGACCTGATCAGGTGTACCCTAGAACTCTGTGGGAAGTTAGAGAAGTGATTGCTGGGCCTCTTGCTGAGATATTTGTATCATTGGTAGTCATAGGTGAGGTGTCGGAAGACTGGAGGTTAGCAAACGTGGTGCCACTGTTTAAGAAGGGTGGTAAAGACAAGCCAGGGAACTATAGACCAGTGAGCCTGACCTCCGTGGTGGGCAAGTTGTTGGAGGGAATCCTGAGGGACAGGATGTACATGCATTTGGAAAGGCAAGGACTGATTCGGGATAGTCAACATGGCTTTGTGCGTGGGAAATCATGTCTCACAAACTCGACTGAGTTTTTTGAAGAAGTAACAAAGAAGATTGATGAGGGCAGAGTAGTAGATGTGATCTATATGGACTTCATTAAGGCATTCGACAAAGTTCCCCATGGGAGACTGATTAGCAAGGTTAGATTTCATAGAATAAAGGGAGATCTAGCCAGTTGGATACAGAACTGGCTCAAAGGGAGAAGACAGAGGGTGGTGGTGGAGGGTTGTCTTTCAGACTGGAGGCCTGTGACTTGTGGAGTCCCACAAGGATCGGTGCTGGGCCCTCTACCTTTTGTCATTTACATAAATGATTTGGATGCGAGCATAAAAGGGACAGTTAGTAAGTTTGCAGATGACACCAAAATTGGAGGTGTAGTGGACAGCGAAGAAGATTACCTCAGATTACAACAGGATCTGGACCAGATGGGCCAATGGGCTGAGAAGTGGCAGATGGAGTTTAATTCAGATAAATGTGAGATGCTGCATTTTGGGAAAGCAAATCTTAGCAGGACTTATACATTTAATGGTAAGGTTCGTGGGAGTGTTGCTAAACAAAGAGACCTTGGAGTGTAAGTTCATAGCTCCTTGAAAGTGGAGTCACAGATAGATAGAATAGTGAAGAAGGCGTTTGGTATGCTTTCCTCTATTGGTCAGAGTATTGAGTACAGAAGTTGGGAGGTCATGTTGCGGCTGTACAGGACATTGGTCAGGCCACTGTTGGAATATTGTATGCAATTCTGGTCTCCTTCCTATCAGAAGGATGTTGTGAAACTTGAAAGGGTTCAGAAAAGATTTACAAGGATGTTACCAGGGTTGGAGGATTTGAGCTATAGGGAGAGGCTGAACAGGCTGGGGCTGTTTTCTCTGGAGCGTCAGATGCTGAGGGGTGACTTTATAGAGGTTTACAAAATTATGAGGGGCATGGATAGGATAAATAGACCAAGTCTTTTCCCTGGGATTGGGGAGTCCAGAACTTGAGGGCATAGGTTTAGGGTGAGAGGGGAAAGATATAAAGGGACATAAGGGGCAACTTTTTCACACAGAGGGTGTACGTGTATGGAATGAGCTGCCAGAGGATGTGGTGGAGGCTGGTACAATTGCAACATTTAAGAGGCAGTTGGATGGGTATATGAATAGGAAGGGTTTGGAGGGATATGGGCCGGGTGCTGGCAGGTGGGACTAGATTGGGTTGGGATACCTGGTCGGCATGGACAGGTTGGACCAAAGGGTCTGTTTCCATGCTTTACATCTCTATGACTCTATGACCTTCAATGCATTATCTGGGCCAACATGGCACCTATTGTTAAAGTTTACTTGAGAATGTAACTTTAAGAAAGTTCTGGAATTTATGCATGAAACCAACATCGTCATTTTAAAGCTGAGAGACTTTACAAACAATCCAGGTCTTTTTCAATATATAATTTCAGTTACATCACACTATAAACTTTTGCTATAAATTCTGTGTCCTATGATTTTACACTCCACAACCACCTGATGAAGGAGCAGTGCTCCAAAAGCTAGTACTTCCAAATAAACCTGTTAGACTATAACTTGTTGTGTGACTTTTAACTTTAGAACTGCACGCAGTATTCCAAAAGTGGTCTAACCAATGTCCTCTACATGAGCTCCCAACTCCTATACTCAATGCACTGACCGATAAAGGCAGGCATACCAAACACCTTTTTCACTCTCTTCCGCTTTCATGGAACTATAGAACCTGCAATCCAAGGTCTCTTTGTTCAGCAACACTCCCCAGGACCTTAGCATTGAGTGTATAAGTCCTACCCTGATTTGCCTTCCCAAAATGCACACCTCACATTTATCTAAATTAAATTCCATCTGCCAGTCATCGGTCAATTGGCCCATCTGATCAAGATCCCGTTATAATTTGAGGTAGCCTTCTTCACTGTCCATTCCACCGCCAATTTTGGTGTCATCTGCAATCTTACTAACAATACCTGCTATGTTCACATCCAAATCATTTATATAAATGATGAAAAGCAGTGGACCCAGCACTGATCCTTGTTGCATACCGCTGGTCACAAGCCTCCAGTCTGAAAAGCAATCCTCCACCACCATCCCCAGTCTTCTACCTTCAATGGTAGCCATAATGTGGAGGAGCCAGTGTTGACTGGGGTGGACAAAGTTAAAAATCATACAACACCAGGTTATAGTCCAACAGGTTTATTTGGAAGCACTAGCTTTCGGAGCGCAGCTCCTTCATCAGGTAGCTAGTGGGGCAGGATCATTGGACACAGAATTTATAGTAAAAGACCAAAGTGTCAAAGAAACAGATGCAAGTAATGAATAAACCTGGATCGCTGCTTAGTCTTTAATCATTTAGAATGGGGTTGCAGGTTTCGATTCAATAATATGTAAATCCCAGAAATTCTTTCAAGTCACAGTCCTGAAATAATTTAAGGTTTTATAAAAAAGAAGTGACATCTCAGCTCAGACAATGCAGTAAAGGTGTAAGGTTAGAGTCTGTCTGTATCCCAACCTTGAGTCAGACTGGGTCTATTTCCGAAGTAGGAATTGATAAAATGATACATTCTATTTTGTTCAAAAGGCAAAACCTGTAGGCAGTCAGTCCATGTGACATTTTCTAAGTTCTTACTTTGGAAATAGAACCAGTCTGACTCAAGGTTCGGATGCAGACAGACTCTAACCTCACACCTTTAATGCATTGCCTGAGCTGAGATTTCCCTTTTTTATAAAACCTTAAGTTATCTCTGGACTGTGACTTGAAAGAATTTCTGGGATTTACATATTAATGAATTGAAACCTGCAACCCCATTCTAAGTGATTAAAGACTTAACAGCGATCTAGGGTTGTTCAATACATCGCATCAATTTTACCTTTTACTATAAATTCTGTGTCCTATGATCCTGCCCCATTGGCTACCTGATGAAGGCGCAGTGCTCCGAAAACTTGTACTTCCAAGTAAACCTGTTGGACTATAACCAGATGTTGTGTGATGTTTAACTTCTACCTTTGAGCCAGTTCTGTATCCAAATAGCTAGTTGTCTCTGTATTTTGTCTGATCTAACCTTGCTAACCAGTCTACCTGAAGAACCTGGTCGAACGCCTTACTAAAGTCCATATAGATCACATCTACCGCTCTGCTCTCATCAATCCTCTTTGTTTCTTCTTCAAAACAGTCAACCAAGTTAGTGAGACACGATTTCCCACGCACAAAGCCATGCTGACTATCCCTGATCAGTCCTTGCCTTTCCAAATACATGTTAATCCTGACCCTCAGGATTCCCTCCAACAACCACTGATGTCAGGTTCACTGGTCCATAGTTCCCTGGCTTTTCCTTACCACCTTTTTTAGTCCAACTAGTCAATGCTGACTATTTTCCCTAACTCAAATTGTCCTACTTGCCTGTGTTTGGCCCATATCCCTCCAAACCTTTCCAATTCTGTACTTATTAAATTATTTCAAATGTTGTAACTATACCTGGATCCACCACTTCCTCTGGCAGTTCATTCCACATACCAACCAACTCTGTGTGAAAAAGTTGTTCCTTATGTTCTTTTTAAATCTTTCTCCTCTCATCTCAAAATTATGTCCCTTTATGTTGGGAAAAGGCAAGGGGTTCTCTATACACAGCGAGAATTTTCATCTTTTTATTGAAAATGGTGTTATTTTGAATAGGAGCGGATAATTTGCACCCAGTATTTTGGTCCAATATTTATCACTCAATGACAGTAAAAAATAGATTACTCATTCACGTTTTGTATAATGTTGTGTGTGGGATCATGCTACACAGCAATTGAATGTTGAATTTCTACATGACAACAATCCAAAAGAACTTAATTGACTAAATAATATGCTTATTGGAATGTCAAGAGGTTGTGAAAGATGTCATGTAAATATGTTTTGGACCAGGCCAGACCCCCTCTCAAAATATTTTCAGAAGGTAACTCAGACCCTAACTTTTTCTTATTTTAAAGGCAGATGTGAAGTGGATATTCCAGGTGTGATGCAGCTGGTCAAACTATTCAGCTTTAAGTAAAACAGAATTTATTTAAACACTGCAGTTGAAACACAAACAAAAGAAAACAGAATTTAGATCAGCAATTATTGGAAACTGAACTGATATCAACTTAACTAAGGAGCTGTTCCAATTTCTGTAACATTCCAGAAACACACCTCTTGGCAAAAGGTAAATACAAACACAGGTTCTTACAGGCAGGAGAAATTTCAAGCAGAGAAGCCAGAAAAGAAACATCTGCTGAAGCACAGAAACTTTTTGCACTGTGGCAGTTTCTACTGTAGCTACCATCAACTTCTCTGCTACAACTAAACCAAACATGAAAAAAAACTGAACTTGGAGAACTGGCCGCTTCCCTGCTATTGTTAAAGTAGACATTTCCAGACATTTTAGCACCTCTGCCTTTATGACCTCTTTTGAAAAAAAATGCAAGGACAAAATAATATTGTTAAAGTGACAGCATTGTCACAAATGCAAAAGAAAGAACTGCAGAACTCAGAAATTGTTAGGAAAATTCAGCAGGTCTGGCAGCATCTGTGGAAAGAAAGCAGAGTTAATGTACTCTCTTGTGTTCTTAACGCCTGAAAGGAAAAGAAAATGTTTGTTGTTACAATGTTGAGTGCATTGGAGGATCAAGTGGAACTTGGGGGAAATGCAGGTCTGAGCCAGCATAAGGCACTGATGATGGAGAAAGGTCCAGAGTGTGCAAATTGCAATGTATGCCACTGCATGTGGATTTCAGGATGCAGGAGAACAACTGTCTGAGGAGCGATCTGTTGTTGATACCAGGCATCTTGAGACCTGTTAGAGCTGAATAATTATTGGCCAGTGAACCAGTGAAATACAACCAAGTTGTCAGGTAATTTAAGTTTTCAGCTCTCAGCCAGAAGAGTGGAACATTAATGACTGGCTTTCCTAAGAAGCACATTAAAATGTGACAGACTCAAACCTTTTATATAACACAAAGTACAAAGTCTGGTACCACTTCCTGTCTGCTTATCCATTACAAATTCCTAAGTCTGCTTTTAAAATGAAAACTACTGATGTAAACTTAGAATCATAGTATCCCTACAGTGCAGAGAAAGGCCATTCACTCCATCAAGTCTGCACTGATCCTTCAAAGTGCATCCACCCAGACCCAGCTCCCCACCCCATTCCTGTAACCCCCCCACCCCCCCCCCCCCCCCCCCCCCCACTTCCCATGGCTAATATACCTACCCTACGCATCCCAGGACACTTCAGGGAAACTTTTATCGCATGGTCAATCCATTTAACCCTGTCCTGCTTCATTTACAATTTGAAATGCCCATTAAAGATACAGAGCTATTTTAAAAATTAATTTAAATATAAAACTAAGAGAATATGTTTTCAAAGTAGGGAGTGAATAATATCTGAGTAGCCTAAACTATTCGGCAACTGCACTTTCAGTCAGCCTTAGCTGAAGACTAAAGGGTAAATTTCTTTATGACTTTTCCTGCCTGTGGCATTACTCTGATGAATGTTTGGTGCAAATCCCATTTAATTATGGTATAGTAAAGGGAGTCTACCATAGTCATAGAGCATGGTCCAACCAGTCCATGCCATACCATGTTCCCAAATTAAACTAGTCCCATTTGCCTCTGCTTGGTGCAAATCCCTCCAAATGTTTCTTATTCATGCACTTATCAAAATGTCTTTTACAAGTTGTAACTGTACCCGATCCACCAGTTCCTCTGGAAGTTCATTACACCTACGAGCCATACCCTGTGTAAAAAGGTTGCCCCTCGAGTCTTTTTAAAACATTTCTCCTCTCACCCTAAAATATGCCCCCTAGTCTTGAAATCCCCAACCCTAGGGAAAAGACACCTACCATTCAATGTATCTATGCCCCTCATGATTTTATAAATCTCTATAAGATCACTCCTCAACATTCTACCCTCCAGTGATAAAGTCTCAGCCTTTTAACTCTCCTTATAATTCAAACCCTCCATTCCTGGCAACATCCTGGTAAATCTTTTCTGAACCCTCTCCCAGTTTAATAATAATCTTCTGCAACATCCAATCAGAACTGCACACAGTACTCCAGAAGAGACCCCACTAACAACCTGTACAACCTCAACATGGCTTCCCAACTCATGCACACAAAGGTCTGAGGATTGAACACAAGTGTGATAATTGCCATCTTAACCACCCTGTGTACATGTGATACAAACTTCAAAGAATTATGTTAGTGAGTCCCTAGGTTGTTTAGCTTAGTTGGCTGGAAGGCTGGTTCTCAATCTATGAATGACTCCAACAGCATGGGTTCAATTCCCACACTGGTTAACGTTACTATGAAGGATTGACCTTCTCAATCTGGGGCGACCCTCTGGTTAAACCACCACCAGCCATCTCTCTCTTACAAGTGAGCAACCCACAGTGTGATAGCACTACTTTAGGGGCTCAGTTGGCTGATTTGCAATGCAAATTATTCATGCAACTAGCCTTTTCAACACTATCTGTCGCATTGTATTGATCCATCTTTAACGCAGTAACACATCCTAATGTGCCTTTGTAGAAGCTTTAACCAATAAAATTTGACAATGAGCCACACAAGAAGATATTAGGAGAGGTGACCAAAAGCTTAGTTAGGAAATAGGGTTTAAGGAGAGAGGGAACTAGAAGGGAAAGGTTTAGGGGAAATGTTCCAGCACCTAGGATCTACAATAGAAGGTGTCACTATCAATGGCAGACTGAAGCAAATCAAGGATGTGTGAGAAGCCAGAAATGGAGGAACACAAAGACATATGAAGGACCAGAGTAGACTCAAAGATGGGGAGGAGCAAGGCAACAGAGATATCGGAAAACATGAAAATGGTCTTGAATCAATTCACTGCCCGGAATCAGTATCATTCAGCAACTCTAGGAGTAATGTTTAACAGGATTTGGTGCAATGTAGGAAATGACCTGGCTCATTAGGCCAAATGACCAGTTCCTCTTACATTCATTTTTCAATGAAGCATTAAGGTGTTTTTAAGTATGAACAATAAAAAAGATTCATTGGGTATATTGCAGACTGCTTTTCCATCTTGAATTGTTCTTAGTAACTTGCTGTGTCCATCACATTTTGTTCCTCATTATATTTTGCTTATCCCCATTTCATTTCTGACAGGACTTTGCTTTTCGATGTGTCCATATTATATTCATGGTCTCAAGCATAGTGCTAGGAAATGGGGCAACACATTTTATTCAATAGCTACGAGACATTTAGATTATTCAGTGGACTCGACTATTACAATGTTTTGTTTCATTCATTCAGACAATGTGGGTTTTGCTAGCTGACTGGGCCAGCATTAATTACCCATCCCTAGTTGTCCTTGAGAATGTGGGGGTGAGCCGCCATCTTGAACCGTTGCTGTGCATTTGGTGTAGGTAGACCCACAATGCTGATTGGGAGGGAATTCCAAGATTTTGTCTCAGTGACACTGAAGGGATGGCGTTATTAGATTAGATTACTTACAGCGTGTATTGCATCAACAGAAAGTAGAATCAATCTAACTCTAATGACTGTCCTATCAGAGTCAACCCGACCATCATCAGAGCCATGAGAGGAGTCACGAACTATGCCAACAAGCCACCCTTGCTCATACCAACACAGTTTGGATCCTGTTAGCATTCATCATGGCTTTGAAGCAGACAAAGCTGACTACCAGAGGAGAGGTGAGAGTATCTGGCTGCAACATCGACGCAATGTGTATAGCAACAAAGAGCTGTGACAAAACTTGAGATCATGGGATTGAGCCTCCAATGGCTGGTAGAATGGAGATTCGTTGGGAAGATCAGTAAATATCAACCTAGCACATACAATGCATGGGGCATCCTCAGCACAACCCTTTGCAGCCGTGTCCCCTATAGCCTGCCTTCTATCAGAATGTTAGAATGGAGGCTGCTCACTGATCAATTCACAGATTTAACACCATTCACAACTCCTGCCATAATGATGTGGCAGTATTCCACTAGCTTCCAGGATGGGTGTGAGATGCAGGTTACATTCGTAATGAGTAATGGCCACCTCAAACAAGGGAAAGCCCATTATCTTCTCCCTAACCTTCAAGCTGATATACGCTGAAGTTTGGTTCCACAGTAACTTAGTACCTGACCTCAGGATGAGACAGCATCTGCAAATAACAGTGAGGAATATGTTGGGGAAATTATTGGGAAGGCAAAAAGAGAAGAGAATGAATTCATTTACATTTTTCTAACAGGCACATCTTCTGCACACTATTGGAGTAAGCTAGGAATGGAATACTTTGGTTGGGAACAATTTCACAAAGTACCACCTGGTTTATATCAGAAAGATAATCTGGAAGACATAAAGAATAGAACTGATGTGGGTGTGATAGTTGAGATTGGACTACGCCACTAGAGATTCTCATCAAACTTGTCTCCTCCATAGCACAGTGCATATTAATAAAAATAATTATTCCCTCCCAGATGAAGAGAGACTTTGTACAACATATTTCCCTGTGATTATGAAGGGTTATTTGAATTAACTTAAATAGGCAAAGATAAACTCTAGCTTCTTTTCTTCATTATCTCATGGGATGTGGGCATCATAGCCAAAGCCAGTATGTTTTATTCATAAACTGAATGGTTTGCTTTGCCATTTCAGAGGGCAATGAAGAGTCAGGCACATTGCTCTGGAGTCACATGTAGGCCAGACATGGTATTGATGGCAGATTTATTCCCTGAAAGTGGATAAAATGCCCTTTTACAACAATCAATTATGGTTTTGTGGTCACCATTACTGAATCTAACTTTTATTTCAGATCCATTGATTGAATGGGGCTGTACCCTATTTTCCCAGAGCATTAACTTAAGCCCTGGATTACCCCTAGTGACATTACCACCACGTTACCACTCCTTACCTCTGTCCCTCAACTCAAATATGTGAAGCATCTGAGCCCAGCTCAACAAGAGGAGTAGAGATCTTAATGATGTATCTAGTAGCTTCCATGAGTTACAGCCTATCCCAAGCTTGTGGATTGTTGTGTAGGTGGCTGGATTTTGGGTAGTCCCTTCATCAATGACGGATAAAGGAAGATTGAGCTGGGAATCAGTTTCCAGATTCTTGCCAAGCAACATCTCGAGATAGTATAGAACAGAAATAGACACAGATAGTCCTCCCAGTGATTGACTACCCAGTCAGAATACTCCAACGGGATTCTAGCACTCCACCTGGTCTAATCTTCGCTCCTGTTGAAGAATTTGCTTAAAAGAACGACATTTTACCAAACTGCATGGAAATTTATCTGAAAAAAATGTCAGCACTTAGATTTGAACAGGAAACATTTGAAAGTGGGACAGAGTGGGAAGTGGGTGAGAGAGAGAGAGACAAGGAGGGAAAGGGTTTTGAGGGGGTGACAGGGAAGAGAGACAAACTTGGAAAGGAAACAGAGAGGGAAGGGGAAGATGGTGGAGAGTGGAAGTGGCAGATATAGAAGGGGAGAGTAAGTGAGGAAGACAGAATAGGAAAGAAGTGATTGAGAGAGTGGATGGAGTAGGGAAAGCGTAGGAAAAACTGAATAGGAAAGAGGAGCAAGTTTGAAAGTGGAAAAGAGAGCAAAATGAGAGAGGTGGAGTAGGGAAATAAGAGACTGTATATGTGTATACAGGTGAGTGTCCTTGTGCATGGGTGTGTAAAAGACCGATATCCCTCATCATGTGGAGTAGGTTAGGGTTAAATGATTAGATAATCAGTCAGTCTCAGAGAACTGAGACATATCCTTTCCCACCATTTCAATTGGATTCTGAGCTTCAATCAGACAAATGGAAACTATTGAAAATTAATGGAAGTCTATATTCAGTGTTAATTGAAATCTAATTTATCTCTTAGGAAGGTGATGGCCTAGCGGTATTATTGTTGGACTATTAATCTAGGGACTCAGGTTCAAATCCTGCAACAGAGAAGGTGAAATTTGAATTCCATTTTAAAAAACTGGGAATGCCCACCTGATTCACTGATATCCTTTAAGAAAGGAAATCTGCCAAGCTTACGTAGTCTGGCCGACATGTGACCACAGACCCACAGAAATGTGGATGTCTCTTGAACAGCCCTCTGGGCAATTAGGGATGGGCAAGAAATGCTGGTCTAGCCAATGGCACCCTCATCCATAAATGAATAAAAAAAAAGGCAAAATAACTTTATTGCAATTGAGCCCCAGTTTCAGTGAGCCTGAGATTTACACTGGACAGATTGGAGAGGCTTTGATTGATCGTCTTTTGGACAGAAAAGACTCAGGACAATTAGGGATCAACAGCAATTGCATTCCATGAAACACATATGCATAGAATTATACCCTCCTGCACACATACGGATCGACATACTGTGCCTCAATACACAGATACTTACACACAAACTAGCAGGCACATGCACAAACATACACTTGAACAATCTGTATACATGTACACACACATACACATTCATTCACATTCTCATACAACCTCATGCATTCACTTAATCATACACAGACTCACAATCCATATGCTCATGCTTGCTATATCACACAGTTTCTTGGCTCTCCTCTCTGTCCAGTGCAGAAAACAGTCAGCAGAGTTGGCTTGGAATGCTATGAAATGGTAGCTGGGTATATGTCAACAACCAAACCAAGAGGCTGAGACATTAATTCTCGTCAGGATGAAAGAAAAGTTGCAACATTGCTTCGCTGAAAGGTTTATGGAAAGTCCTATGAAATCTTACTGAGGCCGCACAAATATCTAAAATACTGAGGAAAATTAAAGTGAATTGCAGAAGGCTGTGGCATATCTTTTGGTTTATCCCTAAAGAAGTGAATGAACCTTCAAGATACTTGTACTGTGTATGAAAACTCTGCAAGGGTGAGGGTGGAGTAAAACCTGGAACTAGGGTCACAGCACAAGTAGTTATAAACTGTGGTGTTTTGTGAATGTTGCTTGCTTTGCTTAATGGTTTTTACATGGCTGAAAACAGATTGTGCTAAAGTTTTTTTCTTGCATTCAGTAAAACAAAGTGCAAGTTAAATAGTTTCAGCCACATGTCCTCTGTTAACAATATTCAAGACCTGTACTGTACTGTACCTTCAACTGAAACTTTGTTTTTGTATAAAGATGTGATTTGTTTTAGGGTAGAGTTCTGTGCATTAATCACGGGGAGTTTGGAATTCTCTTTCAATTGTAACAGTCCCCAAAAAGATTTTAACACGCATCAAATTAATTTAGAATTTTGATCACCTCAATTAGATCACCTTGCAATCTTCTCTCCCCCACAGGAATAGAAATGAAGGGTAGGCAAGCTTTTAAACTCATCATCTTTTAGGTGAGGCTGCATCGCATCCTCTCCAAATCCCATAGGGAGAAGCTGTTCCTGTTCATAAAAGGAACAAGAACAAGAGGGCGCAGCTTGAAGATAATGTGCAAAGGAAACAAAGGCGAAGTGAGGAAAACCATTTTCACTCCGTGAGTATTTAGGGTTTGGAATGCACTACCTGGAAGTGTGGTAGAGATATGTTGAATTGAAGCATTCAACAGGGTATTAGTAAATTATTTGGATGGAAATAATGTGGAGGAAAATTCAGAAGAAGAGTCACCTGACCCGAAATGTTAGTTTTCCCTTCCCGTCACAGACTCTGCCAGACCTGCTGAGTTTCTCAAGCAGTTTCTGTTACTTGTTTCAGTTCTGTCGCTTCCTTAGGCAGAGCCCCATTATCGCTATGTCAGCCCTGACTGAAAGCTTCAAATAAGCCAGGAAGGAACTCAAACCCTCAGCTTGTGCCCCACTAACCCACTAACTCAATTTGCCATTTTCATGCCACTGTTTAGGTAAAACGGCCAATGCTGATCCAGCTGAGAGATAAAAGGTTGAATCCAGTCAAGACAGCAACGCAATCCTGGTTTTCCAACTTATACTAGCTACAGTCCAACATCACCTCCAAATAAAACATTTATCATCCTTATTTTAATTATTCTTCCATGATCCCACCTCAGTAACTTCCTGCAACCCAGTGAGCTTTCTGACCCCCATTCTCCTCTAATTTTTTTGCCCGGAACATTGACTCTACTGCCTGACCTGCTGCCTGACCTGCTGTGCTTTTCCAGCACCAAATTCTCTACTCTCCCCTAATTCAGGCCTCTTACACAACCCTAACTCTCACCATTGCCCCCATAGTTGTCCGTACCTGAAACTGGAAAGGCAGTAGGCTCTGAAATTCTCTCCCTAATCCTCTCTATCTCCCTCTCCTCCTGTTAAGAGACTCTACTCTTTGGCCAAATACTTTGGCATCTGCCCTAAAGTCTATGTGACACAGTGTCAAACTTTGTTCCATAACATTTCTGCAAAGTGCTTTAAAATATTTGACTAAATTGAAGGTGCTAGAGAAATGCACGTTTTGCTGTTATTGGTGGGCATTTAGGCCTGGAAACCAGAAATACATTTGGAGCTGGGAAATGTTAATTGGAAATGAGACATTAGGGGATTAAATCTAAATATTGGTGGGCAGCATAGTGGCACAGTGGGCAGCTTGGTGGCACAGTGGTTAGCACTGCTGCCTCACAGCACCAGAGACCGGGGTTCAATTCCCACCTCAGGCAACTGTTTGTGTGGAGTTTGCACATTCTCCCTGTGTCTGCGTGGGTTTCCTCCGGGTGCTCTGGTTTCCTCCCACAGTCCAAAAATGTGCAGGTTTGGTGAATTGGCCATGTTAAATTGCCCGTAGTGTTAGGTGTAGGGGAATGGGTCTGGGTGGGTTGCTCTTCGGAGGGTTGGTGTGGACCTGTTGGGCCGAAGGGCCTGCTTCCACACTGTAAGTAATCTAATCTAATCATATTGCCACAATCTACCAGATTGGGAAACTAAATCTATTGAAAGGCCACAGCAAGGTATGGATGTATCTCAGAAACTACAATCGATTTAGAAGAACAATCGGAGCTAGAATAGGCCATTCAGCCACCACCCACAGTGTTGCCCCATTCAATAGGATCACGGTTGAACATTACATTAACTGCATTTTCCTGGACCAGGCCAGAATCCACCCTCCGCCCCCCCCACCACACCCCCCAAGCCAAAAATATTTTAAAAGAGTAGCCTAGACCCTCACTTTTTCTTATTTTAAAGGCAGATATGAACTGGTTGTTCCAGGTGTGGTGCAACTGGTCAAACCACTTGGTTTTAAGCAAAACATAATTTATTTAAACACTATTGTTGAAACACGAGCAAAAGAAAGCAGAATGTAGAATAACCTAACTATTGGAAAACTTAACCAACCCAATATGGCAACTTAACTGATGAACTGTTCCAGGGTCAAAAGTGTGACGCTGGATACACACAGCAGGTCAGGCAGCATCCAAAGAGCAGGAGATTTGAGTCACTGATTATAAGAGTTAGGAGGTTATGCCAGAATTCTGTATGACACTAGTTAGGCCACAGCTAGAATATTACATTATATCTCTGATTCCCCACATTACAGGAAGGACAAACAAAAAATTAGAAGGACACTGCTAATGTGTCAGCAGTAGCTGAGTTGATGGCATTCCTATTCCTAACTCTAAATCACAAAGTTCCGGGTTCAAATTCCATTCCAGGACTTGAGCACAAAAATCAAAGCTGACCATCCATTATCTACTGAGGGAATGTTGCACTGTGTTGCCTTATGGATGAGACATTAAACCCAGCCCCCATCTATGGGTGGATGTAAAATATTCCAAGCATAATTTGGAAAAAAAGAACAAGGGTGTAGGTGCCTTGGAGAATATTTAGCTGGTCAACATCATTTTGCTGTTTCTGGGAGCTTGCAATGTACAAATTAGCTGTTGCATTCCCTACGTTACAATAATGACAACACTTCAAAAAACATTTTGTAAAGCACTTTGAGATATCCTGTGATCGTGAAATGACTGTATAAGTACAAGCATTTATATTTTCTTCATAAGAAAAAAATATTGGATACACTACCTTTGGAAAAGAGGATACTAAAAGGAGATTGACGTGAGATATACAATTAAAAACTGTGTAAAAGACTGGATTTTTTAATATTCATTCCTGATGAAGGGCTTTTGCCCGAAATGTCGATTTTCCTGCTCCTCAGATGCTGCCTGACCTGCTGTGCTTTTCCAGCAATACTCTAATCTAACCTCTGGTTTCCAGCATCTGCAGTTCTCACTTTTGCCAACTTGGGAGTTAAGCCCTCTCAGTATTGTCATCCATCTAAACTCTATGCAGTTTCCACCCACTTTACACAGCTCCTCCTCTGAAGAAGAGTCGTACTGGACTCGAAACATTTAACTCCGTTTCTCTCTCCACCAGAGCTGCTGGGTTTCTCCAACATTTTCTCTTTTCAGTTCACATTTCCGGCATCCACCGTATTTTGCTTTTACTTTAGAAAAATACGTTCTGCCACATCCAAGAGGGGAACTGGTTGCTGTGATTTGGAATGACAGCCATCATTGACTGATTAGTTGTTACTGAGGATGGTCTGTCCCAAATCGGCTGCTTTGGATCTTGACCATCCTGATTGATGATGTAATCGGCAGCAAAGACCATAATATGTAGAAGCCGAAGTAGACCATTTGGCCCATTGAGTCAAGATTAGAGTGGTACTGGAAAAGCATAGCAGGTCAGGCAGCATCCGAGGAGCAGGAAAATCGACATTTCGGACAAAAGCCCTTCATCAGGAATTTGGCCCATCGAGTCCACTCCACCATTCAATGAGATCGTGGTTGATCTAATAATCTTCAACTCCAGCTTCCTGCCTTTTCCCCATAACCCCAGATTCCCTTACTGATCAGAAAGGACCAGAAGATGTCGGAACAGAAATGGCCATTTAGCCCATCCAATCCACTCTACCATTCAATGAGATCATGGCAGATCTGATATTCCTCAACTCTACTTTCCAGGGGGCTCTTGTGACCCGGAGGGAGTGTCCTTACCTCTGAGTCAGAAGGCCCTGGGTCAAGTCACACCTGGCCCTGAGGGAACTATAGACCAGTGAGCCTGACCTCAGTGGTGGGCAAGTTGTTGGAGGGAAGCCTGAGGGGCAGGATGTACATGTATTTGGAAAGGCAAGGACTGATTAGGGATAGTCAACATGGCTTTGTGCATGGGAAATCATGTCTCACAAACTTGATTGAATTTTTTGAAGAAGTAACAAAGAAGATTGATGAGGGCAGAGCAGTAGATGTGATCTATATGGACTTCAGTAAGGCATTCAACAAGGTTCCCCATGGAAGACTGATTAGCAAGGTTAGATTTCATGGAATACAGGGAGAACTAGCCATTTGGATACAGAACTGGCTCAAAGGGAGAAGACAGAGGGTGGTGGTGGAGGGTTGTTTTTCAGACTGGAGGCCTGTGACCAGTGGAGTCCCACAAGGATCGGTGCTGGGCCCTCTACTTTTTGTCATTTACATAAATGATTTGGATGCGAGCATAAGAGGTACAGTTAGTAAGTTTGCAGATGACACCAAAATTGGAGGTGTAGTGGACAGCGAAGAGGGTTGCCTCAGATTACAACAGGATCTGGACCAGATGGGCCAATGGGCAGAGAAGTGGCAGATGGAGTTTAATTCAGATAAATTCGAGGTGCTGCATTTTGGGAAAGCAAATCTTAGCACGACTTATACAGTTAATGGTAAGGTCCTAGAGAGTGTTGCTGAACAAAGAGACCTTGGAGTGCAGGTTCATAGCTCCTTGAAAGTGGAGTCATAGGTAGATAGGATAGTGAAGAAGGCATTTAGTATGCTTTCCTTTATTGATCAGAGTAATGAGTACAAGAGTTGGGAGGTCATGTTGCGGCTGTACAGGACATTGGCTAGGCCACTGTTGGAATATTGTGTGCAAGTCTGGTCTCCTTCCTATTGGAAAGATGTTGTGAAACTTGAAAGGGTTCAGAAAAGATTTACAAGGATGTTGCCAGGGTTGGAAGATCTGAGCTACAGGGAGAGGCTGAACAGGCTGGGGCTGTTTTCCCTGCAGCGTCGGAGGCTGAGGCGTGACCTTACAGAGGTTTACAAAATTATGAGGGGCATGGATAGGATAAATAGACAAAGTCTTTTCCCTGGGGTCAGGGGAGTCCAGACTAGAGGGCATAGGTTTAGGGTGAGAGGGGAAAGATATAAAAGAGACCTAAGGGGCAACTTTTTCACACAGAGGGTGGTATGTGTATGGATTGAGCTGCCAGAGGATGTGGTGGAGGCTGGTACAATTGCAACATTTAAGAGACATTTGGATGGGTATATGAATAGGAAGGGTTTGGAGGGATATGGGCCGGGTGCTGGCAGGTGGGACTAGATTGGGTTGGGATACCTGGTCAGCATGGATGGGTTGGACCGAAGGGTCTATTTCCATGCTGTACATCTCTATAACTCTCTGAACAAGCTGATTCTGGAAAAAATAAATTTAAAAACCTCCACCTTCCTGACTTTTCCCTGTAATCCTCAATTCCCTTACTGATGAAAAATCTGTCTGTCTCAGCTTTGAATATGCTTAATGACCCAGTCACTGTGATAAAAGAGTCCCATTGATTCACCGCTCTCTGAGAGCTTGGTCCTTCTGTTTGGAGTGCTGCAACCACTCTCCTGGATTCTGCTCCATGCCACATGTTTGGGAATTACGGTCCCCAGATTTTGTCAGCCATCCCTACTGGTGGGGGGAAGGGAGGGTCGCGACCCAAGGTTTGGTAGGCCATGGGACAAATATTGGCCCGGGACATCAGAGAGAACTTTGAAAAAATGTGACAGGGTTTCTTTGACATTTAGCTGAGAGGGCCTCTAGGACCCACAGTGCAATTGTGGATAATATAGAATGTTGTCAAAGGATACAAGGGGATATAGATCAGTTGTGAATATGGGCAGAGAAATGGTAGATAGAATTTAATCCGGGTAAATATGAGGTGCTGCACTTTGGGAAATCAAATGTTAAGGAAAAGTATACAGTTAATGGCAGGACCCTGAACTGCATTGACGTACAGAGGAATCTTGGGGTTCAAATAAATAAATCAAATCAAATCAGCTCAAAGTCCATAGCTCCCTGAAAGTGACCATGCCATCAAATAAGCTGGTAAAAAAAGGCATATGGCATGCTTGCCTTAATTAGTCAGGGAACTGAGTACAAGGATCAGGATGTCATGTTGTAGCTTTATAAGACTTTGGTTAGGTCACACTTAGAGAATTGCATTCAGTGCTGGTTGCCACATTACAGGAAGGATGTGGAGGCTTTGGGGAGGGTGCAGAAGTGGTTTACCAGGATGCTGCCTGATTTAGACGGTATGAGCTATAAGGAGAGGCTAGAAAAACTCAGATTGTTTTCTCTGGAGCAGCAGAGACTGAGGGGAGACTTGATAGAAATCTATAAAATAGTGAGATGCATACATTGGGTTGACAAGTCAGAATCTTTTCCCGGAGTTGATATGTTTAATATGAGGGGGCGTGTGTTTAAGGTGAGAGGTTAAAAGATCAAAGGAGATGTGAGGGGCAAGTGTTAGGAGTGGTAGGAGTCTGGAATACGCTACCAGGGGTGGTGGTGGAGGCAGATACAACTGGGGTATTTAAGAGACTTTTAGATAAGCCATGAATATGCAAGGAATGGCAGGATATGGACTGAGGGCGGACAGAAGGGATTAGTTTAATTTGGCGTCATGTTCGGCACAACACGGCCAAAGGGCCCGTTCCTGTGCTGTACTATTTTATGTTCTACAATTAACATAAGACAGCACCTGCAACAGTGCTGCACTTCCTCGGAATGCCTGGTCTGGTCACCCAAGGGGGAGCTTTAACCCAGAACCGGTTGATAATGTGGTAGGTTCTGTGTCCATGCTGTATTTGCTCATCTCAGTGGGAGCAGCATTGTGAGTAACTTGCTGTGGAGTTATAGCTGCTGAGGCACATGGGTAAGGGTCACTGGTGATTAATGGGCCTTCTCCCTTCCTTCTAATGTAACCATTCTATGATTCTAAAGTCTCAGCAGAGTGAGTATTGGGATATGATCTCGCACACAATCTATGTCACTGGGAAAGAGTGGGAGAGGTAAATTAAAAGTAGTTTTATTGTGACATGTCCCTGCTGTGCTTTTCCAGCACCACACTCTTGACTCTGATCTCCAGCATCTGCAGTGCTCACATTCTCCCTGTCACATGTACTCACTGGAGTATAGGAAAAAGTTTACAAATACGCAAAAGTGAGGACTGCAGTTTACCAAGTGTCCAGTTATGGTGTCATTTTAGGTACAAAGATATCAAGGTACAGATTCTTAAATACAACTCTTAGGAAAAAAATAGAAAAATAAAGAAATTAAAACGTAGGAGGATAATAAGAGGGAGGGAGGGAGGAAGGGGTGGGGGTGGAAAAAAGGGTAGAGGAGAGGGACAAGAGAGGGACAGAGGGATAGGGAGGAAAGAGGAGGGAGGGTAGGAGAAAAGGAGGATAGAAGAAAAGAAAACAGAAAGGGAGGGAGGAAATTGAGTCGGGAAGGAGGAGCAGAGGGGAACAATGAGGGGGAGGGATGAGGAGGGAGGAAGTGAGAGGTGAATGAGGGAGGTGAATGGAGGGGATATGAATGAGGAGGGAGAGGAAGGGGAGGAAAGAGAGAAAGAGAGGGCAGGAAGTCAGCTTGGGAGGGGTAGAGGGGGGGGGGTTGAATCAAGGTGTGATGAAGAGGGGGATAGGAAGGGGAGGAGGTGGGATGGTAGGGAGGCACATCAGAGGGAGAGAGAAGTGGGGCAGAGTGCTGGAAGGGGGAAAGAAGTGAGGGCGGACAGTAATAGAGGGGAGGGGGTGGACGGCACACAACAAACAGGCTGTGTATTAATTTCTAAACAAGCGGTAAGAATAGTTTTTTTTCTGAATACCCTCCAAGTAAAAACATCTGTGGTCCTAACCTACGCCCAGCAATCTAAAGAGAGATGACAAATGTTATCTGCTGAGGAGTTTGGAGAGTGAGTTTCTGTGGGAGTGAGTCACCGCGATTGCTTTACTGTCCTCTGTAGTGATTGTTTTTGGATATTAGATTCCCTACAGTTTTGAAACAGGCCCTTCGGCCCAACAAGTTTCCACTGCCCCTCCGAAGAGCAACCGACCCAGACCCATTCCCCTATATTTACCCCTGACCGATGTACCCAACACCTGGGGCAATTTATGATTTAGTGCCAACGGTCGAAAAATCCCGTTTATTTTTGAAGATCGATAATTGGACGTTAAAGGCTGTTAGATAAAAGACCGGAAATTTAAATTCCTACATTTTAATAGGAGATTGTTTCCTGAAAAGTTTCGTTGAACTATTGCGAATTAATCTGGTCACCTCCACCCCCTGACTTTGAAATTCCATCTTTTAGATGTTACAAAAGGGAGTTTTGTTTTAGCGCGTTGCGTGGAGTCATTGGACTGTTGTCTCCGGGGTGATAAAACTTAACTCTGTGAATTAAATTCGTCCAACCGCCTTTTCTGCTGTAAAAATCAAATCCCAGTCCAGCCCGAAGCCAGCCCTGATAAAGTTCTCCGTCTGTGTCAAGTAGACAGAAATTCTGCGCTCAAATTGTTGGCAAATCTGTGATCAATTCACTTTGTACCCAAAATCCATGACGAAGGAAGTGTGACAGGGACACTCTGTGAGATTGAATTAACCTCACACCAGATCACACTGTGTTTCAGGCAGTAAATGGAAGGATAGGAAAGTTAATAATAGAATCGACTTTAACAGAATAGCCCGAAACATAATGATCCGCTAGCCCTCACTGAGGTAAATGATTCAAGTTTTATTCCGCATTGTAAATGCATTGCAAAAAGGTTACATGCACCGTGGCAGATTCGTTTTGGATATGACCTGTTACAAACTGATGTTAGTTATGTTTTACACGTAATCCAGCTACTGGTCTTTTTTTTCCGTCTATAAATAAACATTAAATCTGCAGATTCCACCGCTGTACATTTAAATATGACCAGTTACTTTGGGAATCCCAGATGGTGGAATGGATTCAAGTGTTCCCTAGCTGGGGAGATCCAAAACGAAGAATTGTGGGTGCGAGAGATATGAAACACAGACGCACACAAAAGCAGAAATTCAGCAGGTCTGGCAGCATCTGTGGAGAAAGAAACTGAGTTAATGTTTCGGGGTCCAGTGAAGATTTAAGATGACGTATTTATTTTTGTTGCGAATGCAGTGCAGTGTCAAGCGAGCTGTAACTTAATCCTGCTGTACCCTGAACCCCCAGCCTACAGTCTGCTGAACACACTATACCAGAGCGTCTCTGGGTTGTATGAAGGTGCCACTTGTCAATGGAGAATTGTAAAGAGACGGTCTTCGTTACTTGCCTCCCACGCAAGGGGGTGGGGGGTGATAAACTCTGGGCACACATCTTTCTGTTTTCTGTAGAAGTGTTTGTTATGTTACATGAAAGGATATCGCCCCCGAGTCTGCGGGGATATTTCCTGGGGCCCTCTGAATTACCAAGAAATCCCACCTCAATAAAATGATGCAACCAGTCCAGCATTTAACGTGTCAGACTAGCTGTTACCCAAGAGGGTTCAATGTCTGTGGGAAATATATTTACAAATCACAAATGAAGTGTCCTTTCCGTGTTAAAAATATGCAATAAATAGCCTCAAGCGAAAGATTCACATATCTGAGGCGCTGAGTCCGTCATTGTTTTTCTTAAATACAGGCTATCAGCCCAAGTCTCGACTCATATAATTTCCATTTCATTCAGCGTTATCAATCCTTCTTTGATTTTTTTAACTGTAAACGAATCAGAAAAAAACCATCTCCCCTATATCCCACTCCTGACTAATTTTATGCTCTGCAAACGCTCAATAACAGAGACATTTTAAAATTACCTTTCCGATAAAATGCTTGGTTTGTTTTGGCGGCAAACTGACGATAGATCTGAGCTTCCCCCAGACCCTCCAACCCCACTTCCTCACGAAATTCATAAGGAATACAGTATGAGCCGCATTTGTCGAATATTTGAAAAAAGATGGAATTTTACAGTGGAGTTAACTACATGCAATGCAGCCGAGAACATGGTGCATTCTTAGAAATTTGAGCATTTCGTTCAAATGCTTGCTCCGGATATTTCTTTAAAGTAATAAAGAGCCGCAGGCCTTTTCGGCATCATTCACTTGGACCGTGTAAAATACAACGACACCCAATCCGTTCCAAATGTCGGTGGAAACAATTTTACTTTCGAAACCCTGCCAGCAGATCAGATGTGAATGGAAACGGTGGTTCTGCCAGAGGTTGGGAAATGTGTAGCAAGTGGTGCCACCGGCAGCTTTTTAAACAATTCCCATTCAGAAACAACAAAAAAATCAGCGGACGCCAAACGGTGACTGATCGCGGAGAAATAACACATTAGCGCTTCCTGCCACAACAAAATACAGAGAAAAAGAATCCATGCTGACGTTGTGGGGCAATGCTTTTAACGACGGTTAATTATCCTGGGTTGATTTAAAAAAAGGAGCCTGCAATTATGTAACTTACACCGAGAATTTACACGCTTCGTATTATTTGTATTCTCGAGTCCTGAAGTCATTTGTTTTGACTTATTTTATTGTATGTGTGTTTGTTTTGTTTTCTGCTGTCCATTTCATTAAGGAACGGGAGGATGCCTCTTTATTTATTTCTCTTTGGCTTCCTCCCTCCCTCGTGTGTGAGCAGAGAGTGGAAATTCCTGCTTCCAATTGCAAAGGAGGGGGTTTAGACACAGCAGCTCTCTCTCTCTCTCCTTTGTGAATGGCACTTCTAAACCTCATTTGCATACACACCAGCCCCAGGTCGTCGCCCGGGCAACGACTGTGACGTCATGCGAAGGAATCCGGGAGCCGATTGGCTGCGCGGGGCCGAATGTATCCATTTGTGGGGATGCTGTGTTTCTATTGGACAGAGGGGTTGAGCCCTGCTTTGTTACAGAGCAAGCGGCGCGGCGCCTCCCAGGGTCATTGAGAAAAAAAAAACAAGAGAGACGTCCTGTTATCATTCAGCAATCCGGGGCTAGTCGCACACAGACTGATTGCAGATTCCTCTCTGAGGGAATTGACTTTTTTTTCGTGAAACCCACTCTCTCTTCCCTTCCAGCCGTTCAGAGCACTTTTGCAAAGCAAAAGCGTTTGCATTTTGAAAGACATCCCCCCCCCCCATTTATTTTCTTTAGTTGTTGGTGCAAGCGTTCCCATTGATTCACCCACAAGAGAGAGCATTTCTCGTGGCTGGCTGTTCTGGTTTCTCTCTCCGAGGGGGTTAGGTTTTGTTTTGACCTGATGCTCGGTCAGTAAAAGGTGTTGCCCCCATGTTAGAGAAATTTCCTTGCGCCCCGTTCGACTCGGAAATGGCGTTCTGCAAGGCGACGGGCTGGCTGCACGACCAGCTGGAGAGAGGCAACGACCGGCTATTGCTGGTGGACTGCCGAGCCCATGAGCTGTACGACTCGTCGCACATCGAGGCGGCCATCAACGTCGCCATCCCCGGGCTGATGCTGCGGCGCCTGAGGAAGGGCAACTTCCCGGTCAAGTCGCTCATCTCCAACAACGAGGACAAGGAGCGCTTCGCCCGGCGCTGCAACACAGACATCATCCTGCTGTATGACCAGAGCACTTTGGAGTGGAACGAGAACCTCAATGCGACCTCGGTGCTGGGCTTGCTGCTCAGAAAGTTAAAGGATGAGGGCTGCAAAGTGTTCTGCTTGGAAGGTGAGAGGCACCTGTTTCACAACGGCAACCTGTGTTTTCATTTTGTTTTAAAAGAAAGCAGAGAGATGATTATTTGAAAACGCTGTGATTGAAACTCTGCTGCAGGTCAGGGAGGGATGGAGGAACTCCCCCCCACTGGTCCAGTGTGTTCAGGTCCAGTTCAAATCCTCTACTTCCACCCCGCTTCTCCCCCACCCCCGCCGGTTAGATTTAAAAGTGTGAAGGGAACAGGCTTTATTGGGACGTGCAGAGAAACTGGAAGGGTAGCGAGCTGTAATAACCAGGAGTCGATGCTTTACATCATAATTCTGAAACATGTTCTAAATGAAGAAGGGAATGATTTGCAGGATGTTGCGGAAGAGTTAGTGTGAGTGAACGGGGGCAAGAGGGAGTGTGTGAGAGTGAATGAATAGGAGAGTGAGTGAGGGAATGAATAGGAGAGAGTGTGAGGGAATGGATAGGAGAGAGTGTGAGGGAATGAATAGGAGTGAGTGTGAGGGAATGGATAGGAGAGAGTGTGAGGGAATGAATAGGAGTGACTGAGTGAGGGAATGAATAGGAGTGAGTGAGGGAATGAATAGGAGTGAGTGAGGGAATGAATAGGAGTGAGTGAGTGAATGAATGGGAGAGAGAGTGAGTGAATGAATGGGAGGGAGAGAGTGAGTGAATGAATGGGAGGGAGAGAGTGAGTGAATGAATGGGAGGGAGAGAGTGAGTGAATGAATGGGAGGGAGAGAGTGAGTGAGTGAATGAATGGGAGAGAGAGTGAGTGAGTGAATGAATGGGAGAGAGAGTGAGTGAGTGAATGAATGGGAGAGAGAGTGAGTGAGTGAATGAATGGGAGAGAGAGTGAGTGAGTGAATGAATGGGAGAGAGAGTGAGTGAGTGAATGAATGGGAGAGAGAGTGAGTGAGTGAATGAATGGGAGAGAGAGTGAGTGAGTGAATGAATGGGAGAGTGAGTGAGTGAATGAATGGGAGGGAGAGTGAGTGAGTGAATGAATGGGAGAGAGAGTGAGTGAGTGAATGAATGGGAGAGAGAGTGAGTGAGTGAATGAATGGGAGAGAGTGAGAGTGAGTGAATGAATGGGAGAGAGAGTGAGAGTGAGTGAATGAATGGGAGAGAGAGTGAGAGTGAATGAATGAATGGGAGAGTGAATGAATGAATGGGAGAGTGAATGAATGAATGGGAGAGTGAATGAATGAATGGGAGAGTGAGTGAATGAATGGGAGAGTGAGAGAGTGAGTGAATGAATGGGAGAGTGAGTGAATGAATGGGAGAGTGAGTGAATGAATGAATGGGAGAGTGAGTGAATGAATGAATGGGAGAGGGAGTGAGTGAATGGGAGAGAGTGAGTGAATGAATGGGAGAGAGAGAGAGAGTGAATGAATGGGAGAGAGAGAGAGAGTGAATGAATGGGAGAGAGAGAGAGAGTGAATGAATGGGAGAGAGAGAGAGTGAATGAATGGTGGAGAGAGAGAGAGTGAATGAATGGTGGAGAGAGAGAGAGTGAATGAATGGTGGAGAGAGAGAGAGTGAATGAATGGTGGAGAGAGAGAGAGTGAATGAATGGTGGAGAGAGAGAGAGTGAATGAATGGTAGAGAGAGAGAGAGTGAATGAATGGTAGAGAGAGTGAGTGAGTGAATGAATGGGAGAGAGAGTGAGTGAGTGAATGAATGGTAGAGAGAGTGAGTGAGTGAATGAATGGTAGAGAGAGTGAGTGAGTGAATGAATGGTAGAGAGAGTGAGTGAGTGAATGAATGGTAGAGAGAGTGAGTGAGTGAATGAATGGTAGAGAGAGTGAGTGAGTGAATGAATGGTAGAGAGAGTGAGTGAGTGAATGAATGGTAGAGAGAGTGAGTGAGTGAATGAATGGTAGAGAGAGTGAGTGAGTGAATGAATGGTAGAGAGAGTGAGTGAGTGAATGAATGGTAGAGAGAGTGAGTGAGTGAATGAATGGTAGAGAGAGTGAGTGAGTGAATGAATGGTAGAGAGAGTGAGTGAGTGAATGAATGGTAGAGAGAGTGAGTGAGTGAATGAATGGTAGAGAGAGTGAGTGAGTGAATGAATGGTAGAGAGAGTGAGTGAGTGAATGAATGGTAGAGAGAGTGAGTGAGTGAATGAATGGTAGAAAGAGTGAGTGAGTGAATGAATGGGAGAGTGAGTGAGTGAATGAATGGGAGAGTAAGTGAGTGAATGAATGGGAGAGTGAGTGAGTGAATGAATGGGAGAGTGAGTGAGTGAATGAATGGGAGAGTGAGTGAGTGAATGAATGGGAGAGTGAGTGAATGAATGGGAGAGTGAGTGAATGAATGGGAGAGTGAGTGAATGAATGGGAGAGTGAGTGAATGAATGGGAGAGTGAGTGAATGAATGGGAGAGTGAGTGAATGAATGGGAGAGTGAGTGAATGAATGGGAGAGTGAGTGAGTGAATGGGAGAGTGAGTGAGTGAATGAATGGGAGAGTGAGTGAGTGAATGAATGGGAGAGTGAGTGAGTGAATGAATGGGAGAGTGAGTGAGTGAATGGGAGAGAGAGAGAGTGAGTGAACGGAGGGAGAGTGTGAGTGAAAGAGTGAGTGAGTGAAAGAGGAGAGAGTGAGTGAGTGAACGGGGAGAGAGAGTGAGGGAGTGAACGGGGGAGTGAGTGAGTGAACGAGTGAAAGGGGAGAGAGTGAGTGAGCGAATGGGGGAGAGGGGGTGTGAGCGAGTGAGCGAATAGGGGGAGAGGGGGTGTGAGCGAATGGGGGGAGAGGGGGTGTGAGCGAATGGGGGGAGAGGGGGTGTGAGCGAATGGGGGGAGAGGGGGTGTGAGCGAATGGGGGGAGGGGGGTGTGAGCGAATGGGGGGGAGGGGGGTGTGAGCGAATGGGGGGGAGAGGAGGTGTGAGCGAATGGGAGGGGAGAGGGGGTGTGAGCGAATGGGGGGGGAGAAAGGGTGTGAGCGAATGGGGGCGAGAGGAGGTGTGAGCGAATGGGGGGGGAGAGAGGGTGTGTGAGCGAATCAGGGGGAGAGGAGAGGGTGTGTGAGCGAATCGGGGGAGAGGGTGTGTGAGCGAATAAGGGAGAGGGTGTGTGAGCAAATCAGGGGGAGAGGGTGTGTGAGTGAATCAGGGGGAGAGGGGGTGTGAGCGCATGGGGGGGAGAGGGGGAGTGAGCGAATTGGGGGGGAGAGGGGGAGTGAGCGAATGGGGGGCGGATGTGGGGTGAGCGAATGGGGGGAGAGGGGGTGTGAGCGAATGGGGGGAGAGGGGGTGTGAGCGAATGGGGGGAGAGGGGGTGTGAGCGAATGGGGGGGGAGGGGAGGTGTGAGCGAATGGGGGTGGAGGGGAGGTGTGAGCGAATGGGGGTGGAGGGGAGGTGTGAGCGAATGGGGGTGGAGGGGAGGTGTGAGCGAATGGGGGGGGGAGGGGAGGTGTGAGCGAATGGGGGGGGGAGGGGAGGTGTGAGCGAATGGGGGGGAGGGGAGGAGTGAGCGAATGGGGGGGAGAGGGGGAGTGAGCGAATGGGGGGGAGAGGGGGAGTGAGAGAATGGGGGAGAGAGGGGGAGTGAGCGAATGGGGGGAGAGAGGGGGTCTGAGCGAATGAGGGGGTGAGCGAATGGGGGGGAGAGGGGGGTGAGCGAATAGGGGGGAGAGGGGGGTGAGCGAATGGGGGGGAGAGGGGGGTGAGCGAATGGGGGGGGAGGGGGGGAGCGAATGGGGGGTGAGCGAATGGGGGGGAGGGGGGGGTGAGCGAATAGGGGGGAGAGGGGGGTGAGCGAATGGGGGGGAGAGGGGGGTGAGCGAATGGGGGGGAGAGGGGGGTGAGCGAATGGGGGGGAGAGGGGGGTGAGCGAATGGGGGGGGAGGGGGGGAGCGAATGGGGGGTGAGCGAATGGGGGGGAGGGGGGGTGAGCGAATGGGGGGGGAGAGGGGGGGTGAGCGAATGGGGGGGGAGAGGGGGGGTGAGCGAATGGGGGGAGAGGGGGAGTGAGCGAATGGGGGGAGAGGGGGTGTGTGCGAATGGGGGGGAGAGGGGGAGTGAGTGAATGGGGGGAGAGGGGGTGTGTGCGAATGGGGGAGAGAGGGGGAGTGAGCGAATGGGGGAGAGAGGGGGTGTGAGCAAGTGAGCGAATGGGGGGGTGAGCGAATGGGGAGTGGGGGGGTGAGCGAATGGGGAGAGGGGGGGTGAGCGAATGGGGAGAGGGGGGGTGAGCGAATGGGGGGGAGGGGGGGTAGGGGGAGTGAGCGAATGGGGGGAGAGGGGGTGTGCGCGAATGGGGGGGAGAGGGGGAGTGAGTGAATGGGGGGAGAGGGGGTGTGTGCGAATGGGGGGGAGAGGGGGAGTGAGCGAATGGGGGAGAGAGGGGGAGTGAGCGAATGGGGGAGAGAGGTGGTGTGAGCAAGTGAGCGAATGGGGGGGTGAGCGAATGGGGAGAGGGGGGGTGAGCGAATGGGGGGGGAGAGGGGGGGTGAGCGAATGGGGGGGGAGAGGGGGGGTGAGCGAATGGGGGGGGAGAGGGGGGGTGAGCGAATGGGGGGGGAGAGGGGGTGTGAGCGAATGGGGGGGGGAGAGGGGGTGTGAGCGAATGGGGGGGGAGAGGGGGTGTGAGCGAATGGGGGGGAGAGGGGGTGTGAGCGAATGGGGGGGAGAGGGGATGTGAGCGAATGGGGGGGGAGAGGGGGTGTGAGCGAATGGGGGGGGAGAGGGGGTGTGAGCGAATGGGGGGGGAGAGGGGGTGTGAGCGAATGGGGGGGAGAGGGGGTGTGAGCGAATGGGGGGGGAGAGGGGGTGTGAGCGAATGGGGGGGGAGAGGGGGGTGAGCGAATGGGGGGGAGAGGGGGGTGAGCGAAGAGGGGGGTGAGCGAATGGGGGGGAGAGGGGGGTGAGCGAATGGGGGGGGAGGGGGGGGTGAGCGAATGGGGGGGGAGGGGGGGGTGAGCGAATGGGGGGGGAGGGGGGGTGAGCGAATGGGGGGGGAGGGGGGGTGAGCGAATGGGGGGGGAGGGGGGGTGAGCGAATGGGGGGGAAGGGGGGGTGAGCGAATGGGGGGGAAGGGGGGGTGAGCGAATGGGGGGGGTGAGCGAATGGGGGGGGAGAGGGGGGGTGAGCGAATGGGGGGGGAGAGGGCGGGTGAGCGAATGGGGGGGAGAGGGGGTGTGAGCGAATGGGGGGGGAGAGGGGGTGTGAGCGAATGGGGGGGGAGAGGGGGTGTGAGCGAATGGGGGGGAGAGGGGATGTGAGCGAATGGGAAGGAGGGGGGGTGAGCGAATGGGGGCGGGAGGTGGGGTGAGCGAATGGGGGCGGGAGGTGGGGTGAGCGAATGGGGGGGGAGAGGGAGTGTGAGCGAGTGAACGTATGGGGCGGGAGAGGGTGAGTGAGCGAATGGGGGGGAGAGGGGGTGTGGGGGAGTGAGCGAATGGGGGGGAGAGGGGGTGTGAGCGAGTGAGCGAATGGGGGGGAGAGGGGGTGTGAGCGAGTGAGCGAATGGGGGGGTGTGAGCGAATGGGGGGGTGAGGGGGTGTGAGCGAATGGGGTGGAGAGGGGGTGTGAGTGAGTGAGCGAATGGGGGGAGGGTGGTGTGAGCGAGTGAGCGAATGGGGGGGAAGGGGGTGTGAGCGAATGGGAGAGGGGGTGTGAGCGAATGGGGTGAGAGGGGTGTGAGTGAGTGAGCGAATGGGGGGGGCGGGGAGAGATGGGAGTGAGAGTGACTGATGCAGGAGAGAGTGTGAGGATGAAATGAGTCTAATCGCTCTCCCTTGTGTCTGCACTGTTCTGATTTTTTCCAGATAGATGAAACTAAAGTGGCTGTATTTTTCTTTTTGTTGTCCTCTCCTGTGTTCCCAGGCGGATTCAGTAAGTTCCAGGCGGAATACCCGACGCACTGTGAGAGTAACCTGGACAGCTCATGTGGGAGTTCCTCACCCACCGTGCCAGTGCTGGGTCTTGGGGGTCTCCGCATCAGCTCAGACTCATCCTCAGACATCGAGTCTGAGCCGGACTCTGGCAGCGCAACTGAGTGTGACAGCAGCCCCCTGTCCAACAACCAGCAGCCCTCGTTCCCTGTCGAGATCTTGCCCCATCTGTACCTGGGCTGCGCTAAAGACTCCACCAACTTGGATGTTCTGGAGGAGCATGGCATCAAGTATATCTTAAACGTGACTCCCAACCTGCCAAACCTCTTCGAGAATGTCGGCGAGTTCAAATATAAGCAAATCCCCATTTCCGATCACTGGAGTCAAAACCTCTCTCAATTCTTCCCCGAAGCCATTGCATTCATAGGTAGGCAAAGTCTCCCAACGTCACATAAAAATTTTCACCCTTTCTGATTTTGTTTTGTTTTGAAGGCTTTATTTCAGGAAAGGCAGATAGTTCTCATGTTGAATTCAGTCATCACCAAGTGAACAAGCCTGTGCAGCAAGATTGTGGGGAGGGCTATTTAAACCCTATGGCAGAAGGATCAGGAATGAGCTAAAATGAAAGAGACTGCAGATTAAGTCAATGGTCTAAGTGTCAGTTTGGACACACTCCTTCACTAAGAGTGAAGTGAACTGAGGACGGATTTCTTTTTCTCTGAAAGTATAACATTGCCCAAGTTTCAGGGTCCATTAAAAAATGAGCTTTTCCCTTTCAATTCAGCTATTAAGTTACATTTACCACATAAGACTTGAGGCTGTGTCAATGTGTATATTCAAGACTGAGATAACAGATATTTAGAATCCATAACAGATTTGAGGGTGTGGGAACGGGGGGGGGGGGGGGGGGGGGGGGGGGGGAGGGGGAGAAGCAGACAAGTGGAGTTGAGGATTATCCAATCAGCCATGACATCATTGAATGGTCTCTTATGTCTTCTAGCCTTGTTTCAAGGTCCTGGTCATTATGTGATAGTGCTAATGGCACTGGACTTGTCTTCCACAAGCTCAGCCCTTGTGCTGTGGGTGAAATTTTAACTCAAATTACTTAATAATTCTGTGCTTGAAAACTAACTTCGCTGAAGGAGGCCATAAAAATATCATCAGTTGTCCTAAATTTCCACCCTGATCGCTAATCTTTAGGGAAGGAAATCTGCCATCTTGTCCCAGTCTGATGACTCCCAAAGACCTGCTCCCACAGCGGTGTGGTTTGGATTTTTAACTGCTCTCTGAGGTGCCCTAGCAAGCCACTGCATTGTAGCGATCAGGGACGGGCAACAAATTCTGGCTTTGGCAGCAATGTCTAAATCCCTTAAAATAATCTTTACAAACATCATTTGCAAAGAAAAGGGACATCAGGAAACCTTGTAACGGATTTTGTGAAGGGTGCAGCACATCCGTTTGTGTTGGTACTGAAAGCTTTAAATGTTCCCAGCCCAGCTCCTTGCTTTCTGGGAGTCTGTGTTTGTTTCCTTTCGAGTGACGCCGTTTAAATATTGGGCTTTTATGTTAAATTGAACGCTGGTGGAAAGGTTTCCAGTCTGAGAAATTAAAACAGGTTTTAAAAGAATCCCCAGCAGGTTTATGTACAGACTTCTGGGTTTAACCAGAACTAATGCAATTACAATCCTTGAGACACGGTCTGCAGTCTGGAGCTGATTTGAGCCGGGGCGGAAGGAATTTCGGCTGGGAGCCACAGAGAAGCTAATCTAAAGGCATTGTAATGCATTTCCTCCTACAAAGGAAAGCATTTTCAGGCAATGTTGACATCCTGTTCCTGTTAATGGGCCTTGTCCCCTGTGACTTTCCTCTTGCTTTTGAAACGCCTGAATGCTCCTATTGTGAAGGGAAGCACAACAGTTGGGAGAATAATTTAATAGACTTCACAGCCTGTAATTCTCTACATAGGAGACATTCACTATATCGTGCAAAATTTCTATTGAAACATTCATACAACAGACATCAATCCAGAGATGAATGCACTCCTCTGTCAGCACTGACCACATACAGACACAGCAGGCTTCCCAGTTACACAAAAGTTGCAGGGTAACCTTTTACAGGCCTCCCAGCATTTACAAAACATTCCTTAAAAAGTCGAACCTCCAGTTTTCTGCAAATCAGTTTTCTTTCCCCTGCCCTACCCAGTACTCTGCAAATCAGTTTTATTGCCCCCGCAGACACCCTACGTTCACAAGTGTAATTGGGAGAATTACTGGAGACCCCATGAATATAAGAGGAAGAGCAGATTTATTCAGGGCTGGGGGGGGAATGCAAATGAGGCAGAGTTTTGTGTCAAACAGAAAAATGTGTCACTAACTAACTTTGTTTCTCTGCAATTGACCATTTCTATTTTCATTTGAATATTTTCCAGACGAGGCCCGTAATCAGAGCTGTGGGGTACTGGTGCACTGTTTGGCTGGGATCAGTCGATCAGTCACAGTAACTGTGGCCTACCTGATGCAGAAGTTGAACCTGTCCATGAATGATGCCTACGACATTGTGAAGATGAAGAAGTCGAACATCTCCCCCAACTTCAACTTCATGGGGCAGCTGCTGGACTTTGAGCGGACCCTGGGCCTCAGCAGCCCCTGTGATAACCGGCTGCCCTCACAGCCTCTCTACTTCACCACCACACCCACAAACCAGAATATGTTCCAACTCGACCCACTCCAGTCCACTTGACTGCTCAACCCAGCACCCAGTGAGTAAAGGCTCAGAAGAATTTTAAAGGTCAAATCACTGACATGTAAAGGGGCTCGAGATGGGTATGAAAAAGAAGCAGCTGATTTCACTGAAGGCAACTTGACTCTTTTGTTCAAGCAGCTGTTTTGAAGTGGGGAGACCCTGACCCTTTGACTTTGAGACCACTGATGGTTCACAAAGTTAGTTGGAAAAGTACAGTGGCTGAAAGCTTCACAGTCTGAAGAGGGGACAAAGAGAGAAGTCAGGCGAAATACTTGCACTCTCTTGAATAATCCCCTTTTTTTGTTGAGTACTGTTGGTAGCCAGACATTTGTCTTCAGTGAAGACTTTGTTTTTTCCAGCTTGTTAGGAGAGTGGGGGAGAAAAAAAGATGTTTTGAGAGTTCTGGAATTGGCCACAATTATATTTCTGTACTCCAGATTCAACAGAGTACTTTACAGCATGATTTCTGTATATATTGTCTGTGTACAGGTCCAGTGTCACAAATTGTACATCAACCAAGATTGTATTATTTGGGTGGATTGCTGTAAGGAAAGTAGCTTCCTGTAGGTACTTGAGATTGAATTCAGTGCATCTCCTTCCTCGCAAATGCTAATGACAGGAAATGTACAATTACTATGTAAATTAATATTGTTTTTAACTGATCCTTTGGACAGTATATGCCAAAAAAAGGTTGTGTTTGACTTGCTTTGATATGATGCTTTATCTATGTATGAGTGCAATTTGAAGCTAGCTTATCATTTATGTCCTCTTGTTTCCCTCAATTTTCAGCTGAGCTCCTTGTTCATGTGTATACAGTGCTTGTGATTTCTTGCTAATGGATGAGTAGACTGTTATTTGAAAACGGGACTGGCAAATTTCTTTGCGTTAATTTTTATAATGGACAATGCGTATCTCATACAGTGCATTACCTCTGTGCAGACTCTTCAGGGAAGTTAATCATGAATGCAATAGTTTTTTTTCTATAAGTCTGTATTTAAAACTGGAAGCTGAAACTGTATGTATACACTGCACTTGCTGTCACTCAGTAGCCAGTTGAGAAATCGTCCCCAATTCATTGTTACCGACAACTTAATGTGGGATGGGGGATTTTATTATAAGAATGATTGATTGATTGTATAAAACTAAGTTATTAATAAATAACTATTTTGTCTATATAGAATCTTACACAAACTTTCAGTCTCACTTGATTATCCTTATTCCAGTGTTAAAATGTTTCTTGATGGGTTTTGTGGTTACAAAATAATAGAACCAAGCATTCGAAGCAAACTTGAGAATGACTTTAAATGAAAACACACTAGTAAATGACAACTCGTGTTTATTTCATAAGGTACATCCTGCCTGCTTAACCACTAGGTTTGAGGAAGTAACAATCAAAAGTACACATTAGAGAGCTCTTATAATGCAGGGCATTTAGACTTCAAGCACAAAAGCCTGTTTCAAACAAATTTGAGGAAGTGGATCTTTATTTTTAAATGAGGAATTGAAATAAAAAAGGAACTACTGTTAGATGAGTTATGTCAAGCTGGGAAGATACAGCGAGTGCAGAATGCAGGTCCAGTGTTTTTATGCTGAGGCTCTGCAGTTTTTAATCAGTATCAATGACCTGAGTACAGAATACAAGTTGCTACGAATTGTAGACCTTCATCGGAGGAGTGTAACACAGAAGGAGGCCATTTGATGCACCGAGTTTGCTCTGGCTCTTTCAAAAAGAAATCTCCGCTTGCTCTTTTTCATTGTAGCCTGCAATTTTTTTTTTGTTGTTTTCTTTCTGCTTCATCTATTTATTCAATTCCTTTTAAAAGGATACTATGGAACCTGTAGCTGGCATCATGTGAAGCAAATCAATCTGAATCCTAATTACTCAGTAAATTTTTAAAAATTCTTGTCATTTCTTGTTCCTTTACAATCACTTTACATTTGTGCCCTACGATAAGTAAGACTTCAGCCATTAGAAATTGTTTTTCCATTGATTTCTCAAATATCTCCTTAAACCTCTCTGCTATGAGGCACAGAGCTCAGCTTCCCAGTCTCCCCACATAACTAATCCCCAATTTAATATATTTCTCTTTTTGTTTTTAAATTACTGTATCCCTAAAGCCTTCACATTCTCCCTAAAGTGAGGTGCTCCAAATTAGACCATGGTCCAAAATAGCGACAAACCAGTGCTTCTTAAAAACTAGATATAACTTCCTGGTTTTGTGCCAATGTTTATAAAGCCCAGAATCTGATATACTTTGCTAACTTGTCATGCCATCTTCAAAGATTTGTGCACAAATAATATACCAGACTCTGTGTTCTTTCAGCTCCCCACCTTTTATAAAATGCCTCCCCCTCTATGTAAGCATCAGATAGTTTGATAGATAAACCGAGCAGAAAGTACAAATAAGATTGTAAATATTGGAAGGTAAAATGAATCTATCCATCTGAGTGGTGTCAGAACAGATCTGGGTGTGAAAATGGATGCATATGTTCAGCCTGTCTGGTCATAAGGTGCAATCAGTGTAACATTTGAGCGTTATTACCGGGTCAATACAAGAACGGCCTAATGCTGTCTTGCTAAAGCTGCACAGTGTGTTGGCCAATGCACGTCTTTGAACACTGCATTATGTTCTGGACATGAAGGGTCAAACAGAAGTTGCAAATTCTGGAACTGATGTGGAGCAGGACACAAAGCTGATGGCTACTGTAAGCTGATTTATGAGATTTAAAAAAAATTGCTGACTCTTCAAGCCACAGTGAAAGCAAATTAGGAATACATTAGAGGTGCATAAGATGCTAAGTGAAACAGAGAAGGTTAAACCTTAACACCAACTTAAACGCAAAATGAATCTTTGAAAATCTACAGCTCTGAACAAGTTTTTAGTCACCTGTCCTAATATCGGTGTTTGTGTCAAATATCTGATTACACTCTTGTGAAGATCCTTCAGTTTGTTTACCACCGGTAAAGGTGCAACAGAAATACAAGCTGTTGCCATTAATCCATGACTGCAAGACATAGTTACAAACCAATAAATGGCCATTTCAGGTTCAATGTCAGAACGCATTTCAAACAAAAATAACCAATACCTGGAATAGATGCAGCAAAACTGGAATCGTTCTGAGGCCATTAGCTAGGGTAGCACGGTGGCTCAATGGTTAGCACTATTACCTCACCAAGGACCCGGGTTTGATTCCAGCCTTGGGTGAAGTCTGTGTAGAGTTTGCACATTCTCCCCATGTCTGTGTGGGTTTCCTCCAGGTGCTCCGATTTCCTTCCACAATCCAAAGATGTGCAGGTGAGGTGAATTGGTCATGCTAAATTGACCATTGTGTTCAGGGGTGTGTAGGCTAGGTGCATCAGTCAGGGAAAGTGTTTTTTGCTGTTGTATTGCTATAGTCTTACCAGACCATAGCAGCTGCTCTCTCATTAGAGAAAAGTGACTGGCGGTGATTTAACCTGAGAGCCATCAGACCTCGGGCAAGGGACGAGGTTGAGAAGGAGAGTCCTTCATGGTAACCTCAAACCAGTGATGGGAATTGAACCCATGCTGTTGGTATCACACTGCCCTGTAAACCAGCGATCCAGCCAACTGAGCTGAACCAATTCCCTCAGAAAACGTACAGCAATAGGATAGGAGATGGGTCTGGGTGGGTTACTCTTCGGAAGGTTGGTGTGAACTTGTTGGACTCAATGGCCTTTTTCCACACTGTAGGGATTTGATGATGTCCTGAATCCAGAATGTTTATGGAGGATGAGATGGATAGGTCAAATAGCTTCCTTCAGTTGTACACTGTGCTCTCTGAGTTTGTACACACAGCAAACCTCCCTGAGCCACTGGAGGGGAAGAATCTAATCAGTTGTCTGTAAAGTTTGATGGCATTGCCATTGCTCCCTCATCCTGGGGTTATTATTGACCAGAAACTGAACCAAAAGTAGCATAGTGGCTCAGAATTCTCTTAACGAATAACCTACCTCCTGTCTCCCCAAGTGCCCACTATCTAAATGGCACAAGTCAGAGTATGATAGAATAATATCCGCTCACTGAGATAAGTGCAGCTCCAATAGCACTTGAGCTTGACACCAAGCCAAAACAGCCCCCTTGGTTGGCACCCAATCCAGTGCCATATTGTTTGACCCAATCCACCCCATTCAACATTCACTCTGTCACCAATACATAATGGCAGCATTGTGTACCATCTTCACAATGCATTGTAGCAACTCACCAAAGCTCTTTGAAAGCACCTTTTAAAGCTGTTACCTCTACCTTGAAGTAGATACATGGGAACACCACGTCCTGCAGGTTACTCTCCAAGCCATTCACCATCCTGACTTGGAAATATATCACCGTTCCTTCAGGGTCAATATCCTGGACCTCCCTCCCAAACAGCATTGTGGGTCTACCTACAGCACACGGACTGCAGCTGTTTGAGAAGACAGCTCATCGCAACCTCCAATTAGGGATGAGCAATAATTGTTGGCCTTTTAAATTGATTTAAATATTAGGATGTAAAAATAAATTATTTTAGCTTTGTATCAGCAAATGACAGCCTTAATGACAACAATGACTGCCCTGGGCATTTCAGCGGCGTCAACAAAATACAAATTTCTTCATAACAGTCTTATGGAGAGCTCTCATTCCTGATGTGGAGAAACTGCTCTTTGAGCCTTGTTCTGCAATGCGAAGGTATTTCAAACACTTTGAGAAGAGTTTCATTTGGTGATTTACACATCTTTTTAATGCTCTCCATCACATCCAGTACACTGAAGTTGAATTCCCTTTTTCTGCTTTGGAAAGAAATCTAGGGGACATCATAGACCCTAAGGTCACTGATTTGTTTACAAAGTCAACATTGTAAAGTCAGCCCCTGTTCCCCACATAATTGTTAAGACATCATGTAGGCACACATTTTCTCACAGATGAAAGCAGCAAGTTCAATAGATAGCCACAATCCACTCTACCCCATCATATAACGAGTGTAAACAAAGACAGGTCTTAACACTTAAGTATCTGCAACCAATAGATACATTTTCCTCTTTTTAATCAAAAGAGTGATAATCGAAAGTTAAGATCTTGTTCCATGACAGCTTTGTTGCAATTTTTAAAATTATTTTGAATGGACATCTGCCAGAGACAAATGGTGGGAATTATAAAAGTATTAAGAGGGTATATGACAAATTGCAGCCTGCTTAGTTTAAGGAAAAAAAACTTCCACAGTAATTGTGTAACAGCTTAGACTTACACTTCAGTGCAATAAGGGAGTGCTGCATTGTCAGAGGTGCCCTGTTTCAAATGAGGTATTCAACCAAGTCCTCTGTCTATGCAAGTAGGTATACAGCCATTTCAGCACAATATTTTCAAGGAGAGGAAATTATCCCATTGTCCTTGCCAAGTTTTATCCTTCAAGTAGCAACACCAAAACAAGTATCCTGCCCATTTATCAATATTGCTGATTGTTCAATGTTCCAGAGCACAAAGAAACTATCATGTTTGTCTACATCGTTTGAAAACAAGGAATCCTGAGGATGTAAAAAAGCACCATATAAATGTCAGTTCTTAAATTTTTGGTTAAAAATAAGTGTCTTGTTAATTAATTTATACATTTATACCTGGAAAGCAGCGATTTTTCCACTAAATGTTTTGTGCGTGTACCCACACAGCATAGAATGCTTCAGAGTAGTGGTTCACCACACCTTCTCAAGGACACTTGGGGATGGGAAACAGATACTGACTTAGCTTGAGACTCTTGAACAAACATAAAATGTCTGCTCAAACGAATGTGCTTGTTTATATCCTAGTAGGACGTAATTAAGGAAGAAATTCTTAAGCTTTTCACAAATTTGGCATGTCACAAAGTGTTTTTATAACCAACTAAATACTTTGAAGTGTGGTCATTGTTGTGACACCAGAACCTCTGAGCTGCCAACTTCCTGTGCTGGGCCCTTTGTGCATTTTGTGGACTTCACCTGACGAAGGAACAACCTCTGAAAGTGCGTGATTTTAAGTAAACCTGTTGGACTATATAACCTGGTATCGTATGACTTCTGACATTGTCCACCCCAGTCCAACACCAGCACCTCCCCATCAATTTGTGGAGTGGCTCATACAATGTTGCTCACCTCCAAGGACTGTACCTCCACAATCTAAGTGATGGATTAATCGCAATAAACTTAGCCAATAAGGACGCTAATGCTAGGCTTCATGGAGTTTCATTGGCTAGATAATATAAAAATACAGGTGAAAGTGAGGACTGCTGATACTGGAGATCAGAGTCAAGATTAGAGTGGTGCTGGAAAAGCACAGCAGGTCAGGCAGCATCCAAGAAGCAGGAATGATGAAGGGCTTTTGCCTGAAACTTTGATTTTCCTGCTCCTCAGATGCTGCCTGACCTGCTGTGCTTTTCCAGCACCACTCTAATCTTGAATATAAAAGCACAGGCAACACCAGAGCCAATTTACCCACAGTAAACTCCCACAACAGCAAATGTGTTTCTTTCACCGTTGGTTGAGGAAAAAAATAAAGGCCTAAGCCATGGAGGCATAACAACAACTATCACTATGACAACTGAGTTCAAGTAAGTCATTTAATATTTATGCTTTGTAGAGAAAACAAAACATGTATCATAATTTGTGAATTGCAACTGCACTCCAGATTATTAAAACCCCATTATTTTCTTCTGATGCCTCTTTTGAAAGAACAAAATCAGAAAGACTGCACTAATATAGCATTTTTCACCATCTGAGGAGATCCCAAAGTGCATCCAATTAAGTACTTTTCATGTCCACCCACTATTATAATAAGCAGCCAAATTCTAACCAGCAAATTCCCATATATGGCAATGTCATAATGACCAGGCATGTTGATTGCAAGATAAATGTTGATCAGGGCATTTATTCTTTGACAGGATATGGAGGTTATTTTTGTATATCCCTAATTTCCCTTCAACTGAGTGACTTTCTTAGGCCTTCATTTAGGGCAGTTAGAAGTCAATCATATTTGGGTTTTGTGTCTCGCATTGACCAGACCAGGCAAGGAAGGCAGATTTCCTTCCAAAAGAGAACCAGATGGGTTTTCAACAATCAATTTGTTTCATGGTCACCATTGCTGAGACTGGTTTCTAATTCCAGATCTTGTTAATTAATTAAACTGAGACAAACTGCCATGTTGGGATTTGAACCATGTTCCCAGAGGAACAAATTCCGCTTCAAATACAGCGGAATTACTTCCCTGCTTTTCTTTTAGGTCAATGTTTCCTCTGACATGGCAGATTCAATTTAACACCAAATCTGAAAGATGGCACCTTCAACGGTCATGATTTAGAGATGCCAGTGTTGGACTGGGGTGGTGGTTGACCACCACCTGACGAAGGAACAGCGCTCCAAAAACTAGTGTGCTTCCAATTAAACCTGTTGGATTATAACCTGGTTTTGTGTGATTTTTAATCTTCAACAGTGCACTCCTTACAGCGAACACAATGGCGGTCTTCTGATGCTGTAGGTAGTGTCCTTGCCTCTGAGCCAGAAGCTCTGGGTTTGAGTCCCACCCCAAGACCAAGTGGTCAAGGAAGGTGCATTTCTAATGTAGTCAATCATTCCTATTGCAGATGATAAAAGAGTGGGAGAGTCTTCTGGACAGACAGACCTTGACAGGCCAGAACATTCCTAGTGAAGGACACGGACGTCAGTACGTGCTTAGTCTGTCCGTGAGAAGAAGAAATGTCAAGTGCAGAAATAGAAAGCTAACTGAAAATATCTAAGTTTAGGTAGAAAAGGATGGATGAAGCTCATCTGGCGCATGAGCCGTTTGGTTTAAGTGCTCCGTGAATTCTGTGTATTGCATAAACCCATGTAAACCTGAGCTCATCTGAATCGCTGCTGATTGTATCATAACTTGCACCCAAGTTCGAACTTTGGTGAACCACATCAAATCCTTTAATCAGGCAATACTTCAATTTTCAAATTCTTCCCCTTGTTTTAAAATTGCTAATGATGGAAGTGTCATCTGCTACCTCAGCCTTAATTGATGGGAATCCCTTCCTAAATCACTCTTGTCTCATTAACTTGCATTCCCCGTTAGGTTTGTAAAGCACATCTTATCTCTGTGACCTTTAGTTACCAGCCCGAAATTATTTCTTCAACATTCACACATGGGTTGTGGGCATCGCTGGCTAGGCCGGTGCTTATTGCCCAACCTCTACTAGTTCTGGAGAAGGTAATGGTGAGCCAGCTTCTTAAACTGCTACCATCCTCATAGTGTAAGGACATCCAAAGTGTGTTCAGGCAGGAGTTCCAGGATTTTGAGCCTGTGATACATTTCCAAGTCAGGATAGTAAATAGGTTAGATTACCTACAGTGTGAAAACAGGCCTTTTGGCCCAATAAGTCCACACCAACCCTCCGAAGAATAACCCACCCAGACCCATTTCCATCGAACTAATGTACCTAACACTATGGGCAATTTAGAACAGCCAATTCACCTTACTAGCACATCTTTAGACTGTGGGAGGAAACCAGAAGGAAACCCATACAGACACAGGGAGAATGTGCAAACTCCACACAGTCACCTGGAATTGAACCTGGGTCCCTGGTGCTGTGAGACAGCAGTGTTAACCACTGAGCCACCCCTAGCTTGGAGCTGAACAGGAAGGGGCTGGTGTTCCCATGTATCTGCTGCCCTTGTCCTTCTGGATGGGTTTGGAAGGTGCTGATGGACGAGACTTGATGAGTTGTCCTCATATTTCTCGACGTGGCTCGATGTCAAATTTTGTTCCCAAGAAGTGCTTGGAGGCATTTTGCACTGAGAAGGCGCTATAGAAATGCAAGTCATTATTGTTGCGAAAGCGAAGTTTTTGTTCGCACCTTGGTGGGTGGCAAATGTTGAAAACCAGAACAGCTGAAAGAAAAAGAGAGAGAGAGAGAGAGAGCTTGACCATTCCTGGGCTTTCAACACAACACACAGCTGTGAAGCTAATCCAAGTGTCTTCCCCACCCCGCGGGCAATCTCCAACTGTCCCAGGTCAGCCTGAAAGGACAACTGGTTTCTTCAGAAAACCTTGCAGCATAACCGGGAGGTGGGAATTGCATCTGTGAGGGGGCGGGCTGCAAAAAGAAATGTAGGAACAGTTTGTAACTAAACCTGACCTGCACTAATCTTAACTCTCAACAGCTTCCGTTCCTGCTCTGTGCCAACTGCTGGAGATTTTGTGCGGGAGGGGGGGGGGGGGGAGACTAACGTGATTTCCTGGCCAGCTGCAGATGAAGCGCTTTTGATTTCATTTTATAAGCCTCCCCCCCCCCACCCCATGCTATTGATGATTGATTTTAGCTTTATTCTTCTCCCTCCAATGCTGCCCCTTGAAATTGAACCTCCACCTCTTCGTTCAGTTTCACTCCAGCCTCTGCTCGTCCTTCCCCAGTTTCCTTCTCGTTTTTATCAAACTTTAACAATTCTGGCTCAGAGTCACCGGCCCCATTATCGCTCAGCGGAAACTCTGGATAGTAAAGTGGGTCTGAATTTGCGGTTACGTTTGTGAGGAACGCTTGAAGGGGAGATGGGATGGGGCGAGGAAATAACGCCACAGAAAAAGACAAAAAGTACTGAACCCCTCCCCCCACCCACTAGTCTTGCATATTTCACATTTGCACTTTAAAGACAGTCACTCCAACCTCCAGACAGCAAGAGCCAGTTGTGATACTCAGTTACGGATGTTAAACAAAACCACTCATTGACCTGAGGTTTTAAGCGTGCAAGTGTTTACTATTTCTCGCTCCCTGACCTCAGCAGTTTGGATGTAGCAATTAATTTCCTCACTGCCTCCCCCCAGAATAGACAGCCCAGTGTTTTACACACTTGCACGCAGTTCCTCGTTTGAATAGTGACAGAATATTCATTGCAACTGCGGTACTGAGGGAGCACTGCATTATCCCAGGTGCCGGCTTTCAGATGATACATTACAACCGAAGGCCCACCTACCTGCCTGGTCTGGTGAGTGTAAAATATCCCATCATCCAAGTAGGACAGGGGAACTAACTCTAGTGTCCAGGCCAATATTTACCATTCAAGCAGCATCACAAAAATAGATCATCTAGTCATTACAAAATTGCTGTCTGTGGGATTGTTACTCTGTGTATTCTGACTGTTTCAAACGTTACAACATGGACTACATTTCAAAAGAAAGCGCTTGATAGACTTCCTACAGGGAGGAAAGAGACCATTCAGCCTATCAAGCCTGTTGCTGTGAGGCAGTAGTGTTAACCACTGATCCACTATGCCACTTTGTTGACTGTGAAGTTATAGAGTCATAGAGATGTACAGCTTGGAAACAGGTCGAGTCCCATTTCGCCATATCCCTCTAAACCCTCCCTATTCATCATATACCCATCCAGACATCTTTTAATTGTTGTAATTGTACCAGCCTCCACCACTTCCTCAAACAGCACATTCCATACACGCACCACCCTCTGCATGGCAAAGTTTCCCCCGAGGTCCATTTTAAATTCTTCCCCTCTCACCCTAAACCTATGCCCTTTAGTTCTGGGCTCCACTTCCCAGGGAAAAGGCTATTCACCCTATCCATGCCTCTCATAATTTTATAAACCTTGTGATATGTCATGAGCATGAAACATGCTGGATAAATGCAAGTTCTTCTGTCCTTTACTGTGTGGTAATCCTCCTAATCTTAAAAGAAAGAAATTTACAGTGAACAACAGTAGAAAGAACTGCATTTACATAGCACCTTTCACAGTCTCAGGCCACCTCAAGTCATTTACATGTAAGGTAGAAAAGATGGTGACGTGCTCACAGTTGCTGAGGAAGTATAAGTGATTGTCTGATTAACGTGGCTAGGTAGATTTTTTTTGACCTATTTCCCTAAAATTTCCAGTTTGATTGAAGTAAATATGCTTTATTAATCATTCAATGACAAAAGCTGGCTGTGACACGTATAACACTTTTGACTGGATTTTGGTGGTCAAATTACTCTGCTTCAACCACACCCAGGGTAGATGTTGAAGTTGTGTTTACAACACCTCCCAGCATTGCGAAAGCTAAAGAACAGAGAGAAAGACTTGCTTTATTCAATGCTTGGTCACAGCCTCAGGATATCATTATGCAGCCATTGAAGCACTTTTGAAATGTTAGAAGGTTGAATACGGTACCCAGCTAGATGTTTGCACACAGCAAGGTCCTGTCAACAGATAAATAATATGGAAGTGAGTAAATCAGCTGTTTTAATGTTAGTGGTTGAGAGATAGCTATTGGCTATCTTATGCTCTTCATTCAAGTCACCCCTCACTCTCCTAATGTCCAGTGAGAACAAGCTCAGTCTGTTGATGCCTGACCTGCTGTGATCTCCAGAATTTTTTGTTTACAGCTCAGTCTGCTCTCTCTTTCCCCATAAGACACGCACTCATTCCAGGTATCAATCTAGAAAACCTCTTTTGAATCACATCCAGTGTATTTGCATCTTTCCTAAATAAGGAGATCAAAACTGTTCAGTCTTTGAGAAGTGGTCTCACCAGTGCACATTATTCCTTCAAAGAACAAAAATAAATTGGTCAAAGATGATTTTCTTTCACGAAATCATGTTGATTCTTCCACATTACCTTGCGTTTTTCAAATACCCCAACTATAACTTCTTCAGAGATCGATTCTAATCTCTTCCCCACAAACAGACATCAAGCTAACTGACTTTTCATTTCCTGTTGTCTGTCTCTCACCCTTTTTGAACAGAGAGGCTTTATTTGCTACTTGGCTGTCTAAAGGTCCTTTCCAAAATCTAGGGAATTATGAAAAATTAATAGCAATGCAGTAGCAATTATGTTTAAGACTCTAAGATAACGTGCATCTGAACCTGGTGATTTGTCAGCCCAACAGCTCCCTGTTAGCTCAGTACCACTTCCCTGGAGATTGTAATTTTGCCACGTTCAATGAATTATAGAATCATAGCATCCCTACAGTGTGGACACAGGCCATTTGGCCCAACAAGTCCACACCGACGCTCCGAAGAGTATCCTACCCAGTCCTATTCCCCTACCCTATTACTCTACATTTCCCCTGACTAATGCCCCTAACTTACACATCCCTGAAAACTATGGGGCAATTTAGCTTGGCCAATTCACCTAACTTGCATGTCTTTGGACTTTGGGAGGAAACTGGAGCACCCAGAGGAATCCCATGCAGACACACATTTCTTCTCTTCCTTCCTCCTCCTAATTTACAACTCTGATCAGAATATTCTTCTTTCCTATGCAGTGATCCTTTATCATTCCATCGCTTTGTGCTTTAGTTAATAGTCTCTTATGTGAAATCTTACTAAATTTGTTCAACGTTTTTTAATGGGATGTGGGCATTACAAAGCCAGGTCAACACTTGTTGCCTGCTGCTAATTGCCTCTTGAGAAGATGGCAATAAGTCATTGTCTTGGCCTGCTACAGTCCATTGGGTCCTCTAGTGCTGCAACCCCTAGAAGAGGGCTTCCAAGATTTTGACCCAGTGACAGTGGTGGAATGGGTGAAGTGATTTCCAAATCTGGATGCTGTCTGGTTTGGGAATGAACATGGAAGTAGTGGTGTTCCTCTGTATCTGCTGCTACTGCTGGGACTAAAGAGCTCTCTGAAATGGGATCTTAGCTCGAGTGAGGAGCAGAATTCCAGTCTTCGGCCAATTCATGATCTTGGAGTGGAGGAATGGGTGACATTCAGGGAAACCAGGCTTCTGAAGAGTCCAAATCTTATGTTTCCACCCTCAAACTAGATCAAAGTTATGGGTCATAAAAATAACATGGTGACAGATGAACCCAATTGAGAATTCAGGAGAAAATTCTCTAACCAGAGAGAAGTTAAAATGTGGAGTTCCCTCCCACAGGGACTACAAGGTTAAGTCAAATTGTGTCAGTACCTTTAAATAGAAATTAAACAAGTCCATTAAGGAGAAAAGAATAGAAGGACAGGTTGATAGGATGAAATAAGGAGGTTGGGTGAAGACTTGCATGGTACATAAACACCAGCATAAGCCAATTGGGTTGATTGGCCTATGTCTTACCTTTGGGTTTTATTTAATAAATTGCAATTTTGTGACTGAAAGACAGCAATGCTAACCACTGAACCACAGGGGAGGAGATAAATAGCAGTACCATCAGGTAATCCATCACATTGTATTTTGTCTGAGCTTGTTGTGTGCAAATTGGCTGTCACGATTCCCACATTGTCTACACCTCATAATGCTCCATTGCCGATAAAGCATTTTGGAATACCTGGAGTTCAAGGCAACTGCTGTACAAGTGCACAGCTTTCTTTCTATCAGCTCCAAGTCATTCACAGTCCCAACTTGAAGAGGTTGTTATTTCCTCGTCATGTCGGAGGCAACATCTAGCTATTCTTTCCTTAAGGGAACTGATACACAAACAAGACCAAACACCTTTTCCATTCCACTTATATAGGCAGTAGGCCCTATCTTGACCACATTGTGTGAGTTAAGAAAATGCTACAATTATAATCGACTCAATTTATCGGCAGTTTTGATCAGTTACTTTGTACTCTCTGATTGTACTAATATCATTGCAATTACTCTGCCTGAATAGCCATAAATTTCAAAGGAGATTTAGTCCATTTGTTGTGAAAATAAATCATTTTGATCACCAAATGGATGAAACCCCGGATAACATTGTAAGAAGCAAATGTTGAAAATAAGGAAACACTTGCTATACATGTAGGGTTAAAATAGGCCTATTGAATAATCAGCTATCACAATAAGTCATTTAATCAAAATGATTACAAGGACTAGTTGAAACAGGTAGTTTTCAAAGTAATGATTTAACTTACGTCTTTTTAGAAATGTTTTATTTTTTTCTTTAAGCTTCACAACAGGTGATCCTAATTTGATAATCCACTTGCTGCATAGTGTCGAGTGTAAGTTCATGTTTTGTGATGCACAGTTCAGGACTAAAGGCCGCAATTATGTAAGAAGTTGTCTTTTGATCAACCAGATAACCTTAACACTTGACACACCGTTAAAAAGAATCAAAGTGGACGTTCCATCTATATTTGCTTAGCACACCTCCTGTAGATGTGAGGTTGGCCAGGCTCATTTTCTCTGCTGTCTTGAGTAATTTTCATGCAGTGTGTGTGTAGTTGCCATAAGGATTGAGCAGTATTAGATATGCACTTGTCTCTGCAGTAGCCCCTTGTCTTTAAACCAGGTAAAGGTAGGCTAAAGGCCCCTGATTAACCCAAGCCAAAACTCCAGGGCAAGGCTTCCCAAAGTGGGAGGCAAAAATGGCGAAAGGGAGGACTGCAAATGCTGGTGATCAGAGTCGAAAGTGTGGTGCTGGAAAAGCACAGCCGGTCAGGCAGCATCCGAGAGCAGGAAAATCTGATTCCTGATGAAGGGCTTTTGCCCGAAACGTTGGTTTTCCTGCTCCTTGGATGCTGCCTGACCTGCTATGCTTTTCCAGCACCACTCTAATCTTGATTCTCTTCCCAAAGTGGGAGTCAGGATTTCAAATAGTCCCAAAGTTTGAGCTTGCAGGCTCAGAGGTAGAAATAGCTACCATGCAATTCTGTTACACCCAGCCCCCTCCTCACCTCACCACCTCCAGCTCATCCACTCTCCTACCCCCTCCCCACAACATACACATACACCCTCACTCTCACAAGCCTTCGGTGCTTTGCCCGCGCCTGTCATCGGTTGAGTCCAATTCATTGAATGTTTTCAAGAAGGAGTTAGACATAGTTCTGAGGGCTAAAGAAATTCAAAGGTCTGGGGACAAAGTGCGAACAGGATGTTGAGTTGGAGGAACAGCCACAATCAGATCAAATGGTAGAGTAGTCCTGAAGGCCGAATGATGTATTGTGTTTCTATGCATGTAGATTCAGGTCCTTGAGATTGCTGTGCTCCAAAATGTCAAAGAGATGTCTGATCAGGTCAATGATTATTTTTCAGAAAAGGTATTTATTTTAAGAAAGATTAGGATTTATTACTCTTTTAAAGAAAGATAAATATGTGTTATTTACTGAAAGCAGCAGAATTGTTTCATTAGGTTGCACTACGATGTTCAATGCCTCCTTTTGAATATTGATGCATTGGCATTCAGAAAATGCAGGATGCCAATTCCTATCACTACTGGCCTTGTTACTTGGCATGACTGATTCAGGTTAAGAAGAAACCATTCCCACCATTACTTGTCTTTTTTTTAATAAATATTTTTATTGAAAACCTTTTTATATCTTTTACGAAACATTTATAAAAAAGAAAAAGAATAACATCTTCAAAACAGAAAAAAAGGCAGTACAAAAAAGGCCATAACACACTACCATTGTTAATAAACAACCTACTATTCGACCAAAGCAAACACATCTACTTTACTTAAACTAAACTACAAACATATTAAATAAATACTAACTTAAACTAAATTCAAATAACTTAAATTAAATAATATCTCACAACTTTATTCTATCTCACTCGTCACACCTCCACTGAGGCTCCCATCCCTTGGAGCACCATCTACAGTACCCATATTCTCTTTCCCCCAGTCTCCTCCTCCTGGGGCTCCACAGGCACCCATACTGATTCCCATGGTTATACCACGGCCTTGATTAGTATTGCCGATAAGTCATCATCAATGTAATTTATAAAGGGCTACCACGCCTTGTAGAACTGTTCCGTTTTGTGGTGCACCATATTTGTGAGGTAGTCTTGGGGGAGATGTTCCATCACCAGCTTATGCCACCCCATTAGACCTAATGGTTTTTCTGGCGTCCAATTCACCAGAATGTTCTTCCTCACACAGTGGGTGAGAATATTACACAACCTCTTCCCATATTCCCCCATAGAGGGCAAATTTGGCAATCCCAAAACAAGAAATACCGGATCCACGGTAATTTCAATCCCCAGGATAACCTTTAGCTCCCTTACCTTAGCATTCCAGTACCTCTGGATCTTACAACAGGACTAGTAACAGTGTGTAAGAGGTCCTATACTAATTTTACATTTGGGACACCCTGATGATACTCCTCTCTTGAACTTACCTAGCCTCTCTGGCGCCATATGAGCCTTGTGTAAGATCTTCAATTGCATGGCCTGCGCTCTGTTACATACTGAGATTTTCCTTACATTCCCCCAGATGTCATAAGACCATAAGACATAGGAGCGGAAGTAAGGCCATTCGGCCCATCGAGTCCACTCCGCCATTTAATCATGGCTGATGGGCATTTCAACTCCACTTACCCGCATTCTCCCCGTAGCCTTAATTCCTTGTGACATCAAGAATTTATAAATCTCTGGCTTGAAGACATTTAGCGTCCCGGCCTCCACTGCACTCTGCGGCAATGAATTCCACAGACCCACCACTCTCTGGCTGAAGAAATGTCTCCGCATTTCTGTTCTGAATTGACCCTCTCTAATTCTAAGGCTGTGCCTACGGGTCCTAGTCTCCTCGACTAACGGAAATAATTTCTTAGCGTCCACCCTTTCCAAGCCATGTATTATCTTGTAAGTTTCTGTTAGATCTCCCCTTAACCTTCTAAACTCCAATGAGTTCAATCCCAGGATCCTCAGCCGTTCCTCGTATGTTAGACCTACCATTACAGGAATCATCCGATTGAATCTTCGCTGGACACGCTCCAGTGTCAGTATGTCCCTATTGAGGTGTGGGGCCCAAAACTGAACACAGTACTCCAAATGGGGCCTAACCAGAGCTTTATAAAGTCTCAGTAGCATATTGCTGCTTTTATATTCCAACCCTCTTGAAATAAATGACAACATTGCATTTGCTTTCTTAATCACAGATTCAATGTGCATGTTTACCTTTAGAGAATCCTCGACTAGCACTCCCAGATCCCTTTGTACTTTGGCTTTATGAATTTTCTCACCGTTTAGAAAGTAGTCCATGCCTGTATTCTTTTTTCCAAAGTGCAAGACCTCGCATTTGCTCACATTGAACTTCATCAGCCATTTCCTGGACCACTCTCCCAAACTGTCTAGGTCCTTCTGCAGCCTCCCCACTTCCTCAGTACTACCTGTCTGTCCACCTAACTTCGTATCATTGGCAAGCTTCATTAGAATGCCCCCAGTCTTTTCATCCAGATCATTAATATATAACATACCTCCGGTGAAATATCCATTCCTACTCTTTTTGATTACCACTTCATTTGAAAGCAGTGAACTTATTGTAAAGCTCTATATCATCTTGTTTAGCCCTGAATCAAGGACTAGGCTCAACTCTGATTTCCATATTATAAAAAAATCATGGAAACACTTGGTGCAAAGTTGGAAATAAGGTTTACAAAGGTCATATCATAAAAGAGAGGTTATGACCATCAGGAATGATTAAGGGAGAGGGGAATGACCCAACAGAGATCTTTAAAATGTTATGATTTGGAGATGTCGGTGTTAGACTGGAGTGTACAAAGCTGGAAGTTTTTGTTGCAAACGTTTCGTCCCCTGGCTAGGCGACATCATCAGTGCTTGGGAGCCTCCTGCGAAGCGCTTCTTTGATGTTTCCTCCGGTGTTTATAGTGGTCTGTCCCTGCCGCTTCCGGTTGACAACTGGCAGGGACAGACCACTATAAACACCGGAGGAAACATCAAAGAAGCGCTTCGCAGGAGGCTCCCAAGCACTGATGATGTTGCCTAGCCAGGGGACGAAACGTTTGCAACAAAAACTTCCAGCTCGGCGAACAGAACCACAACAACGAGCACCCGAGCTACAAATCTTTGCACAAACTTTGGAGTGTACAAAGTTATAAATCACACAACACCAGGTTATAGTCCAACAGATGTAATTGGAAGCACTAGCTTTCGGAGCGTCGCTCCTTCATCTGAAATCTAGTGCTTCCAATTAAACCTGTTGGACAATAACATGGTGTTGTGTGATTTTTAACTTTAAAATGTTGAAAGGGTACAACAGTGTTGATGTGGAGAAGACATTTCTACTTACGGGAGATACCTTAAAAAGGGGGTCATAGATATAAATTAGTCACCATTTCTCCAAAAGAGAATGTGAGAGGTGAATAGTATAGAAACATTAAAGGGGAAGTATAGCTTGAAGAGGACAGGAATGGAAAAATATACAGATACTATGAGAGGAAGTAGTCAGAAGGACTCTCATGTAGAGCAGAAACATTGGATAAATGACCTGTTTCCATGCTGCAGGAATTTCTATGTGACTCTAGTATCTATGCCCCTGTTAAGACTGAAGGCAAGTTCATTCCTTTAGCTATTGGCTTTACTGAATAGGTTTAGCTCGGTTGGCTGGATCGTTGGTTTACAGAGCAGTGTGATGCCAACAGTGTGGGCTCAATTCCCGACACCGGTTGAGGTTACCATGAAGGGCTTTCCTTCTCAACTGCTTCCCTTGCCTGAAGCCTGCAGGTTAATCACCACCAGTCACTTCTCTCTCTAATGAGAGAGCAGCACCAATGGTTGCAGCAACCTGAAGGCTCAGTGGTAAGGCTCTCAATGTCTGAGCTGCAAGGTTCTGGACTCAAGACACATTCCAGGCTTTGAGTATAAAATCAAGGCTGACATTTCCATTGTACATAACTGTACCAAGGGGAGTGCCACATTGTTCAAGGCCTTTCAGATAAGACGTTAAAACATAGCTTCACAGGGAGGTGATGGCTTAGTGGTATTATCACTGGACTGTTAATCCTCAGACGCGGGTAATGTTCTGGGGGTCTGAGTTTGAATCCTGCCATGCAGGTAGGGAAATCTGAATTCAGTAAAAAAAAATCTGGAATTAGAAGTCTAATGATGACTGAGTCCATTGCCAATTGTCAGGGGATAAAACCTATCTGGGTCACTAATGTCCTTTAAAGAAGGAAACTGCCATCCTTACCTTGTCTGGCCTACCTGTGACTCCAGACCCACAGCAATGTGGTCAACTCTTAACTGTCCAGTGGGCCATTAGGGATGGGCAATAAATGCTGACCTAACCAGTGATGCCCTCATCCTGTGAATGAAATTATTTTAAAAGTTTGGTGGATGTAAAAGGATCTACAGTAAGGAAGAGCAGGGGAGATATTCCCAGGGTCCAGGCTCACTTTCATCTCTCAATCAACATTTAAACAAGTCATTTCTTTGTTTAATTTGTGGGAGCTTGTTATATACATATTAGCGGTTTCATTTCTGACATTACAACACTTCAGAATTATTTTAGTAGCTGCAAAATGATTTGCGATGCCAGGTGGTCATGAAAAGGGCTATATAAATGTGTGCTTTGTTTTCATCTCTAGATTCTGTTGAGATATGAGCATTAGTAATATTGCTTCATGTTAATAGGTAGCTTCCTCTGTCAGTAGAGATTGAAATGGCAGAGGTCTCTTTGGGTAGCTGAAATATGTAGGACCACGAGGCTGTCCTACCAAATTTGAATCTGTTCCAAGGGAGTGAAAGTCTTCATTACCATTTACCTTACTATTTCTGTGGGGATTGCAGCCGAGAAATAAAAAATGGGATAGGCCTCTTTAATGCTTGTAAAAATGATTAAATTTTGTGGCTAAGGTATTGGCAGATTATTTAGTGAAAGTTTCCTAAGAAAGATAGAGCATAGATTTGGTTTGGAAGGTGCTGTCTAAGGTGAATTTTGTATAAAGTCAAAAGTCACTTGACACTGGAATATAGTCAACAGGTTTATGTGAAACCACAAGCTCCTTCCTCAGGTAGCGAGGTGTCATGTGATTTTTCACTTTGTCCACCCAGTTCAATACTGGCACCTCCACATAATGAATTTCTTATGGATCTTATAGATGGTACTCACTGCTGCTACCTGAATATTGGTGATGATGGGAGTGAATGTTTGTGGATTTGGTTCCAAATAAGTGGGCTGCTTTTTTCTGGTGGGTATCAAGCATCCTGAGTGTTACTGAAGCTGCACTCAACCAAGTAAGGAGGAAGTATTCCATCACCCACCTGACTTGTGCCTTGTAAATGTTAAACAGGCTTTGGAGAGTCAGGAGGTGAGTTATTTGCTGCAGTAATCCTAACATCCAATCTTCTCTTGTAGCTATTGTACTTCTATGACTAGTCCAGCTCAGTTTTTAGTCAATGGTAATCCCCAGGATGTTGATAGTAAAGAATTCAGCAACAGTCATCCATTGAATGTCAAGGAGGGGATGGTTAGCGTTCTCTTGCTGGATGTGGACATTGCTTGGCAATTTTGTACCACTAATGTGATCCTTTTACTAACCATATAGTGAATTCATATAAACATTGCTTTATCATATGAATCGTAGAATCATAGAATCATAGAGATATACAGCATGGAAACAGACCCTTCGGTCCAACTCGTCCATGCCGTCCAGATATCCCAACCCAATCTAGTTCCACCTGCCAGCACTCAGCCCATTTCCCTCCAAACCCTTCCTATTCATAGACCCATCCAGATGCCTTTTAAATGTTGTAATTATACCAGCCTCCACCACTTCCTCTGGCAACTCATTCCATATACGTATCACCCTCTGCTTGAAAAAGATGCCCCTTAGGTCTCTTTTATATCTTTCTCCTCTCACCCTAAACCTATGCCCTCTAGTTCTGGTCTCCCCGACCCCAGGGGAAAGACTTTGTCTATTTATCCTAAGCATGCCCCTCATAATTTTATAAACCTTTATAAGGTCACCCCTCAGCCTCCAACGCTCCAGGGAAAACAGCCCCAGCCTTTTCAACCTCTCCCTATAGCTCAAGCCCTCCAACCCTGGCAACATCCTTGTAAATCTTTTCTGAACCCTTTCAAGTTTCACAACATCCTTCTGATAGGAAGGAGACTAGAATTGCACGCAATATTCCAAAAATGGCCTAACCAATATCCTGTAAGCTGCAACATGACCTCCCAACTCCTGTACTCAATACTCTGACCAATAAAGGAAAGCATACCAAACGCCTTCTTCATTATTCTATCTACCTGTGATCATACTTTCAGGGAACTACGAACCTGCACTCCAAGGTCCCTTTGCTCAGCAACACTCCCTTGGACCTTACCATTAAGTGTATAAGTCCTGCTAAGATTTGCTTTCCCAAAATTGCTTTCCCAAATTGTCCAATGATTTTGATGTTCTTGCAAACGGTGTGAATGAGAATGAGAACTGCAAGGAGGATGAGCAAACTAACCAAGAAGGAAGCCTTTCAAATGGGGGAAGAGAATAGGAATGTAGTATAGGAGGGGACAGTATCATTAGGAAGATGGTCACAAGTGGGAGTCCAAAAGGATTTGTTACTGCCCAGTGCTGGGGTTAAGGACATCACCTTAGGGCTAGAGAAGAACTCGGAGAGGGAGATGAGGGATCCAGTAGCTGTCCTCCACATTGGTACCAACAACATTGGTAGGGTTAGAAAAGAAATTCTGCTGAACAGTTAGGAACTGAATTTAAAAATCAGGATCTCCAAAGTGGTAATCTCAGGATTACTCCCTGAAACATGGCAAATTAGCATAGAGCAATTAAAGTCAAGGAGTTAAATGAGTGGCTTGAAGATTGGTGGGGGAGGAATGGCTTTCAGTTCATAGTGTATTATCAAAGATGTGTATTTGCAGCCCATGTGCTAACTCACCCAATGTCCTGTTCCCTCCACACCTCAGTGCTCAATGACATATACTTGCTCCTGATTCAGCAAGGTCTTGTTTTACTTATGCAGTTTCCATCAGATTCACAAAGCTCTGTGATATTGTTAATTCTCCAATGCCAGCATTCCCAATTTCTCCCTGTAATCTTTCATCCCCTTGGCAATCAAGAATTGTTTTAAGTATACTCGATGACCTCAGCTCTGTAGCCTTCTCTGACAATGAATTCCACAGACTCACCACTCTCTGGCTAAGAAGATTTCTCCTTGTCTCCGTTCTAAAAGGTCTTCCCTTTGCTCCAAGGCTGCGCCCTCAGGTCCTCATCTCTCCTGTCAATGGGAACATCTTCCCAATATCCACTCTGTCCAGGCTGTTCAGTATTCTAATAATGTGACTGGAGTAGTAATCCAGGACCTCAGCTGATGTTCTGAGGGCATGTTTGAACCCCAGCAGATGATGAAGTTTGAATTCAATAAAATTCTAGTCTGATGGCAACCAGTCAATTGTTAAAACTCCATCTGGTTCACTCCCACCCTTTAGGAAAGGGAATCTGCAATCCTCACCTGCTCTGAATGACATCAGACTCCACAGCAATGTGGTTAACTCTGAACTACCCTTTGCAATAGGCAGTAAATGTCAACCTAGCCAGTGAAGCCCAAATTCCATGAAATAAGATACTCCAATTTCTGGTATTTCCTCTTTAAATCTCTACACTTTTTGACTTCTCTCTCTTCCTTTAACACGTTCTATAAAACTATCTGTCAATCCAGGTTTTAGACAATTCAGTCACATATTCTTTGATGTAGTTTCCCTTTGAGTGGGTTTTCTCCAGAATGTCATGCTGACCCACATCACTTTGATCTGAAGCTTGCCTTCAGTACAATGTTCCTGAGCTAAATGTTCCAGCTCTCCTGTTAACCAATACCTGAATATAAATCCTCATCTTGTCTAGCGAATCAAAACTGTGTCCGAGTTCCTTTATGGATAGGAATAGCTTTATGTATAACTCTAACTTTCATTAATATAACACCTTTACCATAGACAAATGTCACAAGGCATTTCACAGCACAGGGGGAAAGTGAGGTCTGCAGGTGCAGGAGATCAGTGTCGAGAGTGTGTTGCTGGAAAAGCCCAGCCGGTCAGGCAGCATCCGAGGAGCAGGAGAATCGATGTTTCGGGCATAAGCTCTTCATCAGGATTCACAAACTAGAATAAAAGGCATTAACCAAGGCCTTTCATTGTCCAAAACGTCCATGGTTCCTTCCATGTCCCCACCAACTTAGGCTGTCTATGCATCTTCCAAACTTGTGGCCTCAGTAACTTGAGGAGGACGGCAGCAGATTCATGGGAACATTACCATCTGCAAGTTCTCCTCCAAGCCACTCAAGGATTCCCGATGAAGGGCTTATGCCTGAAATGTCCATTCTCCTGCTCCTCAGATGCTGCCTGACCGGCTGTGCTTTTCCAGCACCACATTTCACAACACAGAAGAGTTGTCCCGTTATTCTCAATTTGTCCCACCCTCCTCTCTGAGTTGAAAGATTTAAGGACTGGATTTTTGCTGAATTGGGGCCAACTTTGGCGACTCTATAACAGTGGTATATGCACCTAATCCAGGATTCCCATCTCTATTAGCAGTTTTGGCAATTTTCACTGGTGTGGAATAATGCTGCAGGTAGCTAGCTTATACCATGTATTCCTGATCTCGCTGGTCCAATGATGGGGTTAGCCATCTCATACATACAGCTCACAATTATCTTCGGCCAACATAGCCACACTGATGATTCACAAACTAGTGTAAAAGGCCTTAACCAAGCTCCTTCATTCTCCATACCGTCCATGGCTCATTCCATGTCCCCACCAACTTAGGCTGTCTCTGCATCTTCCAAAATTGTGCCCTCAGTAAATTGAGGAGGAGGGCAGCAGATTCATGGGAACATTACCACCTGCAGGTTCTCCTCCAAGCCACTAAGCAAAAGTGAGGACTGCACATGCTGGAGGTTAGAGTCAAGAGTGGTGCTGGAAAAGCACAGCAGGTCAGGCAGCATCTGAGGAGCAGGAAGATCGACATTTGGGCAAAAGCCCTTCATCAGAAATGGGGCTGTGAGCCGAAGGGATGGAGAGATAAATGGGAGGCGGGGTGATGCTGGGGGGAAGGGAGCCGAGAGTACGATAGGGTAGATAGAGATGGGGGTAAAGATGATAGGTCAGAAGGGAAAGTGGAGCGGATAGGTGGGAAGGAAGATGGACAGGTGGGACAGGTCATGAAGGTGTTGCTGAGCAGGAAGGTTGGAATTGGGATAAGGTGGGGGGGAAGGGAAATGAGGAAACTGGTGAAATCCACATTTATGCCGTGTGGTTGGAGGGTCCCGAGGCGGAAGATGAGACATTCTTCCTCCAGGCAATGGCTGGTAAGGGAGTGGCGACGGAGGAGGCCCAGGACCTGCATGTCTTTGGTGGAGTGGGAGGGGGAATTGAAGTGTTTGGCCACAGAGCGGTGGAGTTATTTGGTGTGGGTGTCCTGGAGATGTTCTCTGAAGCGCTTTGCAAGTAGGCATCCTATCTTCCCAATGCGGAGGACACTGCATCGAGAGCAACGGATACAGTAAATGACGTGTGGAAGTGCAGGTAAAACTGATGGATGTGGAAGGCTCCTTTGGGGCCTTGGGTGGAGGTGAGGGGGGTAATGTGGGTGCAGGTTTTTCAATTCCTGCGGTGGGAGGGGAGGGTGCTGGGAGGGGAGGGTGTTGGGAGGGGAGGGTGCTGGGAGGGGAAGGTGCTGGGAGGGGAGGGTGTTGATAGGGAATGGTGCTGGGAGGGGAAGGTGCTGGGAGGGGAGGGTGTTGATAGGGGATGGTGCTGGGAGGGGAGGGTGCTGCGAGGGGAGGATGCTGGGAGGGGAAGGTGCTGGGAGGGGTGGGTGCTGGGAGGGGAAGATGCTGGGAGGGGAGGGTGGTGGGAGGGGAGGGTGCTGGAAGGGGTGGGTGGCTTGTTGGGGAAGCGTGGACCTGACAAGGGAATTGTGGAGAGAACGGTATTTACGAAAAGCGGATAGGGGTAGGGAGGGAAATATATCTCTGGTGGTGGAGTCCGTTTGTAAGTGGCAGGAATGGTGGAGGATAATGCAATGTATACGGAGGTTGGTGGGGTGGAAGGTGAAGACGGTGGGGTGGGGGGGTTCTGTCCTTGTTGCAGTTGGAAGGGTGGGGTTCAAGGGCAGAGTTGGATGAGATGCACTGAAGGGCATCATCAACCACATGGGAGGGGAAGTTGCAGTCTTTGAAGGAGGCCAACTGGTGTGTTCTGTCGTGGAACTGGTCCTCCTGAGAGCAGATACGGCAGAGGCAGAAGAATTGGGAATATAGGATAGCATTTTTACAGGAGGCAGGGTGGAAGGTGGTGTAGTCCAGGTAGCTGTGGGAGTCAGTGGGTTTGTAGAAGCTGTCCGTGTTGAGTCGGTGACCGTTGATGGAGATGGACAGGTCCAGGAAGGGAAGGGGTGTGTCAGAGATGGTCCAGATGAATTTAAGGTCGGGGTGTAATGTGTTGGTCAAGCTGATGAACTGTTCAACCTCCTTGTGGGAGCACGAGGAGGCACCGACACAGTCATCAATGTAGCGGAAGAAGAGGTGGGGAATGGTGCCAGTGTAACTATGGAAGGTGAACTGTTCCACATAACCAACAAAGAGACAGGCATAGCTGGGGCCCATGTGGGTGCCCATGGCTGCACCTTTGGTCTGGAGGAAGTGGGAGTATTCAAAGGAGAAATTATTGAGGGTGAGGACCAGTTCAGCCAAACGAATAAGAGTGTCAGTGAAAGGCTACTGATGGCGATGTCGGGAGAGGTAGAAATAGAGGGCTTGGAGGCCCTGGTCATGGCGGATGGAGGCATTTAGGGACTGGATGTCCCATGGTGAAGATGAGGCATTAGGGGTCAAGGAAACAAAAGTCTTGGAGGAGGTGGAGGGCGTGGGTGGTGTCCAGAATGTATGTGGGGAGTTCCTGGACCGGGGGATAGGACAGTATCAAGGTATGTGGAGTTGAGTTCAGTGGGGCAGAAGCTGGCCGAGATGATGGGTCAGCCGGGGCAATCAGGATTGTGGATCTTAGGTAAGAGGTAGAACTGGGTGGAGCAGGGTTCCTGAACTATGAGATTGGAAGTTGTGGTTGGGAGATCCCCTGAAGTGATGCGGTTGTGTATGGTCTGGGAGATGATGGTTTGGTGATGGGAGGTGAGGTTGTGGTCGAGAGGGCGGTAGGAGGAGGTGTCTTCGAGTTGGCGCCTGGCTTTAGCAGTGTAGAAGTCAATGTGTCAAACTACCACTGCACCCCTCTTGTCCGCTGGTTTACTGGTGAGGTTGGGGTTTGGAACATAGAGGGTGGAAGTCCACAAGTTGTGAGGGTGAGAGGTTGTAGTGTGTGAGGGGGAATGGACAGGTTGAGGCAGTCAATGTCCAGGTGGCAGTTGGAAGTAAAGAGATCGAGGGCAGGTAACAGACCAGCATGTGGTGTCCAGGTGGATGGGGTGCGTTGGAGGTGGAAGAAGGTGGGCGGGAGTGTTGGTGGAAAAAGTAAGCCCGAAGGTGCAGGCAGTGAAAGAAGTGTTCAATGTCACAACGCACATTGAATTCATTGATCTGGGAGCAGAGGGGTTGAAGGTAAGGCCTTTGCTGAGGACTGATCGTACACCTCAGTGAGGGGGAGGTCTGGGCGAGTGGTGAAAACTAGGCAGGGCTGGGAGCCAGGACCTGGACTTGGAAATTGATCTAATTTCTTTCAGTGTCACTGGGTCAGAATCCTGGAAATCTCTCTCTAACAGCATGGTGAGTGTACCTACCAATAAATGGATGGTACAATGAGGCATCTTACTCCCACCTTCTTCACAGAATTATGATGAGCAAGACATGTTGGTTTATCCAGAGACACACACCTTCCATGAGCAAACCATTTAAAGGAATAACTAAATTAGCTGAAACAAATGATCAACCATCTGCTCCTCAATTACTGTGAATGCTTGGCTGAGCTCCAAAGCTCAATAATTGACCAGCTTAGCAGGAGGTCTATTTTCATAGTTAGAAGTACAGTGTTTCCTTTGATTGAGTAATTTTTCTGAGGTTATAATAAGCTTTCTTTCTTTTCCAATTTCTGAATGTTTAGTTGGACAAGATTAAGCACTGTGAAGTGAAGCTTCTATTATTGATTTTATAATTGCTATCTGATTGACATTTTAAAACTGTTATAAGATAGCAGCTTCTCTCAGAGCAGTTTTCTGAAATGCTGGTTTTCTAAGTGCATTTCAAGACTCACCATCGTTACTATGTGGTACATTGGTTGTAAGGTACACAGTGGGTGAGAGGGCATAGAATATGCAAAGAGGACGATGGAAGGGGTATTAAGTGAGAAGGAGAGGCATGGAAATGCCGGAAGTTGGGCACATGGAGATGGCAGGGGGATCATGGGGACAAGAAATGGCGAATGGAGCATGGAGACAGCATGTGGAGTGAATGGGGAAATGATGAGATGAGGACTAAAAGACCTAACAACAATTAAAACAATTGGGACTAACAACTTCTCACCAGCTGCCGAGCACCTCCACTCAATTTCCCCAATTCCTTAGAATTAAAATAAATCTCCTTTTTAAGGAGGCACTTCTAGTGGGTTGAGAATTTTCCTGACACAATCTGTTCCATTCAATGACAAAAACTATGAGCCTCTGAGTTCAAGTCCTATTGCAGGAATTGTGTGATGAAACCAGACTCAATCTCCAGCCCAGTGCTGTGTGAGTGCTGCTTTGTTAGCAGTGCCTTTCTTTGAGGTGATGTCTGTTTGCTTCGGTGGTTCAGGACAATGAATACGATTCTGTGGCTGTATTTAAGAAGACCAATATTCAGACCAAATATTTCTCCAATAAGTTAAGTGTACTAGCCAGACATTGTCCTCATTATTGTTTGTGGGATTTCGCTGGATTGAATGTTGTGTTTGACTGTGTAATTAAACATTGCGCTCCAAGATCGTGCATGGTATTCCAAGCATTTTGAACTCCTCTGAGAGACAGGTTATTTAAGTGTTAAATTACAGTGATTGGACTTGACTGTGAGGCACTCCACAAATGAATAGCTCACCAGTGCCCATTAATATTGGACACAATGACAGTGACTGACTTTAAGAGATAAATTAGGGACAATCAGTGGAAGAATAGAGTCACTGGTGGGGACACGTTCATAAGATCATTAGTCACAGGACCAGATGTAGGCCATTCAGCACATTGATCCTCCTCTGCTGTTCAATAATGTAGGCCATTCAGCACATCGATCCTCCTCTACTGTTCAATAATGTAGGCCATTCAGCACATCGATCCTCCTCTGTTGTTCAATAATGTAGACCATTCAGCACATCGATCCTCTGCTGTTCAATAAGGTCATGGCTGACCTGATAATCGCCAACTGCCTTTTCCCCATAACCCCTAGATTTCTTACTGATCAAAAATCTGTCTCGCTCAGCCTTGAATATACTCAACGACCCAGCCTTACCAGCTTTATGCATTGAAGAATTCTACAAATTCACTACCCCCCTGAGAGAGAAAAACAATCATCCTCATCTCTGTTTAGATGGATGACACCTTATGTGACTCCTGACTGATTGAATTAATGGGACCATATTCAGTTGCGCCTGATATTGTCAAACTTAAAAAGTTCTTTTTTTTCTTTTTGATTTCCATCCGAAATTAAACTGTTGTTGTAAATTATGAGGAAGGCTAGGATTTGCAAATAGTAGAGCCTTCAGTTTAACTAGCTTGAATTAATTGACTATTTCCACATAGCACTCACAATCTGCCTAACCTTTGCTCTTGAGTCGTATGGTAATGTTTCCAGCATGCTCTGTTTGTGTCTGTGTGTGTGTTTTATGAGTATGTGAATAATTGTTGCATAGGCACGTGCAACATCAGAATATAATTATTGTAATTAATAATACAACTGACCACATTCTCTTCGAGAAAGTGTGATTCCATCTCCAGCGTTACTCTGGGGACATGATGATTGCAAATGTGACATCATTGTTTAAGAAAGGGGCAAATGATAACTTAAAAAAAAATTTATAGACCTATCAGGTTGACATCAATAGTATGAAAACTGATGGAGGCCATAATACAAGATAAGATAAATATACACAGAGAAATATAAGTTAATGCTAGACAGTCAACTGGTTTTGCCAAGGGCAGGTCAAGTTGAATTGAGGAGCAAATTATTCATAAGTCTGAACACTCATCATCCACCATTACTCTCCTCCACCTGGCTGAACTTGTTCTGTCACTGAACAGTTTCTCCTATAGGCATCCACATGGGTCCCAGTTATGCCCTGCGTCTTTATGGGGTATGTGGAACAATCCTTGTTCCAGTCCTACACCGGCCCCCTCCCACAACTCTTTTCTCGGTACGTTGGCATCTGCTTCAGTGCTGCTTCATGCTCCCGCCTGGACCTTGAAATATTTGTTCATTTTGCCTCCAATTTCCACCCCTCTATTACTTGCATGTCATCCATTTCCGACACTTCCCTTCCTTTCCTTGACCTCTGTCTCCATTTCAGGGAATAAACTGTCCACTACAATGCATCAACTCCCATAGTTACCTTCACTATAACTCTTCACACCCCACATCCTGCAAGGACTCCATCCCATTCTCCCAGTTCCTTTGCCTACGCTATATTTATCCAGAAGATGCCACTTCCATGAGCATGGTTTCCCACCCACTGTGGTTGACAGGACCCTCAATCCATCCGACCTATCACCCGGGCTTCTGCCCTTGCCCCTTCCCATCGCTCACAACAGCATGATTGGCTCCCACTTGTTCTAACATGTTCCTCCCTCCAGCCTCCGCATTCAAAGGATCATTCTCCGTCATTTCAGCCAACTCCAGCAGAACGCCATCACCAGACACAACTTCCCCTCTCTACTGTCTGCATCTCACAGGGGTTGTTCCTTCCAGGATAGCCTAATCCATTCCGCAACCACCAACACCACCCCCCCTTCCCATGGCACCTTGCCATATAACTGCAGAAGGTACGACACCTGCCCCTTCACCACCTCCCTGTTCACCATCCAAGGGTCTAAACAGTTTTTCCTGGTGAAGCAGCATTCCACCTGCACCTCCTCCAATCCTGAGTTTTGTATTCACTGCAACTAATGTGGCCTTGTCTGCATTGGAGAAACCAAACACAGTGACTGCTTTGCAGAAAACCTCTGGTCTGTGCACAAGCATGACCCCAACCTTCTCATAGCCAGTCATTTTAACACAGCATCCTCCTCATATAGCCACTTGTCTCTCCTTGGGATGCTGCAATGCTCCAGCAAAGCAATTACAACATTTAAAAGGCATGGGTATATGAATAGGAAGGGTTTAGAGGGATATGGTAAAAACAAGGACTGCAGATGCTGGAAACCAGAGTCCAGATTAGAAAAGCACAGCAGGTCAGGTAGCATTCAAGGAGCAGGAAAATCGATGTTTCGTGCAAAAGCCCTTCATCAGGAATAGAGCACTTAGAGGGATATGGGCCAAGTGCAGGTAAAAGGGATTAGATTAGATTAGGACATCTGATCAACGTGGACGAGTTGGTCCAAAGTGTCTGTTTCTGTGCTGTACATCTCTATGACTCTATGAATCACAGCATAAACTGGAGGAACAATATCTCATCTTCAAACTGGGCAATTTACAACCTTCTGGGCTCAAGATTGGGTTCAACACCTTCAGATTGTGAACCCATTCCTTCCCTTCCTTTTAGCTTTGTTTGTTACATTCTCTGTCACCCTCTCTCCCCTCCTACCAACACCACACCAACCCCGCCCCCCACCCCCCCTCCCCTCCCCCCCCCCCCCCCCCACCACACCCCCAGTGGGATTGTTTGTTCTTCCCAGTCTGGCAGTTAGACACACATTCTTACATTCCAATCACTTAATCTGAATTATCAACATCTTTTCTCACCCAGCCTCCAATCCCTCCCCCCCAGCTATTGCATTTATGCTGCCCCTCCGTACAGCTTTGATGAAGAGTCATATAGACTTGAAACGTTAGCTTGCTCTCTCTAGGGATGCTGCCTGACCCGCTATGATCTCCATCGCTTCTTCTTTTCAGTTCAAATTGGGTTCTTTGACAAGGTGGATGAGAGTACTGCCGTGGATGTTGTGTATTTTGACTATCAGAAAGCATCTGAAACTATGCCACATGACAGGTTGGCGAACAAATTATAAAAATGCCCAGGATTGATGAGTCCTTGGCAGCATGGAGTGGAAGTTGGCTAAAAGGTTAGAGGCTAGGTATAGATGGGCATCTCTCAGACTGAAAATGAGTTGAAAGTGATGTTCCACAGGGATTACTGTTGGGGCCTTGCTTTTTCTGAGTTATATAAACAATTTGAGGGCAAAATTCATAAATTTGCAGATGATATTAGCTAGGGAGAATAGTAAATTGTGAGGATGACGCAGAGGGACATTGACAAATTGGCCAAATGAGCAGACACCCAGCAGAGTGGGTGCTCCTTCATCAGGTGGTTGAACAGCGCTCTCAAAGCTAGTGCTTCCAAATAAACCTGTTGGACTATAAACTGGTGTTGTGTCATTTTTAACTTTGTACACCCCAGTCCAACCCAGGATTCAGTGCACAGTTCTCTGAAGGTAGCCAGGCAAGTTGAAACAGTTGTTGAGAAGCCTCATGGGATCCTTGGGTTTATAAATAGAAACTTGGAGTATTAAAGCAAGGAAGTGATGTATTATCTCTACAACAAGATCATATTTGGAGCATTATGTTCAGTTCTGGGCATCTTATCTAAGGAAGGATGGTGAAGCCCTGGAGAGAGTTCAAAGGAGATTTATTGGAATTATACCAGGTGTGAGGGGTTTTTAGATGCAAAGAAGAATAAGAGAATCTGACATTATTTACCTTGGAGCAGAGAAGATTAAGAGGTTTTCCCTGGAGCGACGGAGGCTGAGGGGTGACCTTATAGAGGTTTACAAAATTATGAGGGGCATGGATAAGATAAATTGACAAAGTCTTTTCCCTGGGGTCAGGGAGTCCAGAACTAGAGGGCATAGGTTTAGGGTGAGAGGGGAAAGATATAAAAGAGACTTAAGGGGCAACTTTTTCACACAGAAGATGGTACGTGTATGGAGTGAGCTGCCAGAGGAAGTGGTAGAGGCTGGTACAGTTGTAACATTTAAAAGGCATTTGGATGGGTATATGAATAGGAAGGGTTTGGAGGGATATGGGCCCAGTGCTGGCAAGTGGAACTAGATTGGGTTGGGATATCTGGTTGGCATGGACGGGTTGGACCGAAGGGTCTGTTTCCATGCTGTACATCTCTATGACTCTATGACTCTATATTGTAGTGTTCAAACTTATGAACAATTTTGACAATAAATCTTCTCTGAACTCTCTCCAGGGCTTCACCATCCTTCCTTAGATAAGATGCCTAGAACTGAACACAATAAAACCATTTCCACTGGTTTGTATGTCAGTAACTTGGGATCACAATTTCAAGATTGTCTGCAAGAGAGCGGGGAATGAAATGAGGAGAAACCTCTTTACTCAGAGAGTTGTTAGGAGTTGGAATGCGCCGCCTGGAAGAATGGTGGAAGCGGATTCCATTTCAGATTTCAAAGGAGAACCGATTCTGTATTCGAAAGGAATGCATTTAGTGGATTATGGAGATAGGGCTGCAGAATGAGACCAGCTGGATAGCTCTTCCTGGAGACGATAGATCAAATGGCCTCCTTCTGTACTCTAAATTCAATGATCCTATTATGCTACTTGCTGTTGATTATGTTGTTCTGTAGGAGCCTGAATTGCTGAAGCAGCCTGCACTTTTCCATATACTTTGTAGTTTGCAGCTATGGATAGCGATGGTGAAGGCTCCAATTCTCTTTCCATCTAGTGGCTGACCAGGAATCGCTCCTTCTCTTTGCACCTACCATACATGGTAAAGTTTCTATTCAACCTGTTTGGCTGTGTTATGAACAACCTTCCTTTAGCCATCAAATCCTGGGGTGGGGCCCTGAAGATGGAACTTCTGGTTCAGACACAGGAACTCTTCCATGCTGCTGCTACATTGCTGAAAACTGTTCTAGCAATCATTCATCTGTGACAACAATTTCACTTCTTAAGTGAGATATTGTCAAAATGAGTAGAAATAGGAAGTAATCGAACCCATGGGGGTTAACAGGTGAAAATTCTGTCTTCTCAAATGTTGATCTCGTTTCTCACTGGTAAACAATTGAAAGACTGCCGACAGAATACCCTGCCATGGATTCAGTGAGGAGGAGGTCGTCAGGTTGTTTTAGAAAGACTTCTCCCAGTCTGATAAATAATGTAATGAATCTTGAAACGAACCCCATTTCTCATTCATTCGTATGTGAGCAGTGTTTATAAAGCCAGCTAATTGGCTAATGAAGACAGTGGAGAGATACATTTTTAGATTAGAGTAGTGCTGGAAAAGCACAGCAGTTCAGGCAGCATCCGAGAAGCAGGAAAATCGACGTTTCAGGCAAAAGCCCTTCATCAGGAATAGAGGTAGAGTGCCTGCAGGGTGGAGAGATAAATGAGAGGAGGGTGGGGAGAAAGCAGCATAGAGTGCAATAGGTGAATGGGGGTGGGGATGGAGGTGTTAGGTCAGGGAGGAGGGTGGGGGAAGGTAGCAAAAATCATCCGACGACATTTCCGCCACCTCCAAATGGACCCCACCACCAGGGATATATTTCCCTCCCCACTCCTTTCCGCCTTCCGCAAAGACCGTTCCCTCCGTGACTACCTAGTCAGGTCCACGCCCCCCCAACAACCCACTCTCCCGTCCTGGCACCTTCCCCTGCCACCGCAGGAACTGTAAAACCTGCGCCCACACCTCCTCCCTCACCTCCATCCAAGGCCCTAAAGGAGCCTTCTACATCCATCAAAGTTTCACCTGCACATCCACCAATATCATTTATTGTATCCGTTGCTCCCGATGCGGTCTCCTCTACATTGGGGAGATTGGACGCCTCCTAGCAGAGCGCTTTAGGGAATATCTCTGGGACACCCGCACCAATCAACCACACCGCCCTGTGGCCCAACATTTCAACTTCCCCTCCCACTCAGCCAAGGACATGGAGGTCCTGGGTCTCCTTCACCGCCGCTCCCTCACCACCTGACGCCTGGAGGAAGAACGCCTCATCTTCCGCCTCGGAACACTTCAACTCCCAGGGCATCAATGTGGACTTCACCAGTTTCCTCATTTCCCCTTCTCCCTCCTCACCCCAGTTCCAAACTTCCAGCTTAGCATCGTTCCCATGACTTGACCTACTTGCCTGTCTTCCTTTCCACCTATCCACTCCACCCTCCTCTCTGACCTATCACATTCATCCCACTCCCATTCACCCTTGTACTCTTTGCTACCTTCCCCCACCCTCCTCCCTGACCTATCACCTCCATTCCCACCCCATTCACCTATTGTACTCTATGCTACTTTCTCCCCACTCCCACTCCCCTCTCGTTTATCTCTCCACCCTGCAGGCATTCTGCCTCTATTCCTGATTAAGGGCTTTTGCCCGAAATGTCGATTTTCCTGCTCCTTGGATGCTGCCTGACCTGCTGTGCTTTTCCAGCACCACTCTAATCTAGACTCTGGTTTTCAGCATCTGCAGTCCTTACTTTTACCTAGAGATACATTTTTGAATTGTTAGACCACTTCCGAGGGCACTTGGGAGCAGACACATTGCTGAGGGCCTGGGGTCACATACAGGCCAGATCTGGTACAAACAGATGATTTCCTTCACTAAAGGACATTCATGAACTAGATGACAATCTCCTTCTTCTTGTCAGTCCCTCAGGATCGAGGATGAATCGTTTCCACATGACAAGCCCAAAGCACGAATGCACCCTCTGCCGGGTAGGACGTGTGTGGAGGGTTGGGGCAATGAGCTATTGGGAGGTTTGCGCACTCTCTCTGACACCTCGACTTTACCTCTGACTGTTTCCCGACCAGGTCTATCAGTGAGTTCAGTGTCTGAACCAACCTTCTCTGTTTTGGTCTGCCACTCACCAGGGATTTCCATGAGTCACGAGGAATGTTTAACCTCTTCAGAGATGTTTTGTGGATATGCATAAACTACTTCCAGTCTTTTGCTGCGACCAATTCTGATTGGACCAGTTGATTTAGGAGTCTGGTGTCCGGCAGAAAAGCAACATGTCCTGCCGATCTAATAGTTTCATGTTCACAATATTAATTATTTATCTTAAAACCTAGTTAATTAATCAAATTGAAATTTCCCAGCCATCAACTGTGATTTGAATGCCTATCTTTGGATCATCTGAATAGGCTGCCTGGTTATTAATCCAGTTACCTAATTGCTAAATTACCATGGTTGACATGAACCTCTTTGGTTATTTGATTATTAATCTGGTTACCAATCACTAAGTTACCTTCGTTGATGTGAATCCCTTGACCTTCCACTGAAGAGTTACATCAACACCATTGCCCGAATCCATAACAGGATTATCCCCATTCAGATTCAGAGCTGTTCTATCTTTGTTCATCAAGTTCCCTATGACATCATCAGTCTGGGTGGAGCTTAATGCAGTATTCAGCATTAACCCTTTCAGAACCAATACCATAAACACCACCTAGCTCCTGAGAAGACAAAAGGAAGGATATGCAGAGATTTGATGAGGTTGGTTAACAAATAGTGAGATTCAATTGGAAACAGGTCTTAAAGTAATGCTTAGAGTAACGTGTGGATCTTAGTTTCTCTGTTTGTTTTCTGAAATGACTATCTGCTTAACCCCTGCCCTATTCCCATTAACTCTTGAACTTTTTTCAAATAGTTTGTAGTTCTCATGCCTCTGCTTCTGTGACTGTTTCTAATCAATCATTTTGCACTGGAATTGTGAAATCAATTGAGACTGACGAGAGGATTTTTGGGGGTGGTGGTTTATAATATCTGCAAGATGCTTCACACCGTTTTGTTTTGCACTAACCCTGCTAACCATGGTTAAGGCAGATTGCTAGATGTTGCACCTTGCACCTTCACCTGGTCAAACAACACTCCCTCACTCCAAACATGCATCACCAATGAACATAAGAACATACGAACTAGGAGCAGGAGTAGGCCGTCTGGCCTATCGAGCCTGCTCCACCATTCAATGAGATCATGGCTGATCTTTTTGTGGACACAGCTCCATTTACCCACCCACTCACCATAAATGGGGCTGCACGGTGGCTCAGTGGTTAGCACTGCTGCCTCACAGCACCAGGGACGCAAGTTCAATTCCAGCCTCAGGTGACTATCTATGTGGAGTTTGCACATTCTCCCCATGTCTGCGTTGGTTTCTCCCCACAGTTCAAAGGTGTGCAGGTCAGGTGAATTGGCCATGCTAAATTTCCCATAGTGCTTGGTGCATTAGTTAGAGGGAAATGGGTCTGGGTGGGTTGCTCTTTGGAGGGTCAGTGTGGATGTTTTGGGCCGAAGGGCCTGTTTCCGCACAGTAGGGAGTCTAGCCTAGTCAACCCTTCATTCCTTTGCTGTTCAAAAATCTATTTATCTTTCAATGATGTAGCCTCAACTCCTTCACTGGACGGGGAATTCCACAGATTTACAACCCTATGGGTGGAGACATTCCTCCTCAACTCAATGAACAAAAGCATTCAAAGAAAATGAAAATAAGACACTATTTTTATTTTCCCCCAAATCCTTGTTTAATTCCTGGATAAGCCATCCCGGGTTCACTCAGGCATTTCTTAGTGACCAAACATTGAGTGTGAAAGTACACTCCTAGACTTCAAATAAACTCAGAGGGGGGTCTTTTAACCCTTTAAAGAGTGACTCACTTAGTCCAGCTCTTTTCTTCTTGGCCTATAAGCCCTTTCCTGAGACTTAGTGGTGGTGCAGTAGGTAGTTTCCCTGTCTCTGAGCTCACAGTTCTGGGTTCAAGTCCTGCCACTACCTTGACAGCCAAGCAGCTTGATCATCCACCAGAGAATTATTCCAAACCCAGGGCATAAGATTGGGAGAGTCTCCTGGTCAATCAGAAAATTGCAAGAACCTCACTGGTCTCTACAGTGAAAGATCCCTGGAGCAGGTTCTTGCTATGTCCGAGCTGTGCTTTGTGAGAGAGAAGGAAAACCTTTCCTTTCAAAAACACATCCAGGACTCTTCATGCTCCTGGTTACTTCAGTTTTAGCATATTTCACTTCCACTCAACAAGTTATCCTAACTGCCAAATGGAAGGCGACCTCATTTCCCTGTGGACAGACATTGGTAAAGAGACAAATTATACCAAAGGGTTTAAACTGACAGCTGTCAGTGATTGCTGTTAGTCGTTCTTTGTTGTGGAGCCTCTTTAGCCCGTGACCCACTGGTGCCCTTGCCCCATCCCCTATCTGCCCTCTAATTCTCCAGATAATGCCTTTGAAAGCATTACGGCCTATGCCCAATTGCTCCAAACTGTTTAATTGCTTCAAAGCCCAGGGGAAAGGGTGAGTGAACCCTTTCTTAATTGTTATTTGCTGACCAGTTATTTCAAGGGTTCTGGCTCCAGTCACCAAGGGTGTAGCCAGACTCACTGTGGCCTGGGGGTCAGGAGTCTCCATGATCCTGGCTCCATCAAACCTATAACTTTTTAAGTGGTTGAATGCAAACAGTCTCCACTCTGAGCTGTCAAGACCAGAGAGGTTATACGAGGCGATTACTCATCATAAACAGAAGTGCACTAATGACTACTGACAGGCCATTTAATGGAGAACGCTTTAAAAGCAATTTGGAATATGAATGCAAGGTTCCAAGCTATCAAGAGAGGGAGAAAAATAAACCCACCATGCTTAATATTTGCATTGTTGGATTTGGTAAAGTGTTAAATGGGAAGCTCTCGGTTATCTGCCCCTCTTTCAAAGCACAGATCTGAAAGGATGTCAATAGCAATAGTGTAATCACTCTCTTCCTCTGGGTCAGGAGAAGATTAACTGAATGTTAAGTAAAGGGAGATCGGCAATTCCTTGGGGATGTGTAAATTAGTCATTCAGGTTTCTCAGCCGAAGCTGTGAGTCTCATGTCATTGGTGGGGCTGGGGGGACAGGGCATAAGGTTATCTGCTGTGTAGGTTTCTGGTTGTTTTGCTCGATCTACATTTCAGTTCTTTAGAGATTTGATTACGACAGCCGTGGAATGTTGTATGCAGAGAGTAAACCAAATTAAATTAAGCCCTGCCTTAAAGACTATCACACATCTCGGCTGCAATGCAAGTTGGGAGTAATGGTACACAAGTGGTGACTACTCATAGCTCCAGTAGAGGTGATTTTACAATGTGCCTGCGTACTTTAAATTATTGTCACTACCACCACTACTTTGCAGCATTTTGAAATGTTAACTCTTGGCTAAGAGAACGAACCGTTCACCCTCTTAGCTGGGAATAAAACATTCCACGCCACATATTTGAAGAAGAACTGGGACCTTCCCCTTGGTTTTGTGGCCTATATTATTCAACAACCACAACTTGCATTTAGATAGCACCTTCAATAGGGAAACGTGTGTTATGTTCCGAGTTGGTGTGAAGGAACAGCACTCTGAAAGCTAGTGCTTCCAAATAAACCATAACCTGGTTCCGTGATTTTTTTAACATTGCTGGACAAGACAAATTGATTATATATATATATATATGTGTGTGAGAGACTGATTATATTCCCTACAGTATGAAAACAGTCCCATCGGACCAACAAGTCCACACCGACCCTTCAAAGAGTAATCCACCCAGACCCAGTTCCCTCTGACTAATGCACCTAACATGATGGGCAATTTAGCATGGCCAATTCACCTGACCTGCACATTTCTGGACTGTGGGAGGAAACCGGAGCACCCGGAGGAAACCCACGCAGACATGGGGAGAATGTGCAAACTTCACACAGTCGCCTGAGGCTGGAATTGAACCTGGGTCTCTGGCACTGTGAAGCAGCAGTGCTAACCACTGAGCCACCATGCTGCCAAATTGAGGTTATGAATCTTAGCAGAAAGATTGAAGGAATGGAATATTATTTAAATGGAAAAAGACCGTAGAAATGTCCAGCACAGAGGGATTTTGGGGTGCTGATGCATGACTCACAAAAAGCCAGTATCCAAGTTCAGAGCAGCAAAGGGAAGGCAAATTGAATGTTGGCCTCTATTTCAAAGATAATGGAATATAAAAACTGTGAGGTCTTGCTAAAATGATACAAGGCACTGGTCAGATCGCAGCTGAAATACTCTGAACAGTTTTAGTACCCTTATCTGAGGAAAGATAGACTGCAGGAGTCTAGAGAAGGTTCAACAGATTGGACCTGTGTTTGCAGGGATTTTCTAATGAGCAGAGGCTGATTAGTCTGGTCTTGGGAGTTTAGGAGAATGAGAGGCAACTTATGAAACGTGCAAGATTCTTTGGGGGCTTGACAGAGTAGTTGTGGAGAGGTTGTTTTCTTTAGTGGGCAAGTCTAGGGTCAGAATCACCCATTTAAGACAGATATATGAATGATTTTTTTCTGTCAGACAGTGGTGAATCTGTGGAATTCTTTAATACAGTGGTTGGCTCATTAGTAAAATCAATGCTGAGATAGACAGACTCCTAATAATTAAGGGAATCAAGGTTATGTTGATAAAGCAGAAAAGTGGAGTTACGGATCAGAACCAGCACAATCTTATTGAATAGTGGAGTGGACTTGATGGACCAAATGATAAGCAAAATCTTCTGTTTGATGGTCTCATGGTGTTGATTAGATTAGATTCCCTACTGTGTGGAAACAGGCCCTACGGCCCAACCAGTCCACACCAACCCTCCGAAGAGTAACCCACCCAGACCCATTTCTCTCTGACCAATGCACTTAACACTATAGGCAATTTAGCGTGGCCAATTTAGATAGATCACAGACTGAAATCCTGATTGATCTGTTATATTTTGCTTGTTTTAGCTTTAATGATGTGGTCTACCCCTGACATATCAGCAATGCTACAGATTTTGTTTAACAATGAAACAAATTTATTAAATAATTGAAATGAAGCAAAAGTCGAACAAACAAAACTAATTATCACCTAAGTCAACATTTTTAAACAGTTAAAGCATAATCCCATTAATCTCAAAATATCGCTTCCTAAATTCCATAAGGACAAACAATTCGTAATATAGTACCTCAAAGAAACCCTTCTATTGTACTCCCTTTCAGAATCCTTTCCTCAACAGGTTTAACTTTGACATTAAGTCCTAGCTTGCAATTGCTGATAGTGTCTTCCTGGAGTTATTATTCATTACAGTTAAAAGTACTCAGCTTTAAGTAACTTCTTCATGGTTTTATCCCAACACTGGATTGGGACTATTACTAACTCTCTATTCTAATTACATTTCACTATACCCTTCCCTTCTTAGGCGCCCCAGACTAAGTAAATGTCTTCATAGGACAAGTCAAAATTCAAAGTAAAATTGGAAAAGAAACTTCTTTCTAAGCTATGGGCGTTTCCCTTAAGCTTAAAATACCTCTCCTGACCCTCTAAACCCGAGCTGGTTTACCTTGTTCAATTGTAAAATCCTACCAATGTACACAAAAACCTATTCAATCTAAAGCTAGGGCTCAAAAACCTTTTTAAAAGAAATCACCATTGCCACATGAATTCTTACAAGTTGACTATTAACTTCAGACACAAAGAAAACCCACTAATCCAAGAATCCAATCTTGCAATAAATGATATTACAAGTACATAGAAATTCCACAATTTACATCACACATGTCCAGTGGTCCTTCACAGGAGCATTATTAAACAAAATGTAACACTAATTGATATAAGGAGATAATAAACAGAGGAGAGGTGGGTTTGTGGAGTATATTAAAGGAAGAGAGATGAGGAAGAATGTCTGCTCTCAGAGGGAAAGGCAGAACCGTGGAGTTGAGGATTATCAGATAAACTTATGATCTTATTGAATGGTGAAGCAGACTTGATGGGCTGAATGACCTACTTCTGCTCCTACATGTTATGGTATTATGGAGCAAAAGGAAGGAGAAAGGCCAAGAGATTTAGGGAAGGAGCAGTGGACTTTGCCAGCTGAGGTGCCAACCATAATTGTACGATGATGCTTCTGTCTGTGTTAAGTATTATTTCTGCTGTTTCAGACCCCTATCTGGGGCAAGAGTCTCTGCCACATTTTCTGAAGAGGAAGATTGTGGACTGGGAAGGTGCACAATTTATTGTCCCTGTTTTCTCCATTCCCTCTTTTCAGCCAGCTGAGCTCTTACAGTTTTGTTCAATTCTTCCAACACCCCTCTAGTCAGCCTCAAGAGCTCATGACTGCCAGTGACTGTGTCTCCCAGGTGACAATATCCAGCATCCGTATACCTGACCTGCAGGATGTCCTCATAGCAGAGGAATAGATATCCTCTGCCAATTTTAGACTAAATGAGGAGGAATTCCTTCTCTCAGAGGATTGAGAGGTTTTGGAAGTCATTTGCCACAGAGAGCTGTGGGGGCAGAGTCCTTGTGTATATTTAAGGCTGAGATAGATTGATTCTTGATTAATTGGGGAATCAAGAATTATGAGGAAAGGCCAAGAAAATGGACGTGAGGAATGTCGGATTCTATTGAACGGTGAAGCAGGCTTGAGGGGCCGAAGAGCCTACTTCTGTTACTATTTCTTACAATCTTACTGTCAGTGAAGGAACAGTGATATAGTTCCAAAATTAGAATGATGTGTGGATTGGCGGTGATCTTGAAGGTGGTGGTGTTCGCATGCATCTTCTGCTCTTGTCCTTCTATGTAGGAAAACTTATGGGTTTAGTAAAGCTGTCAAAGGATCCTGGGTGAGTCAGTGTAGTGCATCTTGTAGATATAATCGTTTCAGCCACTGTGCACCAGTGGGGAAGGGAGTGAGGTTTTGAAGGTGGTGGATGGTTTGCCAATCAAATGGACTGCTGGGGAACCTCTGGTGTGTTGTTAATTCAATCAAGCGGGATTTCAACTTCCCAAGGCACTTTTCAAGCAGTCACTGTTAAACAGAAACGAAGCAACCAATTTCTGTATAGCAAGCTTCCATAATCCCTGGCGTGGGGGAGTCCAGAACTAACTGAGGGGTGACCTTATAGAGGTTTAGATTAGATTAGATTACTTACAGTGTGGAAACAGGCCCTTCGGCCCAACAAGTCCACACCGACTCGCCGAAGCGCAACCCACCCAGACCCATTCCCCTACATTTACCCCTGCACCTAACACTACGGGCAATTTAGCATGGCCAATTCACCTAACCTGCACATTTTTTTTTTGGACTGTGGGAGGAAACCGGAGCACCCGGAGGAAACCCACGCAGACACGGGGAGAATGTGCAAACTCCACACAGTCAGTCGCCTGAGGCGGATAGAGTAAATAGACATGGTCTTTTCCCCGGGATGGGGAGTCCATAACTAGAGGACACAGTTTTAAAGTGAGAGGGGAAAGATTTAAAAGAAACCTAAGGGGCAATGTTTTCACGTAGAAGGTGGTGCATGTATGGAATGAGTAGCCAGTGGAAGTGGTGGAGGCTGGTACAATTACAGCATTTAAAAGGCATCTGGATGGGTATATGAATAGGAAGGGTTTAGAGGGATATGAGCCAAATGCTGGCAAATGGGATTAGATTAGGTTAGGATATCTGGTCAGCATGGACGAGTTGGACTGAAGGATCTGATTTCGGGTTGTACATCTCTCTGACTCTAAAATGCAATAAGGACCAGATCAACTCCTGCTGGTAATTGATTGAGGCCTGCTTTGAGATAAGTTAAAAATCACACTACACCAGGTTATAGTCCAACAGGTTTGTTTGGAAGCACTAGCTTTTGGAGCAGGAGCAGCACTCTGAAAGTTAGTGCTTCCAAATAAACTTGTTGGACTATAACCTGGTATTGTGTGATTTTTTAACTTTGTACATCCCAGTCCAACACCAGCACCTCCAAATCATGCTTTGAGACAGCACCAAGAGACCTTCTACATCAATCTCAGAGAACAGACTTGGTTTAACATTTTCATCTGAAAAAAAAACAGCAGTACCTCCTCAGTTCTGGAATGTCAGCCTGGGCTTTTGACCCTCTGGTGGGACTTGAACCTAGACTCTTAACAACTCAGGGGCCAAGGGCTCTATTGTTGCTATTACCCACTGAGTCACAGTGTGAATTTGTGCAAGTGATTTTTGTCAGTCAAGGAACCCATTTTGCATTTAGCCCCAAGCTAAAATCCTTTTGCTAACAATGGCAATCTCCACAAAGATCATAAACAGCTTGATCTCGAGGTTAAGCAACACGTTAATTACACTTATTTCTGACCTTTCTCACAATTCATGCATGTTTAGAGACAAACCCATCTGTAACATAGCCATAATAGGATACATTCTATGCTTTGTTTAATCTCAACAGTGGTTGTTCTTGACAGGCCTTGGGGATCTCTTGATAAAGATGTAAAAAGGTTGGGATTGCAGGGCGAAGCAGAGAGAAAAGGTCTAGAAAGTTGAGTTTAATGACTGTAGCGTGTGACTTTTTACCAAACATCAGACTAATAATTTGATCTCTACCTCTAGAATTCTTACCTTTGATTGATAGACCAGATTTGTGTCCCCTGCAAGTATTCTCCATCCTCTCAATGCTGTGAATTTTGTCAAAGAGGATTTGAATCCAGAAGAGCATTTTGCAATAAACCATTGATTGTTGCCAATAAAGGGTAACTCTTGGTAAATCTGTTTTAAAACCACTCCCAAGAGTCTGGCGTGAACTTGTGTTATTGTTTTTGAAGCTGTGAAATCAATTTACTATCTGACATCTCGTTATTTTGTTCTGGTATTAGAAACTGCAAAGAAAAAGTTTAATTTTTAAAGCTTGCTGAACGTCAATTAATTCAACGTGATAATGCTTTTTATTCTGTAACAGGTTTAATTAGCCAGCAGGCTAAAATTTATAGCACATAAATGTGGGCCCAGCTCAAAGACTCAATTACTTCGAGCAATATCAGTAACAAATATTTACCATGTTGTGAAGAGATTCTTTCATCTACTCCTTTGTGACCTCACAAAAAATGGCAGATAGGGGAATGCTGGTCAATTAAGTCAACTGCACATTCAAGATCGCTGGAGATTCTTCACAAGCCATTTCCTACTCCCCTCCCTCTCTCACTCCCCACCCTGCAGTCATGTTATCTCCTATAAAAGCAAACAAAAAGGCCACTGGAATTTTTTATTCATTCACGGGGTGTGGCCGTCATTGGCTAGGCCAGCAATTATTGTCCAACCCTGTTTGCCCAGAGGGCAGATAAGAGTCAACCATATTGCTATGGGTCTGGAGTCACATGTAGGCCAGACCAAGTAAGAATGGCAGATTTCCTTTTCTAAGGAACATTTGTGAACCAGATGAGTTCTGACAAAAATTGACAGTGATTATGTGGTCAGCATTTGGCTGAACTCAAATTTCACTGTTTCACCAACTGCAAGGCTCCAAAACATCAGCCTGGGCCTGTGAATTGCTCGTCCAGTGACAATACCCCAAGATGCAATGGACTCCCTTTAAAGAGATTAAAGCTATGTGCTGAAATCCAAAATAAATTCTTGTTACCCTGCCTCCCTTGGGCAGCCCAAAGCCATCCAGGAGGTCATGTGGACAAAATGTTATTTGTAAAGACAATATGAGGGGATATCTACCTCGGCCAGAAACCAGTCCAGCAATGACGAATCAGCATACGGTCAATGATACAAGAAATAGGAGTAGAGAAAACCATTCTGTTCGTCAACTCTCTCCCACCATTTGGAACAATTATGACAGATCTGGGACTCCATTCCACTTTCTAGTCCATTTGGCACATCTCCATGATTCCTTAAGAGACCAATTGCCTGTTCATTCCAACTATACATATTCTCAGCAATGGACCACCGCACCAGCCAACCATATGTTTCAGAGGCTCACGACACTTGCTTCGTTTATTTATCTGCTCACTAGTCCGACCCTGAGCTGTCAATGTAAAATCACCTATCAATCATCCGCAATCTTATTGTTTTATACAGCCCTATCAGGTATCAGCCATGTCTCAGAGGGTTGATGTCACACTCCCAAGACTTCACTACGTAATGTTGTCTGGATTATTGCAGCTCCAACAACACTTGGTTCAACATTAAACTGCCTACTTGTTCAGCATTCCATCCTTGAGTTTAAATACTCACTCCCTCCAACACCATTGCAGTTACATCAGTGTGTACTAGCTACACAACGTACTGCAGCAACTAATCCAGGCTCTTTCAACAGCACTTTCCAAACCTACCACCTCTACTATCAAGAAGTTAAGGAAAGCAGATACATGGGAACAACATGTCAGTTCCACTCCAAGCACCCCACCATCATGACTTGGGAATATTTTGACAGGCCACATGGACCGTTCTGTGTGCACTGCAGAACCAACCATGATCAGTTCCCAACCTCCCCTCCCCCCATCTTACCTCAGTTCCAAACTTCCAGCTCGGCACCGTCCTCATGACCCATCTCATCCGTCCATCTTCCTTCCCACTATCCGTTCCACCCTCCCCTCCAACCTATCACCATTACCCCCACCTCCATCGACCTATCGCATTCTCAGCTACCTTCTCCCCCTCTTTTGTCAGTATTTGTCAGTATGGTTGGCATGGACGAGTTGGACCGAAGGGTCTGTTTCCGTGCTGTACATCTCTATGACTCTATGACTCTCTGTCATTTCTTGCACGATAGTGAGAGGTAAAATTTACATTGACGACTTTGATAAAATAACAAAGGATATAATGATGACTCATCCTCCTCTATTAGGATCCTGAACTGGACTCTTCTTTTCCCCAGCCAAGACTATATCACATTGTTAGATTGCATTGAGCTTGTTGAAGTCTCCAGCATCTTTATACAAAAGATTGCACTGGTTTGAGAAGGCATCGCACTACCATCTCATCCAGAGTCGAAAAGTGTGGTGCTGGAAAAGCACAGCGGGTCAGGCAGCATCCAAGGAGCAGGAGAGTTGACATTTTGGGCATAAGCCCTTTATCACCATCTCATCCAGGGCAATTAGGCACAGGCAAAAAAAAACGCTGGCCCAAGCAGCGATGCCCACATTTCAAATCCAAATGGATACACCCATTGCAACACTGAGGGAATGCTGGACAGTCAGAAATGCTCTCCTCTGGATGAGGCCTGAAGCCAAGGTCCCATCTGTTCTCTCAGGCAGATTCAAGAGATTCCAGGGCATTATTTTGATGAAGAGTTGGGGAGCTCAGCAACCACCATTCTCTATCCCCACCTAACACCACTAAACAGATTAACTGGTCCTTACCTTACTTCTCTTCATGTGATATTGCTGTGAGGAAATTTTCTGCCATTTTCCCCACATTCCAACACTGACAACATTTCAAAATGCCATATTTCATTGGCTTTACTGCATTTTGGGACATCCCAGGGTCACCCAAAATTACTATGTAAATGAAAACCTTTCCTTCAGGTTACCTCTAAATTTTTATTAGGAACCTTAACCCACAAAGTTGTATGACATGACTGCTTGGCCCTGTATCTGCAGTCAGTGGGGACCCTCACCTGCTGTTCTTGCATATTGTTCTCCAACTTTGGAATTATGGCATTGTCCCGTACTCTCCCAACCACAACAAATGTGGTTCCCCACCCTGGCAGGCCATCCCCAGAGAACTGGTAGCTGAATTGTTCTTTCCCGAAGATTGTCAGCTTCTTTGTTTCTACATTGGGTCAACCTTTAATTCCTCTGTTGACCCTTAAAGTCCTAACCTAATGTGGACAGGCTGTGGAGACATTTTGTCAGTATTTTCCAATCAACCTATTACAAACCTCTGGAGCAGGTGGAGCTTGAACCCAAGCCTTCTGGCTCAGATGTAAGGGCACTACCACCAGCTCGCAACAGCCTTTCAGAGAATTCTTGTATTCCCTTGACTACAAAAAGAAGGGTTTATCTAACTGAAGCATTGGAGATAAGTAAAGGAGTTGATGGGTAGATGGAGAGAAGCTCAAATTCAGGGACAGGTCTACCACCTTTTGGTCAGGTTGTCCCACAGCCAGGCCTATAGATGGATTGAGGTAGGACTTCCACCCTGTCTGGAAAAGTGATAGGCTCGAGGGGTGGAATGGCCTCCTCCTGTTCTTACATTATTACACAGACCTAAGAAAACAGCCTACAAACTTCAGTATTGAAGACAACATCTCTTGGGTAACTCTGTAGCCAACCGTTCAAGTGGTGGCAGGTATAGTGGTGGGGTATTGGTAATGGATACTGGACCTAGGGGGTACTAGAACCTCAAGCTAACATTACGTGGAAAGAGTTCAAATCCACAATGGCAGATAGTGAAGTTTGACTTCAAGAGGAAAAGCAGAAGTGTCATAGAGTCATACAGCACAGACACAGACCCTTCAGCCCAACTGGTCCATGCCGACCAGATTTCCTAAACCGAACTAGTCCCATTTGGCTGCATTTGACCCTATCCCTCTAAACCTTTCCTATCTATGTACCTGTCTAAAAGTCTTTAAAATGTCGTGATTGTGCTCACCTCTACTTCCTCGGGCAGCTCTTTCCAACAACACACCACCCTCTATGTGAGAAAGGTGCCCCTCAAGTCTGTTTTAAATCCTTCCCCTCTCACCTTAAACCTACGCCCTCTACTTTGGGGGAAAACGACCCTGGGGAAAATAACTTGGCTACTCAGCTTCTCCACGTTCCTCATGATTTTACAAACCTCTGTATGGTCACCATTAAACCTCCTACACTCCAGAGAAAAAGGTCTCAGCCTATCCTTATAACTCAAACCTTCCAGTCTCAGTAGCATCCTGGAATCAAGAGCTGGCCTAATTGTAGTTACTTTCAATTGTTGTAATGACCCATCTGGTTCACTAATGCAAAGGAAAATTTCCTTCCTTACCCAAACTGGCCAATGTACATGTGGTTCCAGACCCCTAGCAATGTGGTTGACTCTTAACTGCCCTCTGGCAATTGGAGATGGATAATAAAAGCAGTACCAGTCAGAGACACTCACATCCCTTGAATGAATTAAAAAAACACAAAAATTTGGTTCAGTGCATTTTGGGGATGACCACAACCTCTGACAAGGTCAAAGATGCCACCTTTGTCAGAAGTTCCCTCAAGCACCAGTGACAATAACACATCATACCAGTTCTGTCGGTGTGCAATTGGACTCTTCACTCATGAAGAGACCCACCGAAGATTAAATCACCCATATGTTGGATCTATTCAAACAAGGAGTCTAACACAATACACGTCGGTTTGGAAAATCTAACTGGTTATTTAAGTTAAAAATCACACAACACCAGGTTATAGTCCAACAGGTTTAATTGGAAGCACACTAGCTTTCGGAGCGTCGCTCCTTCATCAGGTGATTGTGGAGGACTCGATCGTAACACAGAATTTATAGCAAAAATTTGCAGTGTGATGTAACTGAAATTATACATTGAAGAATTGATTGTCTGTTAAGCCTTTCATCTGTTAGAATACAGTGATAGTTTCACTTCTTTCATGTGTAAATCACAAAACCTTTTTTTTTAAAGTTGCATTCTCGGGTTAGCTGTTAACAATGGTGATAGCTAGACAATATGTTGAAGGTGTAAGCCCCCTGTGTTCTCTGTCTATGACCTGATGTTTAGATTGATTCCAATCTAAAAAGTGAGATAACAGAGTTTTACATAAATTCATGCAGTTTTTGAGCTCAGAGTTCTGACAAATCAATCTGACTGTGGACATAGATTGTGGACATAGATACCACTATTACACGTGGGAACACCTCCCACCTTGTACATGGCAGGTACTCATGTGACTCAGTCAACGTTGTCTACCTTATACGTTGCAGGCAAGGATGTCTGGAAGCATGGTACATTGGGGAAACCGAGCAAAGGCTACGACAACGGATGAATGGGCACCGCACAACAATCAACAGACAGGAGGGTTCCCTCCCAGTTGGGGAACTCTTCAGTGGTCCAGGACATTCAGCCTTGGACCTTCGGGTGACCATCCTCCAAGGTGGACTTCGGGACAGGCAGCAGAGGAAAGTGGCCGAGCAGAGGCTGATTGCTAGGTTCAGTACCCATAGGGAGGGCCTCAACCGGGACCTTGGGTTCATGTCACATTACGGGTGATCACCATTGCACTACACACACACACTCTCACATACACACGGACACAGATACACACAGACGCGCACACAGACACCCACACACACCCTTATAGACACACAGACTCCCACACATGCACCCCCTCACATACTTAAGACACTCTGCACTCACTACACACACATACACACACACACTTTCTCACACTCACAACCCCCACCCCAGACAGACACACACACAGACAGACAAAGACCCACATGCACACATATATTTTGTGTGGTGAATTTTTTTGGTACTTTCAGAGTTACATTGCACTTTGCTCAAAAACCACATACATTCATGTAGAACTCTGAGCTCAAAAACTGCATGAATTTATGTAAAACTCTGTTATCTCATCTTTTAGATTGGAATCAATCTAAACATCAGGTCATAGACAGAGAACACAGGGGGCTTACACCTTCAACATATTGTCTAGCTATCACCATTGTTAACAGCTAACCCGAGAAAGCAACTTTAAAAAAAAGGGTTTTGTGATTTACACATGAAAGAAGTGAAACTATCACTGTATTCTAACAGATGAAAGGCTTAACAGACAATCAATTCTTCAATGTATAATTTCAGTTACATCACACTGCAAAGTTTTGCTATAAATTCTGTGTTACGATCAAGCCCTCCACAATCACCTGATGAAGGAGTGTCGCTCCGAAAGCTAGTGCTTCCAATTAAACCTGTTGGACTATAACCTGGTGTTGTGTGATTTTTAACTTTGTACACCCCAGTCCAACACCGGCATCTCCGAATCATGGTTATTTAAGAGTAGCTAGGGCAAAGACCAAAAAATTGGCGTTAAATTCCAACTGCCCTTTGGAATTTCCTGAGAGATTTCCATGCTGCAATTGACATCGACTGCAAATTTTGATGAAAAGTCACTGGAGTCAAAATGTTAGCTCTGTTTTCTCTCAACAGATGCCACCAGACCTGCTGAGTTTCTCCACCACTCTCTGTTTTTGTTTCAGAGCCTAAACATCTTAGTTTTTTGTTTTTATTTCTGTGCTTTTTTTCTTATGCCCAGAAATGCTCTTCCACACAACTGAACATTTACTTTCCCCATCCCCCAATCAACCATATCTTTTCATCTATTAACCACCCCCATGTTTACTAACTGAATGGAATTAATTCCAATTGAACAATTTTGACTGGGTAAAAAAGGGTATTATGTTTCCATTAGTCAGTAACTTGGGCTCACAGTTTCAAGATTGTCAGCAAGAGAGCTAAAAGTGAGATGATGAGAAAGTTCTTTCCTCAGAGAGTTGTTAGGATTTGGAATTTGAGGGAGTTGAGTCCACAGGAGGTTCCCAAAGAGAATTACATATATATTTGAAAGTGATTAATTTAGAGGGCTACGGAGATAGCGCTGATGGATGGGACTAGCTGAGTAGCTCTTTTGGAAGCTGGTACAGACTTAAGGGGTTGAATGGCCTCCTCCTATAGTCGATTCTCCTGCTCTTTGGATGCTGCCTGACCCGCTGTGTGTTTCCAGCACCACACTTTTCAACTCCTCCTATCATGTAAACTTCTACGATTCTATAAATTTGATGATTTTATGATCAATTTATGTGCAAAGCCTGTTAAGGGTAGTGCAAAGATAAGGGACAGGGGGAACAGGGCTTTATTTTAGTGTTTAATATACTGCCACATCTCTTCCAGGTGTGCCTGTTCTGAAGAAGGGTCACTGGACTTGAAATATTAAACTGCTTTCCTCTCCATGGATGTTCCAATCCTGCTGAGTTCCCCCAACACTATCTGCTTTTGTGATAGATTGCAAGAAGGCGGGGGAAAGGCAGATCTCTGAAGGAGGCCAGCTGTTTCCTGCTGCTAGTTAATTCGGTGACTTGAGTGTAAATAACTTCCTGAAACTATTGGATCCTTGGAATTCTGAGGTGGGGGAGTCATAACAGCTGCAGAAGGAATTTGTTTTGGTTTGCAGATGAAAGGGCTCTCTGACAGCAGCTCTATATCTGCGTCCAGAACTGTGTTATCATGGGGCTAGGCTGTGTACACAAATCAGTGTCTTTTCATTCCTGAAAAGAAAGTACAGTTTGAGATCTCTGACGTGACTTCTAACCGGAATCGATTTTCCTTATCGACAGTGGCTCGTATTTTACAAAGGGCATTTAATGTAGCAAAACACCACAAGGTCGTTCACTGGAGCACTCACAGACACAAAGAAATTTGACACCGACATTCAAGAGAAACGTTTGGACATAGAGGGAGATTTTTTTAAAGCAGGGTTTTGTGGTGGAGAGGTTCAGGGGACAAAAGCTCCCATATTTCAAGCTTCTGGTAGCAGCTGATGGTGAGGCCAACAGTGATCAGGCAAACGATATCAAAAAGTCAGAAATAGAGGCGGAAGGAGGAGGGGGGAGGTGGCAATGGGATGGATAAGATTGTTATTATTATACGGCAAGATCCCATGGGAAGCAATTCAACAACTTGTTTTGTGATGCTGATTGAGGGTTATGTAATGGAAACTGGGGTGCCTCCTCCTCCCTCTCCATAGAGTCATAGAGATGTACAGCATGGAAACAGACCCTTCGGTCCAACCCGTCCATGCCGACCAGATATCCCAACCCAATCTAGTCCCACCTGCCAGCACCCGGCCTGTATCTCTCCAAACCCTTCCTATTCTTATACCCATCCAAATGCCTCTTAAATGTTGCAATTTGTACCAGCTGCCACCACTTCCTCTGGCAGCTCATTCCATATACGTACCACCCTCTGAGTGAAAAAGCTGCCCCTTAGGTCTCTTTTATATCTTTCCCCTCTCATCCTAAACTTATGCCCTCTAGTTCTGGACTCCCCAGCCCCAGGGAAAAGACTTTGTCTATTTACCCTTTCCATGCCCCTCATAATTTTGTAAACCTCTATAAGGTCACCCTTCAGCCTCCGACACTCCAGAGAAAACAGCCCCAGCTTGTTCAGCCTCTCCCTGTAGCTCAGATCCTCCAGCCATGGCAACTTCCTTGTAAATCTTTTCTGAACCCTTTCAAGTTTCACAACATCTTTCTGATAGGAAGGAAACCAGAATTGCATGCAATTTTCCAACAGTGGCCTAACCAATGTCCTGTGCAGCCACAACATGACCTCCCAACTCCTGTACTCAATACTCTGACCAATAAAGGAAAGCATACCAAATGCCTTCTTCACTATCTTATCTACTTGTGATTCCACTTTCAAGGAACTATGAACCTGCACTCCAAGGTCTCTTTGTTCAGCAACACTCGCTAGAACCTTACCATTAAGTGTTTAAGTCCTGCTATGAATTGCTTTCCAAAATTGCAGCACTTCGCATTTATTTGAATTAAACTCCATCTGCCACTTCTCAGCCCATTGGCCCATCTGGTCCAGATCCTGTTGCAATCTGAGGTAACCCTCTTCGCTGTCCACTATATCCCCAATTTTGGTGTCATCTGCAAACGTACTAACTGTACCTCTTAAGCTCGCATCCAAATCATTTATGTAAATGACAAAAAGTAGAGGACCCAGCACCGATCCTTTTGGCACTCCACGGGTCACAGGCCTCCAGTCTGAAAAACAACCCTCCACCACCACCCTCTGTCTTCTACCTTTGTATCCAAATGGCTAGTTCTCCCTGTATTCTGTGAGACCTAACCTTGCTAATCAGTCTCCCATGAGGAACCTTGTTGAATGCCTTGGTGAAGTCTATTTAGGTCACATCTACTGATCTGCCCTCATCAATCCTCTTTGTTATCTCCTCAAAAAATTCAATCAAGTTTGTGAGACATGATTTCCCACGCAGAAAGCCATGTTGACTATCCCTAATCAGTCCTTGCCTTTCTAAATACATGTACATCCTGTCCTTCAGGATTCCCTCCAACATCTTGCCCACCACCGACGTCAGGCTCACTGGTCTATAGTTCTCTGGCTTGTCTTTACCACCCTTCTTAAGCAGTGGCACCACATTAGCCAACCTCCAGTCTTCCAGCACCTCACCTGTGACTATCGATGATACAAATATCTCAGCAAGAGGCCCAGCTATCACTTCTCTAGCTTCCCACAGAGTTCTAGGGTACACCTGATCAGGTCCTGGGGATTTAGCCACCTTTACCTGTTTCAAGACATCCAGCACTTTCTCCTCTGTAATTTGGACATTTTGCAAGATGTCACCATCTATTTCCCGACAGTCTATATCTTCCATATGTTTTTCCACAGTAAATACTGAAGTAAAATACTTGTTTAGTATCTCCCCATTTTCTGCGGCTCCACACAAAGGCTGCCTTGCTGATCTTTAAGGGGTGAAAATGTGTTGCTGGAAAAGCGCAGCAGGTCAGGCAGCATCCAAGGAACAGGAGAATTGACGTTTCGGGCATAAGCCCTTCTTCAGGAATCTTTGAGGGGCCCTATTGTCTCCCTAGTTACCCTTTTGCCCTTAAAAACCCTTTGGATTCTCCTTAATTCTATTTGCCAAAGATATCTCATGTCCCCGTTTTGCCCTCCTGATTTCCCTCTTAAGTATACTCCTACTCCCTTTATACTCTTCTAAGGATTCACCCAATCTATCCTGTCTTACCACTTTGAATTAGCTCTGTTGAATCATTTATGTCATGTACATAAGAACTTGGAGCAGGAGTAGGCCATTCAGTCCCTCAAACCTGTCCAGCCATTTGATTGTGGCTGATCTCATTTCGGCCTCAACTCCAATTTCTTGCCTGCTCTCCACAACCCTTCAATCCCTTACTAGTTAAAAATATTTACATCTTAAATTTATTTGGTGTCCCAGCATTTGGGGTAGGGAATTCCACAGATTTGTGAACTTTTGAGACAAATAGACAGCTCAGTTTTAAATCTGTTACCCCTTATCCCAAAACTATGACCTCTCGTTCTTGATTGAGCAAACACAGTTATGTACTACTGTTGTGGGCCGAATGCCATGCTGATTGGAGATACAGTGTTGACCATGTTTGTTGAGGTCCAACATACTCATGTTGGGCTAATCAGACATCACTTCGCAAAAGGACGCTGGGCTGGGTTTAATGCAACCCATCACAGCAGGAACCATGGTAACCAGGTCCAATTATCCACGGGAGGTGCTTCTGTCAATATCCCAAACTTTCCCCAGTTAATGGGAGGTGCTGCATTTTGGGAAAGCAAATCTTAGCAGGAGTTATACACTTAATGGTAAGGTCCTGGGGAGTGTTGCTGAACAAAGAGACCTTGGAGTGCAGGTTCATAGCTCCTTGAAAGTGGAGTCGCAGGTAGATAGGATAGTGAAGAAGGCGTTTGGTATGCTTTCCTTTATTGGTCAGAGTATTGAGTATAGGAGGTGGGAGGTCATGTTGCAGCTGTACAAGACATTGGTTAGGCCACTGTTGGAATATTGTATGGAATCTTTTTTATCGGAAAGATGTTGTGAAACTTGAAAGGGTTCAGAAAAGATATAAAAGAGACCTAAGGGGCACCTTTTTCACGCAGAGGGTGGTACATGTATGGAATGAGCTGCCAGAGGAAGTGGTAGAGGCTGGTACAATTACAACATTTAAAAGACATTTGGATGGGTATATTAAAAGGAGGGGTTTGGAGGGATATGAGCCAGGTGCTGGCAGGTGGGACTAGATTGGATTGGGATATCTGGTCAGCGTGCATGGGTTGGACCGAAGGGTCTGTTTCTGTGCTGTAAATCTCTATGACTGTATAAGTGGGAGGATGGGCTGGCACGAAGTATGATTCCTGGTTGCCGCCAACTGAATGTAAATTAGGCTCATTAAAGAATGAAACATCGCCCATTCCCAATGACACCACCTCAAATTAGTGGGCGCCCTATAAACTCCGTTAGCTTTGCCAAAGTCTTCCAAGAGGCATTCGTTGTTTGTCAGGCAATGTCTGCCCAATAAAGGATCCCAGCATTGGGAAGGCGTGACTTACTGAAAGCCACACCCCTGCTCTTGTGTCCGACCATCACCTTCTAAACGACTCCACAATTCCCACCATCACCAGGATATAAAGATAAACCTGGCAAGCATAGGCCAGTCAATTTGAGCACAAGGATAATTAGCACTTGCAGGATTTTTTTAAAGGGCATGCCATACCTTAAAAGCCTGCAGGGTTTTTGTTTTGGTGAGGTAAGGGAGAGTGTTGCTGTTGATGTGAGGTGCATGGATTTCCAGAAGACATCTGATATGGTGCTGCACAATAGACTTGTCTGAGCACATTTAGAGTTGATGGAGCAAAAGGGGGAAAGCAGCTCCGACACAAAGTTGGCTGAACAACAAGAAACGCAAGGAAATTGTTGCTGGAGGGAGGTTTACAGTGGAGTTCCTTAAGGTCAGTGATAGGACTCTGCTTTTTCTGAAATATATCAGTGGCCTGGACATTGGTGGACTGGGGACAGTTTCAAAAGGGTGCAGAAGGTACAACAATTGGAAGTCCTGTGAACCGTGAGGGGGATTGTGTAGCACTTCAAAGGACTTCATGGGTTAAACAAGTACCAGATGGAAGTAAATGCAGAGAAGTGTGAAGTGATTCATTTTAGTGCAAAGGATGCAGAGAGGTAATATAAAACAAACAGTGTACTTTTAAACGGGATGCAGGAGCAGAGAGACCTGCCTGTGATGTATATAAATCATTGACAGTAGCAGGACAGCTTGCGATAGCTGTTAAAAGAGCTTATGGCATCTTGGCTGTATGAATCAGGACACAGAATACCGAAACAAGGAAGTTATGTTAAACCCATGTAAAACACGAGTCTGGCTTCAACTGGAGTATTGCATCCAGTTCTGGACTCCACACTTTAGGAAGGATGTGAAGACATCAGAAATGATTCATGAGTGTGGCTCCAGGTACGAGGTGGTATCATGACATAGGAACCTTGGAGAAGTTTGAGGAGAGATTTGATTGAGGTGTTTAAATCACATGGGGTTTGGAAGAGGAGACAGGAAAAAAAATTACATGCATTCATTGGCAGAAGAATTGAGAACATTAAAAGCAGTGGTGCCAAGAAAAAACCTTTTCTTGTAGTAAGCAGTTAGGATTGGGAGTACACTGCCGACAGTAAGGTGGAGGCAAGTTCAACTGAGGCTTTTGAAGGGGAATTGGATTGCTATTTGAACAGGAAATAATTGCAGAGCCATAGGGAAAAGGCAGGGACTAGGTGCATTGCTCCTTCAGAGGGCTAGCAGGGACAAAATGTGCTGAATGGCCTCTGTACCATTTGCCTGCAGTGGGTGCCATGCTGCCATTGCTTTTGCTAGCTCTTTGGGTAATGTGAAGTACCCAGCTCTGATTGGCCACAAACTCTCAATAGACAGTACTTCTGCCATGCTGAGAAGCCCTGATGGTGCCTCTTAAAGACCTGAAGGACATTTAATTCTGTTAGACCTCCCCAATCAAGCTGATAGGGGCTCCCCAATATGGGACTTAATGGATCCAACCCCAGTGGACTGACATTGTCAGGATCCCTCCTCATTTTCTACATTGCTAACACGGATAAGTGTGATTCGAGTGGTGCTGGAAAAGCACAGCAGGTCAGGCAGCATCCGAGGAGCAGGAAAATCGATGTTTCGGGCAAAAGCCCTTCACCAGGTTCCTGATGATGGGCTTTTGCCCGAAATGTCAATTTTCCTGCTTCTTGGATGCTGCCTGACCTGCTGTGCTTTTCCAGCACCACTTTAATCTAGACTCTGTTCTCCAGCATCTGCAGTCCTCACTTTCACCACAGATAAGTGTGATGTTCATCTTAACTTACTGCTGAGTTATTGTATCTCTAAATCTGTATTCTTTTTTTAAACAGACATTAAGCTAAAGCTCAATCTCGCTAATCAAGTGAATGCTAAAGATCCCATAGTGAAGAAGAGCAGGGAACTGTCTTGGTCAACTGTTCTCGTCAATGGTCCCTCAATTTGAAAAGTAGGAAGACAAATTGTATTAGCTGGCTGAGAAAATGGCACGCGGTATTTTAGTGTCATAGAGTCTAGTGGTAAATGGTAAGGCCCAATGATCAGAATCGCTTGTAGGCTAATGATGAAAAGACAAAATCTTCTGAACTTAGAATTCCTAGATATGGTGAAGAGGGAAAGGAGATGGAAATGCAATGTTTTGTCAAGATTTTGTCTATCTGCATTGTACGTCTTGGAATATTCTTAGCTGTGTGACAGGTTCAGGGCCATGTTGCGTAAGGTTCTGAAAGGGTTAATGTTGGACCATGCATTAAGCTCTATCCAACCTGATGATGTCAGAAAAAGTTGGCTGGGGAATATCTTAGGATCTGCATGAGGACAGACCTGTTATCCTAGCTCCCCTCATCACCTGAGTAACAATGTCTAACAATGTAGCTTTTATTAGATTGCTATCATTCAATAAACTACACACTCTCTGCTCAACCAGAATCTCTAGCGGTTTACCTCTACCAGTAAACCAACTAGGCCCTTAGACCCAGTAAAGGAAAGAAATGATGGTAAAAAACTGCAGCAACCATAAGCTGGTTGCAGTTGGGATCCCAGCAGTTTACAACAGGCCCAGGCCTGGGTAGTGCCTGAAGACTGGACTGATGGAGTACTGTGGTATATAGGCTTGTACCCAAGCTTGAGCCTGGCTGTGGAGTAGATCGGAGCATGAGGTGAGCAAGGAGGTTCCCTGCTTGCCCTTCTGACCAAACGGGAGAAAACCTTGAAGAGCAGCCCAGCACAGGCCCAGATAGGGCGAAGACTGAAGAAGAATATTTTTTAGGAGCACGGGTTGGCATTTCATCTCACCACCACCCCATCACTGCCCACTGCACCCTTCACCATGTGGCCCACTTTCTCCATGGCTTTCAGTGAGAAGGCAGAATGTATGAGGGGATTGTGACCAGAATGATCCAGGGCAGCAAAGCCTGTCCTTGTATCTCAATGACAACAAGCACACCACAGCTCAGAGAGCTGCTCACAGTGAAAGCATGTTGGAAGCAAAGTCCACAACAGATAAAAAGAATTAAGAAGTAAAGTGCGTGAGGAGGTCAGTGAGTTTAAATGGAGAGACAGATGAACAAACAAGAGCAAAAAATTCCCCTTTCTGTGCTGTTAGTGGGTCTTTTAAAAATTATATTCTACAAGCAATAATGTGATCATTTATAAATTGGCTTTTGACAATAAAAAAATCTTTGTTCATTTTCTGCAGTGTAAAGTATGGAACTCTCCTACTTAAATCAAAATGAACACTCTGCTTCTTTATAATTACAGACGTGTTTATTACATAGAATTATATGCTGTCTACTGCACAGAAACGGCCCATTCACCTCAGCCAGTCTAGGCCAGTGTATATACTCACACCCCAGCCTCTTCATCCCACCCCTCTATTCCGTTTTCCCTCTTTGTTCTCACAGCTTCCTCTGAATGAACCTATACTCTTCACCTCAACCACTCTGTGCAAGCTCCACATTCTAACTGCACTCTTGAGTAAAGAAAGTTATCTTCAACGTCCTGATTAAATTTATGAGTGGTTCGCAATTTTATAGCCTCCAGTGTTGATCATACCTCCCCCTCCACGAATGGAGCCATCTCGTAGACATCTACTCTATTGAACTCCTTCATAGTTTTGAAGACATCTATTGGGTCACTCCTCGGTCTTCTCTTTTTCAGAGAAAGGCATGAAGAAAACATGTACAGAACCGGAAAATGAGTTGCATTTTTGTGTCTTTAGATCTGTCACTCAGCCTAGCGGGTGCCTCAAGGACTATATGCTCCAGACTGATAGGCTTTGATCTTAGCCATGCACACATAGTTAACTGACAGCTCCAAATGTAAACAATTCCAGCCAGCCTCTCAATAACATACTTCAGTAATTGCAGGTGTCTGCTATGTGTCCTTTGTATATTTGGTTCTAAAAGGAAAGTTCAGCACTTAATTTAATGGAGTCAAGTGAGTGTCCACTGGGTTAGCAATTCCAGCTAACACACACACACACACAGTCTCACTCTCCAATGAACTCAGGATAAACATTTCCTTGTAATTGAAATTCCACACGAGCGATGCTTTGGATGGTACAGATGGAGGCCATCTGGCCCATTGAGTCAGCATTGGCCCTTCGAAGAACCCTGCAGAGCTTACCTAGCCCACAGATCCCTGGATAACGTGGGTAATTTAGCATGGTGAATCCACTTAATCTGCACACCTTTGGACTGTGGGAGGAAACCAGAACACCCAGGGGAAACGGAAAAATTGGAATTCTCTCCCTTGTTTTGAAATTCCAGGTTTTCCTTGAGTTCAAATATCACCATCTGCCATGGTGGGATTTGAACCCATATACCTGGAGCACTTGGTTGGAGCTCAGAGCTACTAGCCCAGTGACATTGCCACTACGCCAATATCTCCCCCTAGTGATCCGGTGCATTCAGTTACAAGACCAGGAAACCTAATCTGCTAATCTCTGGAACCAGCTAGAAGGATTATTTTTACATGTCCATGTTCCATTCACCGTTAAAGGTTGAAGGACCAGCCTATTAGTCATGGCGTTTGTTCTTAGAGCTATGTAACTAGATGTCGTATCTGTACATCTAGCTTACACCCTATACAATAATTCTTAGCTACACAGAGATGAAGGTAGTGACTACCGCTCATTAAAAACTCACTGATGTTTTATTTACGGAGGCAGAACAGGAAGAATAGCACACTCTGTGCAAGTAAAGTAAAATGTCTTTGTACTGGCACTGTAGTTGGATACAGTTTGCGTCAATAGCTTCACAAGATTGGCAAACAAATGCAAGATGTGTGCCAAGTGCTTTTCTATGAGGGTGTATTCGTTTAGAAGGCATACGTGTATAGTGTGTGATGTAAAATTAATCTGGTCAACTGTTGAACTGTGTTTCTGCAGACTGACGTGGGGAATAGGATTAGGACACACCTTATCCTGGAGCTGTTAGTTAATTGTTAAGATTGGGAGTGGTGAACTGATTCCTTTACTTGTTCCACTCTTCTGCAGATCACAATAAAATTTGAATCTAAACAGGGAAGTGATGTTGGCAATTATATACAGTAGTCCCCCCCATACCTGCGGGGGCTACATTCCAAGACTTACCGCGGAAGCCCAAAATTGCGGATAGGAGCGAACTTACTCATTTAAATGAGACATTTACCTTCCTGGCAGCCCCCTGGTCCCTGGTTCTGGAATGTTCCCTGCAAAACGTATGGACAATGGTAAACCACAGGTAACTGAAACAGCAGTAACAGGACCCGTGGATACGGGGATCATCCTGTATATCAGACTATGTGTAGCTTAGTATCAGATACAAATTAGCCAGGCTCCTATAATAACAAAGAACACATTCATTGCAAACAAAACTTACTCAGGCAAAGATGCAAAGAAAAATAAAAGGCTTAAACTCTGCGAAATTGGATTTGAAATGTTAATTTTGGGTTTCTCTGCACAAATGCTGTGTTTCTCCAAATACACAACTACTCTTCTTGAGAACTAAAACATCCTCTGAGCGTGGTAAGGAATATATAAAACTCTGCAGAGTGTTATCCTTTATTATTAAGTGTCAAGCCCTTGGTAAGTTGTTTGCACTGGAAAGCAAGCCCCACTATTCCACAATTTGTGACAGATGTGGAAGCAACTGATTTAATAACGGTGATGGTTAATGTCTGACTGTGATTACTACCTCAAATAAAAGCAACTCACTTCAAGGTTCATTAAGAAACAGGAAAACAAAAACGTATTTTTTTTCAAACATATCCTCTGACAAATAACATAATAGCTCATTAATTACCAATATGTACATGTAGACTGCAGCCCTGTTAAATATAAACACATGAATTCACAAATAGGACTGACAAATCAGATGAAACAAATAGTTTTCATAGAATAGAATCCCTACAATGTGGAAACTGGCCCTTTGGCCCTTCGGCCCAACAAGTCCACACTGACCTTCTGAAGACTAACCCACCCAGATTCATTCCCCTACCCTATTTTCCTATATTTACTCCTGGCTAATGCAACCATACATCCCTGAACAGCATGGGCAATTTAGCATGGCCTTTTGTGGGAGGAAACCAGAATACCTGGAGCAAACCCATGCAGACATGGGGGAAATGTACAAACTCCACACAGATAGTCACCCAAGGCTGGAATCAAGCTGGGGTTCTTAGTGCTGTGAGGCAGCAGTGCTAACCACTGAGCCACTGTGCCATGCAAGAATATCATGGATGGAAAATACAGGCAAAAGGGAGCAAAGTCTATGGATTAAGAGACAAGATCACAAGGAAATATTAGGTGCTTTCTCACTTTTTATTTTGGTTTTTAGCAATGACATATCCTTGTAACCAACCATTGCAATTGTCAACTCAGTATCTGGTCAGTTGGACCTAGGTCTTTGTTTGAGTTGGAAGCTCATTTTATCCAAGGCTTTGAGTGTTTGCTTGACAAAATTGCTGCTTAAGACCTATCGAAAATTTGTTACTCCATAGTTTCTTTTTTATCAACTCAAAGGCACTTGGTGCCAATTAATCTCACAAGATTATCAAATACAGTTTCTCCAAAAGTTTTAAATGAACACCACACAATCCCACTTTTGCTTTCGGTGAAAAAAAACCATTTTGTTTCTGTTTGCAACACAACAGTCCAAACTTTGTTTACAGTTTAAAATCCAAATAAGTGCTTGCATAAGTAACAATTAACTTCCGAAAACAATTATTCTCATTGTTAAATGCTGATCTGTGGCTAAAGTCATCCTACACACCTGCTGGTGACACCAGGATGCCTCCTTTGATCAGTTATGTCTGTCTGAAGTTGCCCTTCTGGAAACAGTGTTGTCGATTTTGAATTTAGGAAACTTCCACTTATGGTGATGAGGTCTTCTAATGGATTCTCAGCTCAAACACTTTGATGAGAGAGATGTCAGAGAAAGGGAGAGACAGTAAGTGTTGTTGCTTCTTATAAGTTGCCTCTCTATGTTCAAATTCAGCAGTTTTATCACACCCACCAATCAGATCATGTAACCTCTTTCTGACTGTAAGGCAGAAAGTCAGTCAAGAAGATTGTGTTGTGTCCTTCTGGAACCAGTTTCCTTTGTCTTGCAAAGTATTTCTTCCAAAAGGTCCAACAAATCGATATATGTCCGGTCAATAATATTTGAAATCAACATTACAGATAACAGAGCTTTATAACAGTGTCATTGTTGTAGAAAATATCTAATCCTGTGGCCAGGAATACTTACCTCAGAGCTTTGCTGGGTTCGTCCAGTTGGCAGTCATCAGAAAACAGATTCTCCCTTTCGATTAATTAGTTCCTTGAATAATGTTATGCTTATCATGGACTGTCCGTGTGGGAAATGGGAGCACTTACCTATTTCAACAACAGCAATAAGCTGGATCATACCATCAGTAAAACTGCCTGTTTCCATCTCATAACATTGCTGATTCTCATCCTCATCTTCACTCACCTGTTGATGAAACACAGGGCAGACTTTTCTGGTCCCCCCACCATCAGGTTTGCAGGGGGGAAGGAGATGTGTAAACTTATGCAGCTGACCTTCTCATACTCCCCCTCACATAACCTTTCCCCCAGCCTGTCCGCTACATAAAGTGGGGCAAGTAAACCTTTGGGTGATCTGCTTACCCACATCCATTTGAGGCTTTCAAGTGACCAATTATTGATTAATTTCTCCCCCATCTCACAACCTCTGAATATATGCAGCCTTAAGCTAAAGGTTCTACATTCATTTTCATTTTCTTGACTTTCCCATTGTGCGATGATTTAGCCACACAATGAGCATGACTGTTGTTGACACAATGAGCACTATTTTCAGTTTGTAAGGTGACGTGGATCAGCTAACATCAGATAGTTGACCACAATACACAGTCAAAACATTTCAAGATGTGTACTAAGTGGGGAGCAACTAATATTACACCATCACCTCACTATCCATGCTCTGTCTAGCAGAACATGTGAACTGTATTATTATAAAATCAATGATCATTACATGTTGAACAATGAAATGAGTTTTCACATTGTATCGCAGTATTTTCTTGCAACATCATTGGGGGGATTAACATCCCTAGCACAACATATGCTCTGAAGGTAAGCTTGAACAAATCTGTCCAGCAACCAATTCTCTAGCCATTCTGATGAACAGGGTATTCTTCAAGGCAGAATAAAACAGAAGGAGATTCATGATGAGGGAGCAGGTACAAAACAGTGCACTAAAACTGTGCACTGAGCAGAGAGAGGCAGTTAGAAATACAAATACAAATACTTGGATATCAACAAAGGTTTCTGAAGTATGCAGCCAGCCCAGATCATAGGCAGTCATTACTGATCATGATGCTTTATTGCGAAGGGACTCAGTCGACAACAATCATGTAGGATAAGAGTGAAGAACGTTTCAAAGATGATGATTGTGTGGTGCTGTCGAAGGACAGCAGCCAGCGACAAGCCAAACAAGTTGTGAAAAAAGTAAAGTACATAGCAATGTGTGATTCTACAGATAGTTGAATGATCCCCAAATCATGATGAGTTATCAAACCTCCAAAGTGTTGACATTTGACATTTTAGTCTTAAAAACTCTGTTTTTCTTGTTTATAAGATTGTCAAGTTGACAACATGTGCCTATGGTAACCATGTATATCTTTTCTGGGATAAGATTTATTATTTGGTAAAAGCGGGATGTTGTCGCGAGGTATTTAATGTCCCCCATTTTGAGCTTGGTGATTGAGGGTGGGAGGCTGTAGATTTAATCAGATGGCAGCATGATGGTTTCTAATCTGACAAAACCACAGGTGAGACAGTCCATGAAGAATTTCCTGCCCTGTCACCGATTGAGGTCCTTGAGTGAATAACTAATGCCCACTTCAGGGTCTTGTCATGCGGAGCTTGATAAGCAAGCCTAGGCCTGTTGTCAGGGAATCAAGGACTGGTCAAAGGACCCAGAATCATGAAGGGGAGGCCCCAACAGAACAATGTACAAAGAAGATATACTAAGTCCAACTCATCTTGTATACTTCAAACTAGAGGTCCATACAAATAAGATGTTAATTTCCAAATGGGGCTGTTTATTTTACTGTTTTCCCATCTACTACATGGATAGGAAAGGTTTAGAATGATTTGGGGCAAATGCAGGGCAATGGGGTTAGCCTAATTGGACCTTTTGGTTGGTATGGACCGGTTTGGGCTGAAGGGCCTGTCCCTGTGCTGTAGGACTCTGTGATTCTATGACCTGCTCTTGCTGTCATCTCCCCTGGTCCTTGTGATCCCTACGATGTGAGGATCCCCGCTGTCCCCATTCCTTACCGTTGGCTTTGGTGACTGTGGAACTTTATGCCTCTGTTCCACGTAATTCCAGCAGACCCCACCGCCTCTCCAGTGGTACCACTGAGCAGCAGTGCTGCTGGCCTCGGATTGTTCAGCAGTCAGCAGCAGACAGGGATTTCTTATCTCTGACATTCCTTGAACCCACAGAAAGCCTGCCAAAGGCTTGTTAACCCCCTTAATTGGTTGTGTTTTCCACTTTCATCAAAGAGGAGAGCACACAACACTCACTGTCTCTCAAGACAGCGGCCATGATGCTTCTTGCCTTTAAGAAATTTCACCTTTCCGCCACAGGCCCTGTAGTGTGGGGTGAGGATCTGCAAAGCTCGAGGGTCTCCTCGGGAGTGTTGCTGAACAAAGAGACCTTGGAGTGCAGGTTCATAGCTCCTTGAAAGTGGAGTCACAGGTAGATAGGATAGTGAAGAAGGCATTTGGTATGCTTTCTTTTATTGGTCAGAGTATTGAGTACAGGAATTGGGAGGTCATGTTGCGGCTGTACAGGACATTGGTTAGGCCACTGTTGGAATATTGCGTGTAATTCTGGTCTTCTTCCTATTAGAAAGATGTTGTGAAACTCGAAAGGGTTCAGAAAAGATTTACAAGGATGTTGCCAGGGTTGGAGGATTTGAGCTTTAGGGAGAGGCTGAACAAGCTGGGACTATTTTCCCTGAGCATCAGAGGCTGAGGGGTGACCTTATAGAGGTTTATAAAATCATGAGGGGCATGGATAGGATAAATATGCCAAGTCATTTCCCTGGGGTCGGGGAGTCCAGAACAAGAGGGCATTGGTTTAGGGTGAGAGGGGAAAGATATAAAAGGGACCTAAGGGGCAACTTTTTCATGCAGAAGATGATATGTGTATGGAATGAGCTGCCAGAGGAAGTGGTGGAGGCTGGTACAATTGCAACATTTAAGAGGCATTTGGATGGGTATATGAATAGGAAGGGTTTGGAGTATATGGCTCTGGTGCTAGCAGGTGGGGCTAGATTGGGTTGGGATATCTGGTCGGCATGGATGGGTTGGACCGAAGGGTCTGTTTGCATGCTGTACATCTCTATGACTCTATGACTGTTCTTATTGTTCACTCACCAACATGGATTTGGACCTGGCCTGCACCAGAAATGTTCAGACATGCGGGGGATGCCATTTTGGAACAAAAAGTACTTGCAACCACAAAAAGATTAACTGCTATGCATTAAAAATTTCGTGGCTGTGAATTCTGGGATCCATTGAAAGCACAGCATCTAAAGTGAAGGGAATTTAAACCAAGAGTGGTCAGAGTTTGGAAACAGCAAAGTGATTCTGAGTATAGCTAAAACAATTGATTTAAAGCTCAGATTCTGGTGTGTGTTGAGGATTAGTTACTGTTTCCTGTTTCATCTGGTTGCTATGTGTTTGATTCGGGATATATCGCAGTTTGAAAACAGTGACCTTTGCAAATGAATGCAAGGCACCGAAAGAGAAATAGATACTTTTTGAGGTAAAAGGAAAGAATTTAGGTCTGAAATATGCTTTCTACTTAAATGTTTAGCTTTGTAAGAGAGCAAGAAAAAACCTTGCTTTCCTGTCATGCTTTTCACACTCTCAGAATATCATAAAAAGAATTAGAGTCAACCTCCACAACCACCTGATGAAGGAGCAGTGCTCCAAAAGCTAGTGCTTCCAATTAAACCTGTTGGACTATAACCTGGTGTTGTGTGATTTTTAACCTCAACAAAATTATACAATTTCAATTTCAGGAGCTAATGTCTTCTCCAGCCTTATAACCCTCTGAAAATGCTACACTCGATTACATTAACACACCTCACTACAGGATCAGATAAGCACCCTTTTAACACCCTAGTAGCTCGGATTTGTAGATCATGGTATCAAGTAGTCATCCCACCTCCCGGTCTGTCAGCTGTGACTCATTTGGTAGTAGTCTTGTCTCGGAGACATGAGATTCAAGTCCCACTCCTGACGCCTAACCAGAAAATCCAATTTAATGCAGTAGTGGGGTGGGGTGGTGGTGGAGTGCTGCATTGTTGGAGGGACCATTATGTGAATGTGCCATTAACCAGTGGCCCCACCTACTGTCTCCTGTGGATTTAAAGTACTGTATGACACTAATTTTAAGAAGTGCAAGGGTGAGCTCTTTAGTACTGTAAGCAACAGTTGTCCCTGAATGAACATGACTAATAAACTAGGCATTTATCTAATTGCTGTTTGTGGGACTCCGCTGAGTGAAAATAAGCTGCCTTGCTTCCTACATTACAGCAGAGAGGAGACAATAATGATTTTTAATTTGTTGTAAGACACTTTGAGGCTGAGAAACATTTGTATAAATATGCCTTCCTACTTCCCTCCCTCTCCATTCTTTTCACTAGCTGAAAGCTAGTGCTTCTAAATAAACCTGTTGGACTATAACCTGGCATTGTGTGATTTTTAACTTTCTCTGGAAGTGACAATTCTCATGGAGAGTCCAGTCAGATGCAAATTCATGGTTAGCTGCCTGGAGGACATGAAGAAAAGTGACAGGGGTTTTGTTGGTTAGAAGAACTAACATATGTTTCTGCTGCTATTGATGTTTATCCTGGATAGTGTATCATTTCCCTGGTACTAGAGTAAAAGATGCCTTTGAACAGCTGTAGAGCCCCATCAATGGAGAGGGTGAACAGCTCGCAGTCATATTGATACTCAGAGAATAAGCAGACAGAGAGATGTGTTCCCTCAGTCAGAATATGGGCACTTGGGTAAAATATTAGCCAACAGGATCTCAAAAGTAACAATCTCTCAATTACACGCACATACAAGTGAATATAGAAATGGAAATCCATTCCTGATGAAGGGCTTTTGCCCGAAACGTCGATTTTCCTGCTCCTCGGATGCTGCCTGAATTGCTGTGCTCTTCCAGCACCACTAATCCAGAATCTGGTTTCCAGCATCTGCAGTCATTGTTTTTACCTCATAGAAATGGAAAGACAGAGGCAGGTGATTGCATGCAGGATGGTGCAGAAGGGAATACTTCAGATGTTTAGAACTTGGAGTCAGTTCCTGGGGAAATGGAGCATGTACAAGACTAACATGTTGCAGTTAAATAAACCTCAGACTAACTTTGTTACATGGTGATTTGCAAATGCTGTTGGGGTGGGTTAAACTAACTTGCCAAAGATATGGGAACCAGGAGGTAATGGAGAGGGATAGCAAGGTGTAGAGAATATTAGGAGAGACAGATAGTACTACAGCTTGAAATTACAGTTGCGTGTCTGAAATAAAGTATTAGGTGGGATAAGCCTAAGATGAAAAACAATAAAGCTAAATTAGGAATACAACATGTTAATAATAATGTTTTTCATCCAGAGTTAGATGTTGCTGAATCATGGAGTTTAGATCTGTTTCGAATCTTCCCCTTCTTTGAGTGGGTCAATTTCGATAATGTTACACTTAGTAACACTTCCCTAAAATAAATCTTTTCAACCCACCTGAAAGTTGTATTTTAAGTCGTCCAGATTTTAGGCAAATCTGACAATACTGGGGTTCATAGGGACCAACAAAATGGCAACACCATTAACTCTCACAGAGGTTGGTGCACCCAGACTGGAAAAACTGGCACTCAACTGTGAGGCAGAAGAAGCTACTGTTATCTCCAACTCTCAACTCCCCGTTTCTGGTCTCTTAAGCATCCCTGATTTTAGTCACTCCAACACCCTGGTCACTAAGAATGTCTCTCTTAAAGGAGCAGGGATATCTCTATCCACGGATGTGCATGTTAAGTGGATTGGCTATGGGAAATGCAGGGTTACAGGAAGAGGGTAGGGTAAGGGTGGGTCTGGGTGGAATGCTCTTCAAAGATTGGTGCAGGCTGGATGGGCTGAATAGTCTGCTTCTGCACTGTAGGAATCCATTGATTGTATAAGTCTATCATCTCCCTAAATCTCTGACATCCTTTGAGGCACCCACTAAAGCCTCCCTCTTTAACTGAGGTTTTAAACACCTGCCTTAGTATCACCTTTTGCAGCTCAGTGTCAAATGTTGATTCCAAGCGTCTGTGAAACAGCATAAAAGTGGTCATACAAATACAAATCGTCTTTGCTATTTAATATAAACATGATGTAATGGAATGTTTCCGCTGAAGGCAGCTATGGCATGGGCCTCAGGATAAAGCATAATGTTTGTTTCTGTGCAGTGCTCTCAGTTCCCTGTAGTCAAAGTAACCACAAATGCTGGAGTGAAGTTACTGCCTTCACATTTTTGGCTGTTTGCCTCAGAGCTTTATGCCCATCACCGTACAGGGCCAGCATCAAACTTTCTCTCTCGCAATGGACTGGGTCATTCCTTGGAGCGAGTCTAAACTCCAGGAAATTTTCTGTCATGATTGGATCACGACGACATAGCCACATTCATTAAAAAATGTCCTCTGGCAATATGAGTTACTACCACAATTAGCACAGGTTTGCAAAAAGGTCAATTCATGTGTTACCTGATTATGAAAGTTAACTTTGATTCCAACTTATCTGCTGCTGATTCATTGAAGTCAGCTTTCCCAGTTAATTATTCTTACTGAGGAATTGCTCCTTCTCCTTCTCTATTGGCAACCAATTCATTATGATTGGTCACACAGGTGGTAGTGTCCCTGCCTCTGGATCAGGGAGGGCTGGGTTCAAGTCCCACCTGCTCCAGAAGTGTGCTGTAACATCTCTGAACAGATTGATTCTCGAAGCAACAACTACAATGTCCATTATTCCAAAACATTTTCCCCTATTAGTCTTGACTTGGTACTGAAAATGACAACAGTAAACAGAACTCTGTTGACCCTGCAGAGCTCCTCTCTGATTAGATTCCTACAGTGTGGAAACAGGCCCTTTGGCCCCACCTACGCTCTGAAGAGTAACCCACCCAGACCCATTTCCCTCTGACCAATGCACCTAACACTATGGGCAACTAAGCATGGCCAATTCACCTGGCCTCTGGGAGGAAACCGGAGAACCCAGAGGAAACCCACGCAGACACAGGGAGAATGTGCAAACTCCACATAGACAGTCACCCAAGGCTGGAATCGAGCCTGGGTCCCTGGCACTGAGGCAGCAGTGCTAACCACTGAGCCACTATGCCATCACTCTAAGGACTAGAGCTGTCTCACAGACTAGTCAAGCAACAGCCTGATATCGTCACACTCATGGAATCATACCTTACAGACAATGTCCCAGACATCTCTATCACAATCCCTGTCCCACCAGCAGCACACACTCAGCAGCCGTGGCGGGAACATTGACTTATAGCATCAGGTCAAACACGGGCAAGGAAACCTCCTGCTGATTACCATGTCCTACCCGGCTGCTGGATCAGTACCAGTCCATGTTGAACACCCCTTATAGGGAGCACTGAAGGTGGCAAGAGTGTAGGGTGTACTCTAGGTGAGGACTTCAATGTCCATCATCAAAAGTGTCACAGCAGCATCACTAAAAATTGCTGTTTGGCTGGGTCTGCGGCAGATGGTGAGAGAATGAACAAGAGGGAAAAGCATACTTAACCGTTGTGAATTAAAAGGTGACTGCTGTGTTTCTAACATTAGTAAGGCTATAAATTTGTCCAATAGAAGGAGAAGTCTACTTTGGTGGGCCCTTGTCTTTCCTTGTACAGTATCTGGTTTTCTTATTATGTAGGATAACTTTGATGCTGAAACAGATCACTCAGCTCCACCACTCCGTACTAGTGTTTATCCTCTTGTAAAGACCATGTCTTTTTATTTTTGTGGTTTCTATTGTTGTGGACTGAAATGAGAAAGAACTGTTTTAATACCAATGTCATAGAGTTGTACAGTACGGAAACAGATCCTTTGGTCCAACTTGTCCATGCCAAACACATTTCCTAAATAATCTGGTCCCATTTGCCAGCATTTGACCCTCTAAAATCTTCCTATTCAGGTACCCTTCCAAATGACTTTTAAATATTGTAATTATACCAACCCCCACCACTTCCTCTGGCAGCTCATTCCATACATGTGCCACCCTCTCTGTAAAACGTTTGCCCCTTAGGTCCCTTTTAAATCTTTCCCCTCTCACCTTAAACTTATGCCCTCTAGTTTGAGACTCTCCTACCCTGGGAAAAAGACCTTGGCTATTCACCCTATCCTCATGGAGGGGGATATTAATTGGTCACACTGACCAATGTAGACAAGCATACCAAATGCCTTCTTCACTGCCCTATCTACCTGCGATTCCATATTCAAGGAACTATGAATTTGCACCCTAAGGTCGCTTTGCTTGGCAACAATCCCCAGGGCCCTACTATTAAGTGCGTAAGTCCTGTCCTGATTTGCCTTAACAAAATGAAACACCTCATATTTATCTAAATTGTATTCCATCTGCCATTCCATGGCCCATCAGCTCATGTGATCAAGGTCCCATTGTCCTCTGAGGTAATCTTCTTCATTGTCCAATACACCACCAATTTTGGTATCTTCTGCAAGCTTACTGACCATTCCTCCTATATTCACATCTAAATCATTTATACTAATGACAAAAAGCATCGATCGTTGTGGAACATCGCTGGCCACAAGCCTTCAGTCCAAAAAACAACCTTCCACCACCATCCTCTGTTTCCTATCCTGTTTTAAATGATTGGTGCATGTTTTGGAAAGCAAGTTACCTGACCGTTATGGCAAGTATCATATAAACAGCTGGTTGACCAAGCAGTAATTGAAGTTTGGATTACAGATGAACTGGAACCAAAGGGTGGAACCTGTTGCTCTCAAAGGCTGTGGAGTTAAGTCATTGAGTGCATTTAGGACAGAGATATATAGGTTCTTCATTAGTAAAGGGATCAAGGGCTACAGATAGAAGGCAGGAGAATGGATTTCAGACATAGATCAGCCATGATTAAATGGTAGAGAAGATTTGATGAGCTGAATGGCCTAATTCTGCTTCCATATCTTATGGTGTTATGGTTGTGTGCAGATGAACCTGCGTAGCAACAAGACATTTATTGGTCTATGGACTAGCGATTAGTTATTGATGACAAAGGTCATTTGTCTATTAACAGCCATGATTGGTTCGCAAATAACTGAACAGCTTAGGACTGGGAACCAGACTGCAAGTATGATTGGATTTCCATTAGCTCAGGAGCTGTTTCTCTGTTCTCTGCAGTCAAAACACATTTTAAACCTGAAAAAAAACTAGTTTGTCTCTCATTCAGCAGTTTCTGCTGTAAACTTTGACTCTAATTGATCAGCCAGAGAGCAGTGACCAGTGAACCAATCACCTTGAATATCTTATAAACCAGTAGAAGCATCTAGAAAAAGATAACTGGAAATCAAATTAAAGCATGCATGTATAATAGGATCAGCATTTTAATATACACTGACAGTTTATAAATGCTACTCATTGTGATAACAAACCCCGCTTTCTCACCATCCTTTGGGTAAAGAAGCTTCTCTTGAATTCTCTATTGGATTTACTTCTGATGATTTTGTTTTTTTGGCTATGAATTTGATACTCAAACCAGCTCTCCCCAACCCTCTCACACACAATACCACCACCACTCAAAAAAGAAAGAAAATGTACTCTCTGGTTTGAACTTTAAGGAACTCATCAGGTAATATCATTTCAACTTTTCTCCTTTTTAAACCTTTGCACCCTTTTATGGGTGGCACAGTGGCTTAGTGGTTAGCACAGCTGCTGCACAGTGCTGGGGACCTGGGTTTGATCACAGCCTGTCTGTGTGGAGTTTGCATATTCTTCCTGTGTCTGCATGGGTTTCCTCTGGGTGCTCTTGTTTCCTCCCTCAGTCCGAAGATGTGCAGGTTAGTTGAATTGACTGTGTTAAATTGCCCATAGTGTTCAGGGATGTGTAGGTTTGGGGCATTAGTCAAGGGTTAACATGTTAGGGGAATAGGGCTGGGTGGATTACTCTTCGGAGGGTTGGTGTGGACTTGTTGGGCTGAAAGGCCCATTCCCACGCTGTAGCGATTCTAATTCTAAAGAACCTTAGACTTGTCAATCTTTTGTTATAATCATTTACTTCACTTAGTGTCATCTTGCTGTGTGTGGATTGGTTTCATGTCATGGGTCACTCATTGATGAAGAAAGTACTCTGGGACAAACATCCACAAATATCCACTTCCCCCACCAATCTGTCGTAGCAGCGTGTACTATCTACAAGGTGCACTGCAGAGATTCACCAACAGTCCTTTGACAGCACTTTCCAAACCCACGACCACATCCATTGAGAAGGGCAAGACCATCAGATACATGGTAACAGAACCATGTGTAAGTTCTACTCCAAGCGAATCACCATTCTGACTTGGACATATATTGCCATTCCTTCACTGTCACCGGGTCAAAATCTTGAAATTTTCTCCTGAACATAACTGTGGGTCAACCAACAGCATATGGGCTGCAGTCGTTCAAGAAGGCAGATCACTGCCTCCTTCTGAAGGACAACTCGGGATGGATAATAAATGCTGGCCCAGCCATTGACTCTCACATTCCACAAGTGAATAAGAAAAACTCCTGATGACCTGCACTATATAAATGGAAGTTCTCCAATCCTTTATATTGTGCAAGCAACTATGGAAGTCACAAAGCTATTGACCAACATTTTTTTCTTGTATTTCTGCTTTGGAACTAATCAGTTCATTGCTTGAATTTGCATCTGCCATTATATGCACTTCCTCTCTTACTCTAAATGAATTGATCTTGACTGGACTCCAATGAGTAATCTTGCTCAAGTTGTTTCCATTACCATAAGACCAATGTAGGAGCAGAAGTAGATCATTTGACCTATTGGTGCTGCTCCATCATACAATGAGATACAATGAATACATGACTGACCTGATCATATGCTACTCCCACCTTATCCTCATAACCCTTACTAATGAAAAAAATCTGTCAATCTCAGCCTTGTACAATCAACAATATATTCAGTGTGGTCTATCATCCATATTTGCCCATATTTCAGAGGGGATCCAGAGGGGATCAGTAATCCTCAACAGGAATATTGGTTGATATTTCTTTCCACAGGTCAGTGAAGAGTATTTCAACTCGCTCCTTCCTGATGAAGAGCTCATGCTCGAAATGTCAACTCTCCTGCTCCTCAGATGCTGCCTGACCAACTGTGCTTTTGCAGCACCACACTTTTCGACTCCCAGCATCTGCAGTCCTCACTTTCTCCCACTCCTACCTTATGCCTTGAAGGTAGTGCGCAGACATAGGCAGACGAGTTACTTGTTGTAGAATTGTCCACCTCCGACCCGCTCTTGGAGCTGTGGAAATCAAACGACAGGACCAGTCCTGTCCCTGGTCAATGACGATTCCTCACTGGGGGATATTAATGATGGTGTGCCTTGGAGTAGTTGAGGCAGAGACAATTGCAGCTTTGAGAGGACACTGGATAAGATAGGGCAGACACAAACAAGATAGTCAAAACAAGGTAGAGACAAAGGCAGCCGACTGAATATGAGTTTGCTCTCGTAAAGAGCTAGCATGGATGTAATGGGTTAATTGGGCTCTTCAGGAGCATCTAATCCCAGCCTGCCAGACAAATAGCTGGTTAAATCACAGGACCATTTATTGTGGACATTAGATCAATCCTTTCTTGCAAATTCTCAGCTCACAGTGTTGAGTAAACCACTGAGAAAGGCGTTTGAAATTCTTGGGAGGTTTTCCTGTTTAATTCGCGTTGGCGGGTGGTTTGGAAGTTCAAATATCCTGACTGCAGTTTTGTTCTTTTACACAAAATTAAATGCCAAGCATGCCTTTACTAAAACAAGGACAATCAAAGGCACGAGCTGGCTGGGCATTAGGGAATGTTTATTGGGAGCTGGCCATTGTTTATGAAGAATGCAAGCTGTTCTGACCCTGCCAGTGAAAGGGAGGCACTTGCAAAAGCTCTTTATTCATAAGAAAGATTGGGTGCAAGGGATTGTGAGGTTTGTTATAGCTGTAACCATGGAGCGATTAACCATACCTTCACATTGAATCAAATGCTGACAAAAAGGAAGTCACGCACTTCAATGAGCAGTTTCTGATTAAAGCATTTTCAATACTTTGAAACGCTCACCAAGTTTTCAGTCTTTCCTCGGTTTCTCCTGCCTTTTCTATGTATTTCCTCCAACCTCTCAAACCCCTGCAAGATCAGTGTTCCTCCAATTCTGGCCTCTTGGACAATCCCTGGTATTATTCATTCCACCATTGGCCTTGCCTTCAACTGCCTGGTCACTGAACTCTGGAGGCTTAAACCTCAAATATTTTAATTCCACCCCTTGCATCAAACGTGTGTTTGTTCTTGTAGTGGGAGAGGATGTGTGTATTGCTGGCAGGGCTGATATTTATCATCTATGCCTCATTGCTTTGGACAAAGTGGTGCTGAGTTGCCTACTTATACCACGCCAGTCCTTCTTGAAATAACTCTTTGGAGGCCGACATCCTGTCACCAATCACCCTTTATTGACAAAAGCACTGCATCTCACTGAGCATTCAGTGAGTCCAATATCCCTGATATTCACCCCAATTATGCCAGCCAGCTCTCTCTAATTGGACCAGATTAACAGCCTCAATCGGGGAACTCATATTCTTATGATGTCTAGTTTGGCTGACCTCATTCCAATCACTACACTTGTGGCCATGATGTGGAGATACTGGTGTTGGACTGGGGTGGACAAAGTTACAAATCACACACCAGGTTATAGTCCAACAGGTTTATTTGGAAGCACTAGCTTTCAGAGTGCTGCTCCTTCATCAGGTAACTAGTTACTTCCAAATAAACCTGTTGGATTATAACCTGGCATTGTATGATTTTTGACTTTACCCACTTGTGGTGTCAGTACACTTACAATGCTGTTAGCGAGAGAGTTTCAGGATCTTGATCCCAGTGACAGTGAAGGAATGGCAATGTATTTCCAAGTCAGGATGGTGGGCTTTGGCTAAGAGGAGAACTTGCAGGTGGTGGTGTATTTGTAGTCCTTGTCCTTCGAGATGGAAATGGTTGTGAGTTTGTAAGGTACTGTCCAAGAAGCCTTGGTGAAATTTTGCAGCATGTCTTGTGGATGGTGATCACTATGTGTCAGTGGTGAAGGGAGTAAATGTTGAAGATTGTAGATGCGATGCCGATTAAGTGGAATATTTCCTGGATTGTATTAAGCTTCTTGATTGTTGTTGGGGCTGAACTCTTCCAGTTAAGTACAGAGTATTCTACCAGATTCCTGAGCTGTGCCTTATAGATACTGGATAGACTTTGGTGAGTCAGGAGGTGAGGTATTCGTTGCAGAACTCCCAGCCCAGTTCCGATTGTATTTCGTTCTTTGTTTTTACTATGTAATATGTACGTCACCTGTTTCTATCTAATCCTTATTTTTAATGCGCAGAAGGAAGTTAGGAATGATCAGCCTGCCAAGGGATTTAAAACCATCCTATCACGTTAACAGTTCTGATAGAATTGCTCTACCTCAGTTACGCTGACCTCTTTGAGTAGATGACAGAAATAACTTCTCTGACTATTTCTGACGAAGATAGGAGCTGGATACTTGGATTACAACAAAGGACCCGGTGTCTTCTATCAATGAACATTGAATGGAAGAAGCTTTAATCTATTGGCAGCCTTGCTCAATGCTAAAAATAGTGCCGTCTGATGTTTCAAAGGGACATGTTCACCAATGGGTCTTTGTTTCCCGTGATTCCTGGAATGTCTACAGGTAATTTTCACTCCGCTACTGTAGTTTATCTTGGAAGCTGGTAGTCAATGACTGAAGGGAGCTTGAGAAATGAGAAGAGGGATTCATCTCATGAAATGCAGTCAAGTCTCATCCAGACTCATTCTTCAATTGTGACTCCTTCAAACATTATTGACTTCTATGAGGCATCAAACTTAAATGATGCTTTTTAAAATAGATACGCTGAAATTATACCCAAGTAGGTTTGAACATTGCATCAATCTTGTCTCACTCTGGGAAGGTGTATACAGCTTATGTAAACACTTCATCTGTTCAGGGAAACTTAATAGGGAGAGTTACTGACTGAGAAGTAAGAAAGGGATGATCACCTTATTGGGATTGTATTATAGACCCCCCAGTAGTCAGAGGGAAATTGAGAAACAAACTTGTAAGGAGATCTCAGCTATCTGTAAGAATAATAGGGTAGTTATGGTGGGGGATTTTAACTTTCCAAACATCGACTGGGACTACCATAGTGTTAAAGGTTTAGATGGAGAGGAATTTCTTAAGTGTGTACAAGACAATTTTCTGATTCAGTATGTGGATGCACCTACTAGAGAAGGTGCAAACCTTGACCTACTCTTGGGAAATAAGGCAGGGCAGGTGACTGAGGTGTCAGTGGGGGAGCACTTTGGGGCCAGTGACCATAATTCTATTCGTTTTAAAATAGTGATGGAAAAGGATAGACCAGATCTAAAAGTTGAAGTTCTAAATTGGAGAAAGGCCAATTTTGATGGTATTAGGCAAGAACTTTCAAAAGCTGATTGGAGACAGATGTTCGCAGGTAAAGGGACGGCTGGAAAATGGGAAGCCTTCAGAAATGAGATAACAAGAATCCAGAAAAAGTATATTCCTGTCAGGGTGAAAGGGGAGGCTGGTAGATATAGGGAATGTTGGATGACTAAAGAAATTGAGGGCTTGGTTAAGAAAAAGAAGGAAGCATATATCAGGTATAGACAGGATAGATAGAGTGAATCCTTAGAAGCTTATAAAGAAAGTAAGAGTATACTTAAGAGGGAAATCAGGAGGGCAAAACGGGGACATGAGATAGCTTTGGCAAATAGAATTAAGGAGAATCCAAAGGCTTTTTATAAATATATTAAGGATAAAAGGGTAACTAGGGAGAGAATAGGGCCCCTCAAAGATCAGCAAGGCGGCCTTTATGTGGAGACACAGAAAATGGGGGAGATACTTTATGAATATTTTGTATCAGTATTTACTGTGGAAAAGGATATGGAAGATATAGACTGTAGGGAAATAGATGGTGATATCTTGCAAAATGTCCAGATTACAGAGGAGGAAGTGCTGGATGTCTTCAAATGGTTAAAGGTGGATAAATCCCCAGGACCTGATCAGGTGTACCCGAGAACTCTGTGGAAAGCTAGAGAAGTGATTGCTGGGCCTCTTGCTGAGATATTTGTATCATCTATAGTCACAGGTGAGGTGCCGGAAGACTGGAGGTTGGCAAACGTGGTGCCACTGTTTAAGAAGGATGGTAAAGACAAGCCAGGGAACTATAGACCGGTGAGCCTGACCTCAGTGGTGGGCAAGTTGTTGGAGGGAATCCTGAGGGATAGGATGTACATGCATTTGGAAAGGCAAGGACTGATTAGGGATAGTCAACATGGCTTTGTGCATGGGAAATCATGTCTCACAAACTTGATTGAGTTTTTTGAAGAAGTAACAAAGAAGATTGATGAGGGCAGAGCAGTACGTGTGATCTATAAGGACTTCAGTAAGGTGTTCGACAAGGTTCCCCATGGGAGACTGGTTAGCAAGGTTCGATCTCATGGAATACAGGGAGAGCTAGCCATTTGGATACAGAACTGGCTCAAAGGTAGAAGACAGAGGGTGGTGGTGGATGGTTGTTTTTCAGGTAGGTAAAAACAATGACTGCAGATGCTGGAAACCAGAGTTTAAATTAGAGTGGTACTGGAAAAGCACAGCAGTTCAGGCAGCATCTGAGGAGCAGTAAAATTGACGTTTCGGGCAAAAGCCCTTCAACTGGAGGCCTGTGACCAATGGAGTGCCACAAGGATCGGTGCTGGGTCCTCCATTTTTTGTCATTTACATAAATGATTTGGATGCGAGCATAAGAGGTACAGTTAGTAAGTTTGCAGATGACACCAAAATTGGAGGTGTAGTGGACAGCGAAGAGGGTTACCTCAGATTACAACAGGATCTTGACCAGATGGGCCAATGGGCTGAGAAGTTCTATTTTTTTTTAGATTACTTACAGTGTGGAAACAGGCCCTTCGGCCCAACAAGTCCACACCGCCCCGCTGAAGCGCAACCCACCCATGCCCCTACATTTACCCCTTACCTCACACTACGGGCAATTTAGCATGGCCAATTCACCTGACCTGCACATCTTTGGACTGTGGGAGGAAACCGGAGCACCCGGAGGAAACCCACGCAGACACGGGGAGAATGTGCAAGCTCCACACAGTCAGTCGCCTGAGGCAGGAATTGAACCCGGGTCTCTGTCGCTGCGAGGCAGCAGTGCTAACCACTGTGCCACCGTGCCGCCCACGGTGGCAGATGGAGTTTAATTCAAATAAATGCGAGGTGCTGCATTTTGGGTAAGCAAATCTTAGCAGGACTTATACACTTAATGGTAAGGTCCTAAGGAGTGTTGCTGAACAAAGTGACCTTGGAGTGCATGTTCATAGCTCCTTGAAAGTGGAGTCACAGGTAGATAGTATAGTGAAGAAGGCGTTTGGTATGCTTTCCTTTATTGGTCAGAGTATTGAATACAGGACTTGGGAGGTCATGTTGCAGCTGTACAGGACATTGGTTAGGCCACTGTTGGAATATTGCGTGGAATTCTGGGCTCCTTCCTATCGGAAAGATGTGAAACTTGAAAGGGTTCAGAAAAGATTTACAAGGCTGTTGCCAAGGTTGGAGGATTTGAGCTACAGGGAGAGGCTGAACAGGCTGGGGCTGTTTCCCTGGAGCGCCGGAGACTGAGGGGTGACCTTATAGAGGTTTACAAAATTATGAGGGGCATGGATAGGATAAATAGACAAAGTCTTTTCCCTGGAGTCGGGGAGTTCAGAACTAGAGGGCATAGGTTTAGGGTGAGAGGGGAAAGATATAAAAGAGACCCAAGGGGCAAAGTTTTCATGCAGAGGGTGGTACATGTATGGAATTAGCTGCCAGAGGAAGTGGTGGCAGCTGGTACAATTGCAACATTTAAGAGGCATTTGGATGGGTATATGAATAGGAAGGGTTTGGAGGGATATCGGCCAGGTGCTGGCAGGTGGGACTAGATTGGTTTGGGATATCTGTTCAGCAAGGACGGGTTGGACCGAAGGGTCTGTTTGCATGCTGTACATCTCTATGGCTCTATGACTCTACTGACATTAATGCATCTGCTAAACAGGGAAATAAGATATTATTTAATCCTCCATTCATTACAGATGTTACCCCGTTTAAGTAACCATTTCTTTTAAGTGAGTTAACTTTAGTTAATGTCTGAAAGAAAGGTTGTACAAGCACATTAAGTATTGATTAATTGATATTGTCTTTTGTTTCCAGGGCTGGCTTGGAAAAACTAATATTGAAGTTGCGTTCGTTCCACCAATCTGATGAAGTCACACAGCTTTTGGTGGTGACTCGGACAGTGTTGCAGAAGGTGCCTGTGGAGATAGAAGTGTCTTCTGTTCTTTATAATTGTAATTATGCCAAGCTAGTTAATATCAATTGCATGCATTGCTATCATGTAAAAAACTATACCTTCGTGTTGAGACTTGTTAAAATTCATTCATGAGATGAGGGTGCTGCTGGCCAGGCAGTTCTGAGTCAACTGCATTGCTGTGGGTCTGAAGTCACGTGTAGGCTGGACCAGGTAAGGATGGCAATTTCCTTCCCTAATGGAAATTAGAGAACCAGTTGGGTTTTTCCAATAATTGACAATGGATCCATGATCATCATTAGGCTCTTAATTCCAGATTCATATTGAATTCAACTTCTACTGTCTGCCGTCACGGGATTCAAACCTGGTTCAAACTCTCTAGTGACTTATCCTCCACCTTAACACAGAAATGAGGATAGGACTGGGCCAGGGACAGGGTCATATTACCAAGCTGTTGCCCCACTTTCATGGTTATATCTACACTTGTGTATCGCTAGAGAGGAAACACATGGAGTCCATCATCACAATAGAGGCGATGTGGGCACTGCAGGGTCTAGGGTACATCATAACCTCGGACAATGTCATTTTGATTTGATTTTGATAAGTTTCTACTCGAGTTGTATAAGATTCCAGTGACCATTTGATTATGCTTTTGTTATAAAGCTCCACCAAGGAGCTGTTCAACCTGCTAAAAGTTTAGCTTGTTTAAAAGAATAAGAAGGAGGATGGTAGCAGATCCTGGAGGGGACATAACAGATGGGAGGTTGGCCTTTGTGATTGTCCAGGTCGAGTTCACTGTCTCCTATCTTGAATGATACAGTTGCCATACCAGGTAGTGATACATTCAGACAGAATGCTCTTGATGGTGCACCTATAAAAGTTGGCAAGGGTATTTGCCGTCATGCCAAATTTCCTCAGCTGCCTGAGGAAGAAGAGACATTGTTAGGCCGTTGTAACCAGTGGGTCCACATGAAGAGTCCAAGAAAGCTTGTTGTAGATGACCACTCCCAGGAACTTGATACTCTCCACTCGTTCCACCTCTGTGATGTTAATGTGTAGGGGGGCATGAGGAACATTGTGCCGAAAGTCAGTAATGAGCTCCTTGGTTTTGTTGGCATTGAGAGCTAGGTTGTTCTCAGATCACTATTTTTCCAGGCTTCCACCTCCTGTCTGTAGTTTGTTTCATCGCCATCTGAGATTCGACCAACTACGGTGGTGTCATCAGCGAACTTGTAAATGGCATTAGCCTAGTATTTGGCGACACAATCATGGGTATACAGTGAGTACAGTAGGGAGTATGCACCCCTGGGGGGCTCCAGTGTTGAGTGTTAGTGAGGATGCAATATTGTCCCCAATCTTCACTGATTGTGGCCTGTGGGTCAGGAAACTGAGGATCCAGTTGCAGAGAGTGGGGTTTAGTCTGAGATCACTAAGTTTAGTAATCAGTCTCCAGGGGATAATAGTGTTGAAGGCTGAACTGTAGTCAATGAGTAGGATTCTTACATAGCTGTTCTTGGTGCCAAGGTGTTCTAGGGAGGAGTGAAGGACAAGTGATATGGCATCTGACGTGGATCTGTTGGTCCGATAGGCAAATTAGAATGGGTCAGTAACCCAATGTTGATAAGTTTCTGTTACTGTTCCGAAGATTTCTGTTGATTCATTGCTTTTGGAAGTTTGTTTTTATGCCTTCACCAGGAGCTGTCTAGCTGGTGTAAGGTTTATTCAAATCAGTAGAAAGGAATCTTGGTGGCAGTTGGAGGCTACGTGTGATTGATGATCAGAAACCATTATACCAATCATCTCCATGCCTTGATCATTAAAAGCAGATTTCCCAGTTAATACTTTGCTGCCAGTGAGTTAGCAGCTCCCAAGGACATTCCTAGCTGATTAGGATTCTCACTTCAGGTCAAGTTGACACTCATTAACAGAACAGAATTCTTTGGAATCAAGTAAAGACTTGTCACAAGTACCACAGACTGCTTGTTAAGACCAGACAGGCTACTTCGAGTAGTCAGAACCGAATTCACTACTGAAAAGAATGGTTGAGGTGAATAGTGTAGATGCATTTAAGGGGAAGCTCAACACATGAGGCAGAATGGAACTTAAAGATAGCGTGACAAAGGAACACTTGGTCTGTCAAGATGGCTCCTCCAGTCAATCAGATTGCGGCTGATCTGGTTGACGTCCCAGCTCCAATTACCTTTCTGAACCCCCATAACCTTTGACTCCCTTGTTGATCTCTCTAACTTAACCTTGAATAAATATAAAGACCTAGTCTCCACTGTTTTGTAGTGAAGGGAATTCCACTCTTATCACCCTCAGAGATAAAAGAAAAATCTCCTCATCTCTGTCTTAAAATGGGGACCTGTCATTCTTAAACTATGGTTCCTACTTTTATTATCACACAAGAGAGAGCAGCTTCCTGGTTTTCCCTCTAACCAATCCCGTTAAGGCCTTATATGTTAAAATAAGGTCAGTTCTTGTTCTTCTGAACTCCAATGAATATAGGTCCAATCTGTCCAATGTCTCTTCATGAAATAAACCTTTCATCCCAGGAAGGAATGATGTGGGTTTTCCCTAAATTGCTTAAAAAGCAATTATACATTTTTTAAATAAGGAAACCAAGATTATAAACAGTATTCCAAATGTGCTTTCACCAACGTCCTGTTCAGCTGCTGTTAAAATTTCCTATTTGAGATGAAATCCAATGGAGAGAGACTCTTATGGAGCACGTACACTAGCAAGGATCAGGTGGGCTGTTTCTGCACTGTAAAGTTTAATGTAGTTCAGTGTAGACAGGATGCCTCACCTCCAATTTCACTGGTATGGTTTCCATTGATGCATGTCTAACAAGCAGAACCTCAAAATATGACACATGAACAAGCTTCAGCATGCAATGTTCACTTTATTAATGCTTCTCTCAAAGAGTCATAGAGTTATACAGCACAGAAACAGGCCCTTCAGTCCAACTCGTCCATGCTGACCAGATTTCCTAAACTAAACTAGTCATATTTGCATAGATCTGGCCCATACCTTTCCTGGGTTCTATTGTGAAAAACAGAAAATGGAAAATGTACAATTTGGGGAGACAGTCAATTTTAATATTTGCATCTGATTGGGTGGTAAAATAGTCTTCACAAACTGTCCGATTTGGTATTTTGTTGTAACAAACGCAGAATGTTAGAAAAACTCAATAGGTCTGGCAGCATCTGTGGAGAGAGGAACAGATTTAACACTTCACGTCCAGAATAACTCACCTTTAAAACTGGTACTTTGTTGTAGCTTGCAGAGAGTAACATTGGGCAATGTGCAAAGTGACAGTGGTTGTGTGAGGGTGGCATAAGACAGACAAGCTTGACAGACAGACAGTCATAGCAGATCTCTCAGCAGGAAGTAAAGTCAGTTTTCCACACAGTCCTTGGGGACTATCCATCTGACAAATTAAAGCTATAATTGCTTTGATCAGGGTAAAAGCAACAGGTAAAAGCCAAAGTCCAACTATCTATAGTTTTCCACTGCACTGTCTTCAAACATGTTCCATTCATTTTCCAAAGTCAGCCAGTAGTAAGTAAATAAGTGAATAGACAGAGTAAATGTTTAATGTCTGAAACTTTTAAATAAATCACATGTGCTTTAGAGGATGAAGCAACAATTGGTAAATCTCTGGGTGGTAAGTATCTTTGAGGAATTTCTTGTTGTGAGAAATAAATTACTATTGGCAAGACTCCAGGTTTGGAATGTGATCAAAACTTTATTTATTGTCCCTGCCATGGTGGGCTCGGTGTCTGTTGTCACTCCTGACCTCACTGAAGACAAGGTCACTTCCCCCCCCCCCTCCCGCAGCAGAAATATCAACACAGAGACAGCATCCATCTGTCAAGCCCCCGTCATCAAAAGGCTCCCATGTCAGGATGGGACTGGTTTGTGATCCCCAGGAATTTATACGAGGGGTCTCAGCTTTTCACCACTTTTATCAATCACTCAGATGGAGGAACAGAGAACCAAATGTTCAAGATCGTCGATGACGCTCCGTGTCTGTGGCCATGTCAGTACCGCAGATGGAAGCAGAAAGTTGCACTGCAGCATTAATAGATGAGTGTGTGGGTGACTTATGGCAGATGGAGCACTAAGTAGGGAAGTGTGAGGTCATTCACTTCGCACTCAAGAAAGACAGCTCAGAGCCTGTTTCTAATTGCTAAAAAAGTGGGAACTGCGGAAAGAAGATTCAGGAACTTGATGGAAATCTGCATGCTCACCCCTCAGAATTCTGTTGTGCTTGGGATCCAATTGAAAAATTCAAAGCTGTGCTTGATTTTTTCTTGGGGAAGGGGCTGATAAAGGGAGTGGATCATAGACAGATGAATGGAGTCATGCTATAGATCAGCCATGACCCAACTGAATGGTATAATAGGCATAAAAGACTGAATAGCCTCCTCATTTTGCTTTGTTCCAATGAAGTAAATGATTGAATTCACTAAGATTCAAGTAATCATGTGTGCAGCTCTACACAGAGTCCATGGTATATAAAGCTACAACATGTGAAACTTGAAAGGGTTCAGAAAAGATTTACAAGTATGTTGCCAGGGTTGGAGGGTTTGAACTATAGGGAGAGGCTGACTAGGCTGGGGCTGTTTTCGCTGGAGTGTCGGAGGCTGAGGGGCGACCTTATAGAGGTTTATAAAATCACAAGGGGTATGGATAGGGTAAATAGACAAGGTCTTTTCCTCAGGGTGGGGGAGTCCAGAAGTGGAGGGCATAGGTCTAGCGTGAGAGGGGAAACATTTACAAGGACCTAAGAGGCAACTTTTTCACTCAGAAGGTGGTGCTTGTATGGAATGAGCTGCCAGAGGAATTGGTGGAGGCTGGTACAATTACAGCATTTAAAAGGCATATGGGTGGGTATATGAATAGGAACGGTTTAGAGGGATATGGGCCAGATGCTGACAAATGGGACTAGATTAAGTTATGATTTCTGATCGGCATGGAAGAAAGTTCTGTTTCTGTGCTGTACATCTCTATGACTCTGTGACAGAGACTTGGGGAAATGCTGCACAATCAGAGGTTCTGCCATCTGGATGAGGCATGAAACAGAAGCCATCATTGAAAGATGTGCACAGAGTTGTTTGAAGGAGAGCAGGGAAACACATTTTTGTCCTTCATTCAACATCACAAAATCATATTACCTGAACATGGGAACATGGGACCTAATAAACAAACAAACAAAAGACTGGGTTTCATCCAGTTCACCCTCCACTAGGCTGAGAGTCTCAGGATAAAAGTGAGAATAGAATTATTGATGAATCATAGCAACCTAATTTTGATCAACTTTGCTGCAGGAAACCCAGATATGAAGCAAGGAAAAACCTTGCAGAGCTTTGGGGACTATAAATGCAAAGTTACCTGTCCCTGTCCAGCTTGTGACCCCTGCTTTGAAATTGTACCACGTGTAATTTAGGTTTCTGCATTTCCCTATACCTGTACTCACCAGATTTCAAAAGTACTTTGATGGCATTAAAGTGTTTGGTTCGAAGAGTGTGGTGCTGGAAAAGCACAGGCAGCATCCAAGGAGCAGCAGAATCAACATTTTGGGTAGGAGCCCTTCATCAATTCTCTGATCGCTAGCACCTGCAGTCCTCACTTTCTCCTTAAAATATTTGGGGCTGAATTTGTAATGGTTTACGTATAATACAAGATGTTTCTTGTAGTATATTTCACTTTTGTTTGTACAGGCATTTGGAAGACACTCAATTAGGTCAAATTCCTGATTTAATAACAAGGTGATGGCGTTGTGAGGCTGTTTATCCAGAGACAAGATTAGAGTAGACTTGGAAAAGCACAGCAGGTCAGGCAGTATCCGAGGACCAGGAAAAATTGATGTTTCGGGCAAAAGCCCTTCATCAGAACCCATATCATGTTCTGAGAGACCTGGGTTTGAATCCTTCCATGGCAACTGATAGTATTCAAATTAAATTTTTTCTAAAAATCTAATGATGACCATGAAACTATTGTCGGGAAAGTCCCACCTGATACATTGATATTCTTCAGGGAAGAAAACCTTCTGGATTAAAAATGACTTCAGATCCTCAGCAATGTAATTGACTTGTAACTGCAATTATGGATGGACAATAAATGCTGACCTAGTCAGTGATGCCCACAACCCATGGATGAATTTTTCAAAAAGCTGGCATTAATATAGCATTTTTAACATGGCTAAATGTCACAGGGTCACAGAGACAGACCTTTCAGTAATAGATTCATAGAGATATACAACACGGAAACAGACCCTTCGGTCCAACTCGTCCACACTGACCAGAAATACGTTATGAATCTAGTCATTTACCATAATTTAGCCCATATCCCTCTAAAGCTTTTCTTTTCATATACCCATCCAGATAACATTTAATGCTCCACTACTTCCTCTGGCAGTTCATTCCATACATGCACCACCCTCTGTGTGAAAACATTGTCTCTTAGGACCTCTTATATCTTTCCCCTCTCACTTTAAACCTATGCCCTCTAGTTCTGCAATCCTCTACCCTAGGAAAATGATATTGACTATTCACTTTATCTTTGGCCCTATAGGGTCACCCCCTCAGCTTCCGATGCACCAGAGAAAACAGCCCCAGCCTATTCAGCCTCTCCTATAGCTTAAATCCTCCAACTCTGGCAACATCCTTGTAAATGTTTTCTTATTGCTCTCAAGTTTCACAACACCCTTCTTACAGCAGGGAGACATTGACAGTTTACCCTATCCATACCCCTCATGATTTTATAAACTTGTATAAGGTCATCCCAGGAACTTCACAGGGATCTGCTCAATTGGACAAGCCAAAGAGGGAAATACCAGCTGGATGCTTGATCAAAGACATGGGCTATTTTACGTTGCAGGCTTTGGGGTTGGGCAAAGTGAAAGGTAACTCACCTTCAGAACTAAACAGTGTTGGGAAATAGCTTTTTTTATACTTTTAACAGAGGCAGAGGCACAGTGTAGAAGGCAGAGGGACTGTTCATGGTGGAGGATGAAAAATATATCTAAAATGGGCATAAGTATGAATGGGAGAGAATGGGTCCTGTATACTAAGAGCAAACTAAACAAGACACAACAAGTCAACGGTGGTTATTGTGTGTGGATAGTGGACCATTCTATGCTTTTGTGTCAGATTTCCAGTATCTGCAGTATTTTAACCTTTGTTTTATTGTGTATGTGTGTACCAGACTTTAATTTTATTAGCACTTTGCTGATACCATAAGTGACATTCCTTTTTTACATTTCCCTTCCTTAAGTGTGTCAGTTATGTTATGAAGGAAGTTAAGTGCTAATAAAGTTAAACTCTGACACACAAACATCATATTCCTGTTAAATAAACACGTGTTCCTGCTGGCGTCAGGAGTTTCTCATCTGCTGCAGTTCAAAGGCCTCAGATTGCCTTTGATTCAAGGTCATTTTCTTTCCCCTTCACAGAGCATTTTGAACAGTATTTACTGAAGCTGCCCTGGACCATTGTAAACTGCTGCAGATAGTTACACAGCACCAGGGGTGGTAGAGTTTGAGCACAGACACTAGAGCAAAGGCTGCATTAGTAACAGAAATAAATCTTTCACTTTGTACCTTGAAGTTTAACGTGGTAGCCTGTGGTAAAATAATTCCTTCCTCTATAATATCAGCAGAAAGTTAATTAACATATTAAAGTGCTAAGCAGCTTTGGCTTCAGATGTTGCTGTCAAATATTCTTCTATTTGGCTAGCTTTTCAAATAGCTATAGGCGCCATGCAGAGTTACTCACTGAACTAAAGCAAACAGTTAAGTGTTAATGAGTAACTTGGGGCCATTCTGCATTTTAACAACCTTCATATATCCGAGTCCATTCCAAAGTTCAAACGCCACTTTAATGGTCCATCTTCAGGCTTTCTACATTTGTCTGTCATAAGAACGTGTCGCTGGAAGGCCAGTTTACCATGCACCCCAGAAATGTCTGAGAAATGCTAATATGACACGCGCAGAGCCTTGAGATGGCAAGTCAATGGGCCTTGAACTGCTGGCAAAAGGGGTTGGCTGCAGAGAATTTGCACATTGAAAGTCTCTGCACATGTCTGACCGAATAAAATGATTGGGATTTTCAGGGCATGGTGTGACAATTTGCAACTTGCTACCTCGAGGCAAGAAGTACACATGCATTTAAAGGGAAGCCCGACAGGATTGTGAGAGGGAAGAGAATAGAAGGAGCCCCAAACAGAGTGTACTGATTGGGCCAAATGGTCTGATTCTCTACACACTTTGTGAATTCAAATTTTCCCTGGTTTGCAAAATATGGTTCTAGTCAGACTGCAATGGCAAATTGAGAGGAGGTGGGGGATAAAGAGGTACAATCACTCCCTTATCAAGAATAAAAATTGCTGGCAAAACACAGAAGGTCTGGCAGCTTCTTTGGAGGGAAAGCAGAGTTCTGAAGAAGGGTCGCTGGACCTGAGACGTTAACTCCGCTTTCTCTCCACAGATGCTGCCAGACCTGCTGAGTTTTCCCAGCAATTTCCGTTTTTGATTCTGATTTCCAGCATCTGCAGTTCTTTGGTTTTTTTTGCCTTGGAGTGTTGACATTGCTTGCAACTGCAAGCCATCCCCAGGTTGCAAACAGGCTCAGTTCTGGTGTGTGTTCGCAGATTGGAACACAGAGCAGGAAAATGTGAAGTAGCCATTATAGGAAATGTTCCTTTGTCAAGTCTCTGAAATTATACTCCCTGTATGGGATTGTGTTTGTAAGAAGAAGAGTTTGTGAGTCAGACATTTATAATCCAGGGACCCCTTGTACTGTTGGAGGTTACTTCAGATAGATTTGTATTAGCAAAAGTAATAGAAGCAGGAATAGACCTTTGAATCTTCTCTGCCTACATTAAGTTGATCTTTGACCTCAACTCCACTTTCTTGCTGTTAGGTCCAAATCCTGGTTGAGGTCCCCAAGTGTTTAGGGTTCCAGAAGCGATACTACAAATTATCAAACTCCCGCATGAGGGGAATGAACTGTTTTCCCTTCATTATTGACCCACCCCTCACTTGGTCACAACAAGGTTAATTTACAAAGGATCCCGGTCCCTGCCCCTTCTCCCAGACCCAAGTGAATTGTTGTTTTAAAAGGAGTGAACAAAAGATTGTGTTTATTAATTACTAAACACAAAGGGAACTAATCACACAAAACACAGAAACACAGATTAGAAATAAGAAGCAAATCCAAAGAAAGAGCACACTAACTTCTTAGGATTATTTGTGAGGAGCAGGTAATCAAACACTGAGGTTGTTACATTGCACTGAAGAAGGGACCGGAAATATTAACCCTGCTTTCTCTCCAGGGAAGCTGCCAGACCTGCTGAGTTTTTCTCGCAATTTCTGATTTTGTTCCTTTGGAGAGGTGGTTGGCTGGCTGAACTTAGAGCGAGAGAGAGTGTCTTTTCATGTTCTTTACCTACAGTACAGGGTTTTTTTATTTGGGATCCTCTCAAAGATGCGACCTTTCATGGCATACTAACCCACATATTATGACAGCTGACCACTAACCCACCCAGACCAGAGTTGAAGCTTCCTTTAACCACTCTGTATTTTTGATAGGCAGCACCCGAGGAGCAGGTGAATCAATGTTTCGGGCATAAGTCCTTCATCAGGAATGGAACATTGATTCTCCTGCTCCTTGGACACTGCCTGACCGGCTGTGCTTTTCCACCACCACACTCTTGGCTCTGATCTCCAGCATCTGCAGTCCTCACTTTCTCCCTGTATTCTGATAGGTAAAAAATATGACTTTTGTCAGACTACTGTAGGCGGCACGGTGACACAGTGGTTAGCACTGCTGCCTCGCAACGCCAGAGACCCGGGTTCAATTCCCGCCTCAGGCGACTGACTGTGTGGAGTTTGCACGTTCTCCCCGTGTCTGCGTGGGTTTCCTCCGGGTGCTCCGGTTTCCTCCTACAATCCAAAGATGTGCAGGTCAGGTGAATTGGCCTTGCTAAATTGCCCGTAGTGTTAGGTAAGGGGCAAATGTAGGGGTATGGGTGGGTTGCGCTTCGGCGGGTCGGTGTGGACTTGTTGGGCCGAAGGGCCTGTTTCCACACTGTAATGTAATCTAATCTACTATCCTTTTATTATCTTGTTCACAGTCTGAGATACTCACAGTTCCATTTGCAGTGCATTTCCCCTTTGAAGCTTCCTTGACACCTGCAGGTATGACAATCCAAGGATTCCCTCCTCCTTTCCAGATAGTCACTGAGTTTATATCTGCAGTCATTTATTTGGCTGCATCAGCCCTCCTTTGAAAAAAAACATATATTGGAATTAAAAATTAAATAGTTTCTCTCAAAGAATAGTGAATCTGTGGAACTCTTTACCACAGAGGGTTGTTGAGGTTGGGTCATTGAATATATTTCAAGGCTGAGGTAGGCATGCTTTTAATCAATAAAGGAATCAAGGACTATGGGGAAAAGGTAGGAAAGTGGAGATGAGGCTTATCAGACCATGATCTCTTTGAATTGCAAAGCAGAGCTTGATGGGCTGAATGGCCTTTTTCTTCTCCTATGTCTTGTAGTCTTATGACCTTAAACTTCTTCAACAATCCCATTTGATCCCATGGCCTCTACTTATTGGGAGGGCGACTATAGTAGGTGTAAGCGAGGGAACACCAAACTACACACTAATCTGACTTGGAATAAAATCTTAATTCCTTTACTGTCACTGGAGCAAAATCATGAAAATCCCTCCCTAACAATGCTGTAAACATCCCTACATTTGCATGACTGGCAGTACTTTAGGAAAACAGCTCCCACCACCTCACCAAGGCAATTAGGGATGGGCCATCAATGCTGGTCTAGGCAGTAACACCCACATTTATGAATGAATACATGGTAAAAAATACTCCGTTCATCTTGAGGCTCTGTTTACTTACTACCAAAGAGGTGTCATATGGTTCCACCCATAACCACAGATTATATGATACAATGTCTATGCTCTTAACAAACTGTGCATTAGCTGTCTCCTCCTGCACCATGCCACAGGAGATAATAAGCATTATGTAAATACCTTTTTAAATTTGTAATAGCCCCACCATCAGTAGGCTGGTAGTTTGTTGTGAATGAGATATTGAAATATCACACCCTGTACTGCAAGCAATAATCTTTCCTTCCTCCTTAGGCAGTCTGCGGGATCAAGGATGACTCACTTCCACATCGGGTCCATGGGTTCTGAAAGAGTTGGTAAGGCCAATACACAAGCTGCAGCCTCTGCCACACATTGGCCGGGTGGTGCTTGAAGGGTCAGCTGGGTGAGTTGTTTGGAGAGTTATGCACTTTCTCTGATGTCTTCTCTTTAGCTCGCAGTATGTGCAGTGCCTCCCTGGACTAATCTTCACCATTTTGATCAGTCACCCTAAAGGAAAGTTGAGTGAGCAATGAGCAAGAGATCCCTAATGGCAAGCCCTGTGTAGACATGAAGATACTAAGGAAAATTTAAAGATTGATTTTATAAAGTGAACATAGAAAGCTGTTAAGCTAGTGGCATGATAGGGGAAACACAGTGTCCCAGTGGTTAGCACTGCTACCTCTCAGCACCAGGGGCCTGGGTTCATTTTCACCTTTGGGTGGAGTTTGCACATTCTCCCTGTGTCTGCATGGGTTTCCGTTGTGTGCTCCAGTTTCCTTCCAAATACTCAATGGTAAATTTTCCATAGTGTCCAAGGATGTGTAGATTAGGTGGATAAACCATGGTGAGTGAGGGGTTATGGGGACAGGGAGGAGGTGGTGGGTCGCTCTTTGGAGGGGGCATGCAGACTCAATAGGCCAAATAGAAATAGTTTGAGAACATCTCTAAAAAATTCCATTGTCTTCCTGGAAGTCTCCTGCCTTGACCTTGTTCTGGGTAGAGCACCCGCATTCAGGTAGAATCATAGAATTCTGTACAGTGTGGAAACAGACCACCTGGCCCAACAAGTCCACATCAACTCTCAAAAGAGTAACCCACCCAGACCCATTCCCCCACATTTCCCCTGACTCAGGCACTTAACCTACACATCTCTGAACACTATGGGCAATTTATCATTGCCAATTCACCTGACCTGCACATCTTTGGACTGTGGGACGAAACCGGAGCAAACCCATTCAGAGATGAGAAGAATGTGCAAACTCTACACACATAGTCACCCAAGGCTAGAATCGAACCCAGGTCCCTGGTGCCGTGAGGCTGCAGTGCTGACTATTGAGCCACCGTAGTGTCTGAGAAGTTGATGGAGCTGTTTTGTATGGTCAATACCTCAATCCTGTGCATGTTGTCTTGGGAGAGAGGACACTGGTGTTGGAGTCATTCTTGCATGCTGCCCACAATAGTCATCATATAAATCTGCTCGATTGGGTTAAAATCAATATTACTAGTCTGCAGTAGAACAGAGGAGCAGATATAAACATCTGCAAGATAGAAATTGAAAACCAACATCCTGCCCCTGCTGAATGCGCACATCCTCAGGAGAAAATAGAAGGAAGGGGTGAAGAGAAAGTAATGTTCCAATGACCAGTATCTTTGCTTTCTTCCCAAATTAGCATTTTCTGTAAAAATGTTAATATTTGGGAAGAATTTACATGCTTGAGATAAATGTCAGCACTTGCACCAGAGCTGTATCAGAGTAGGACAGAGCAGGATAGCAAAGGGAATCAGCAACTCCGTCACCCATCAGGAGGCAGAGTTGGGGGATGTTGTTGGCCTAAGCAGGTTGGATACTGTGATTCCTCCGTAGCTTGTACAGTCAATAACAAAGTCAGAGGATTTTTAAGTTAAACAGGAGAAAAATGGACCATTTTTCCTTTTGATGTCTGCCTTATACTAATGATAACACAATATCACTCACCATAACTATCTCCTTCAGTCTTCCAAGATCTGTTCTGGGGACAAGGTTTCAAATTCCATCACAGCTTTAAAAATCTAGAATTATAAAAGCTAAGTTCCTTAATGCTAATCAAGAACATTATCATGGATTGTTGTGAAGCCCTGTCTGGCTCACTCATGTCCTTTAGTGAAGGAAATCTGCCATCTTTGTCCGGTCTGGCTGGTGCTGGCTAGACCAGTACTTATTGCCCATCCCATATTACCCATAGGGCAGTCAAGAGTCAACCACATTGCTGTGGGTCTGGAACACGTCAACTTCACCTCCCACTCCACCAAGGACATGCAAGTCCTGGGCCTCCTCCACCGCCAGATTCTACCCACACAATGTCTGGAAGAAGAACGCCTCATCTTCCACCTTGGGACCCTCTGACCATATGGGATCAATGTTGATTTTAACAGTTTCCTCATCTCCCTTCCCCCACCTTGTCCCAGATCCAACCCTCCAACTCAACGCCACCTTCTTGAACTGTCCCACCTGCCCATCTTCCTTCCCACCTATCCCCTCCACCCTCTTCTCTGACCTATCACCATCAACCCCCCACATTCATCTACCTATCACATTCCTTGCTACCTTTCCCCCCCCGGCTCCACCCCTCTCCCATTTATTTCTCAGCCCCCTTGGACCCCTTTCTCCACATTTCTGATGAAGAGCTTATGCTCGAAACCTCAACTCTCCTGCTCCTCCGATGCTGCCTGACCGGCTGTGCTTTTGCAGGGTCACACTTTTTGACTCTGATCTCCAGCATCTGCAGTCCTCACTTTCTCTGACCAGGTAAATTTCCTTCATTAATGAATCAGATGGGTTTTTCCAACAATCAACAATGGCATCATGACTCCAGACCCATAGTAATGCAGTTGACTCTTAGTTTACTCCCTGACATGAAGTAAGTCGAGGGCAATGACACAAACATTCCTTGGAAGAATACAAGAAAAAAAAGTGTAGGTTTCTGACTTCCACTTGAAGATTGATTTCAGAAAGGTAAAGGGAAACTCTATCCATGGACTCCACAGTGAGGGAAGCGTTAATCCTTAATGTTTGCAAGGATGACAAAGGCTGTAATTTCTAACTAGCTCTGGCATTGTGGTGTTAGCAGTGTGCGTTGAGACAGATGAAGCTCCAAATGTTCTTTGTTGTGACATTTCTGAATTTGCTCATTGCAGCAGTAAAAGCTATAGCATCAAAATGAGAGAGAGAAGCAATCATCTTCAGAGCAATCAGCCTTGCTGTGGCACATTGTAACACAACACAAAGAAACCTACATTTCACTGCAAATGTGTTGGCAGACTTCCATTGTTAGTGTTGAGTTTGCTGCATGTTTTATTGCTGCCCCTGTGTTGGAGAGTTGCCATTTCACTGACAGCTGTTTTATTTAATATGATTAGAGAGAGCATCAATAACCATTTACCTAGGATCAATAGCCCTAATTTATCAGCAATCTTTGGCCTACGTTGATTGGCTTGGTGAGGTAGAGAGAAATAGAACCACACTACTCGGTTACTCAAGCCTCTTACCATCCAGTTCAATCATAGTTGATCTGTGTCACAATTCTGTATGCCTGCCTTGTTTCCGTAAACATCCGTACCCTTTAAAAAGGGAGTCAAGGGATAAGGGCTGTGGCATGGCCATAAATCATTACCCCATCACCATCACCCCCACCTCCATCCATCTATCACATTCTCAGCTACCTTCCCCCCACCCCCCTCCCAGCCCCATCCTCCTCACATTTATCTCTCCACCCCTGATGCTCCCAACCCCATTTCTGATGAAGGGCTTTTGCCCGAAACGTCGATTCTCCTGCTCCTCAGATGCTGCCTGACCTATTGTGCTTTTCCAGCACCACACTCTTGACTCTAATCTCCAGCATCTGCACTCCTCACTTTTTGCCTCTAATATCACTATATCTTTCTGTAGATAAGGGACCCAAAAGTGTTCGCAATATGATCTGAGTAGTGCCTTGCCTGGTTTTTAACAAGACCTCCCTATTTTTATACATGTTTCCCTTTGAAATAAAAAATAACATTCCATTTGCTCTCTCTGTTTTAACTGAACCATTATACTAGCTTTTTATGATCTTTTTTTTGTGAGAACTCCCAAATCCCTCTTTACTGTAGCTTTCCACAGTATTTATCCATTTATAATAATATTCATCTCCTATTCTTCCAGCCAAAGTGCATTTCCCCACATTATGCTCCATCCGCCATGTTTTTGCCAACTCACTTAACTTGTCTATCACCTTCTGTATACGTTTTGTGTCCACCTCAGTATTTGCCTTCCCACCTATTTTTGTGTCACCCACACACTTTCCTCATTTAATTCATTAATATACATTGTAAATAATTGTGGCCCCAGCTCTGATCCCTCTGGCACTCCACTGATTATAGGTTGCCATTCTGAAAATACTGCCCTTACCCCAGTACTCAGTGTTCTATTCATTAACCAGTCCTCTCTCCATGCAAATAACTACCTCCAGCACCATGGACTCATCTCTTAATAAGTAATCTAATGTGTGGTATAAGGAGTGAGTTGCTGGAATGTTTTGCTGCCTCTGTGCCAATGGTGGAGAGAGTGAATGTTTAAGATACCACAATGGTTGGCAATATAAAAATATGTGGCAATTTTTATTAGAACATATACTTTATGTAAATTTGTTCCTGGTGGCTAACTGCATTTTTAATGGCCAACAGAATTTCCTACACTCAGACCAGCACGATTTTAGCCCAAATGTGTACCCATAGGCTAATTTTAATCAACAGTAGATTGTCTCTGTAGAGACAGGGACAATTATAGTTTATCTCCCAGACTGGACTCTTCAGACTGAGGTCTGTTTTCTGTAGCAACACTGCAGTTCACAAATCCTTCCCTGGCTAGTAAACAGACTGAGCTCCACTGGTGGCACTTAAGTTCCTGTGTAAACGAGTCAGAGTGTTGTTTTTGAGGATGACTGTCCTTCCATGGCTTTTACATGGATTACCTATTTTAATATACTTGGCTAACCTACCTTCCCTTTTCCTGTTTGGAAATGCAATACCCATTGCCGTATTAAACATGTAACAAATAAAGCAGGAGCAGGAGTAGGCCATTCAGCCCTTCAAGCCTGCTGCACCATTCAATATGATCATGGCTGATCATCCAACACAGTCCCATGTTCCTGCTTTTGCCCCATACCCTTTGATCCCTTTAGCCCTAAGAACTATATCTGACTCCTTCTTGAAAACATGGAATGATTTGGCCTCAACTGCTTTCTGTAGCAGAGAATTCCACAGGCTCCCCATGCTCTGGGTGAAGAAACTTCTCATCTCAGTCTGAAATGACCTACCCTGTATCCTTAAACTGTGACCCCTGGTTGTGACACCCCCACCCCTCCCCAGTCACCAGAAACATCTTTTCTGCATTTATCCTACCTAGTTCTGTTAGAAATTTTAAAATTTCTGAGTCTCCTCTCCTCATTGTTATAAACTCCAGTGAATACGGAACTAACTTATCTCTTCATACACCAGTCCTACCATCCCAATTCTAACGTACATGCCTGTAACCTGGATCTAGATTTGTCAAAGTCTAACATTACCAAGTTGTATAAGGCAGTTAGTACCTGAAAAGGTTAATTGAAATCATTAAATGAGCTCCGGCCATAAGTTCATGAATTGGAAAGGTTTGGAGGAATATGGGCTAGGAGCAGGCAGGTGGAACTAGTTTAGCTCGGGATGATGTTCGGCATGGGCTAGTTGGACCGAAGAATCTGTTTCCACACTGTATGATTCTATGACTGTTGATGGGAGGAGATAACCAGTGTGTTGTAACAGAGTCGAGAGTGTGGTGCTGGGAAAGCACAGCAGGTCAGGCAGCACCCGAGGAGCAGGAGAATCAGCATTTCGGGCATAAGCCCTTCATCAGAAATTAGGCTTGTGGGTCAGGGCTGAGAGATAAATGGGACAGGGTGGGGTGGGTAGCTGAGAAAGCGATAGGTGGATGAAGGTGAGGGAGAAGGTGATAGGTCTGAGGGGGCAGTGATGGACAGCTCCGGAGGGCGGTACCGAGTTGGAGGCTTGGGACTGGGATAATGTGGGGGGAAGGAGAAATGAGGAAGCTGTTGAAATCCACATTTATCTCGTGTGGTTGCAGGGTCCCAAGGCGGAATATGAGGCGTTCCACCTCCAGGCATCGGGTGGTAACGGTTTGGCGGTGGAGGAGGCCCAGGACCTGCATGTCCTTGATGAGGTGGCAGGGGGAGTTGAAGTGTTCAGCCATGGGGAGGTGGGGTTGGTGGGTGCGGGTGACCCGAGATGGGGGGTTCTGTCCTTGTTGTGTTGGGAGAGATGGACTTCAAGGGCAGAGGTGCATGAAGCAGAGGGTATCGCCAACCACATGGGAAGGGAAGATGCGATCATGGAAGAAGGAGGCCACCTGAGGTGGAATTGGTTATCCTGGGAACAGATGCAGTGGAGAAGGAGGAATTAGGAATAAGGGATGGCATTTTTACAGGAGGTAGGGTAGGAGGAGGTGTAGTCTGTGGTTAGTCGGTCACCAAGATGGTGATGTAGAGGTCTAGGAAGGGGAGGGAGGTGTCTAAGATGTTCCAGGTGAAATTGAGGTCAGGGTGGAAGATGTTGGTAAAGTTGATGAACTGTTCAACCTCATCAAGGAAGTATGAGGCAGCGCCGATACAGTCATCGAGGTAGTGGAGGAAGAGGTGGGGCATGGTGCCAGAATAACTGCGGAAAATGGACTGTTCCACATATCCGACAAACAGGCAGGAATAGCTGGGTCCCATGTGGGTGCCCATGGCTGCCCCTTTGGTTTGGAGGAAGTGGGAGGATTGGAAGGAGAAGTTGTTGAGGGTGAGGACCAGTTCAGCCAGGTGGATGAGGATATCGGTGGAAGGGTACTGGTTGGGACGGTGTGACAAGAAGGAACGGAGGGCTTGGAGACCTTTGTCATGGCGAATCGATGTGTACAGGGACTGGATGTCCATGGTGAAGATGAGGTGTAGGGGGCTGGGAAACGCAAGTCTTGGAGGAGGTGAAGGGCACAGGTGGTGTCACGAACATAGGTGGGAGTTCTTGGACCAAGAGGGACAGGACAGTGTTGAGGTAGGAAGACATGAATTCAATGAGACAGGAGCAGACTGAAACTTTGCGATGACCGGGGCAGTCAGGTTTCTGAATCTTAGGAAGGAGGTAGAATCGGGCAATGCGGAGTTCACGGACAATGAGGTTGGAGGTTGTGGATGGGAGATCCCCAGAGGTGATGAGGTTATGGATGGTCTGGGAATTGATGGTTTATCAAGGGGGCAGTTGCATTATACAGAGTGTTCAACATAATTACCAGTCGTCTCAGCATGTCCACAAACAGCAGTGGATGCAGGATCCATTATTAATTTTAATGCTGGGTGAGTTGTTAAGCTACAGTATTAAGGGAAATGGGCCAAAGGCAGGGTTTATGGAGTTAGGTCACAGATTAGCCATAATCTCATTGAATTGTGTAGAACAGGTTTGAGGAGCTGAATGGCCTACTCCTGTTCCTATGTTTCAATGCTGCATCAATGTATCTCACAGAATCACAAAATTGTTAGGCTACAGGAGGAGACCATTCAGCCCATTGTGTCTGTACTGGCTCTTTAAATGAGATTCATTACCTAGTGCCAATCTCTTTTGTTTTCATCACACCCTTACACATTATTTCTATCCAACTAATCATCCAACGCCTTCTTGAATGCCTCAATTGGACCACCACACTTCCAGTCACTGTATTTCACTCATAATAGGAATGTATACTTACAATTGAGACTGTTTTCTTAACAAAGGATCATCATGTTTCTTCACTCAGTTAGAGCTTCTTCTCCCTACAAACTTGCTTTACTTCATTATGTGACACTGACATTATCATAGAAACACAGAGACATAGAAGATAGGAGCAGGAGGAGGCCATTCAGCCATTCAGCCCTGCTCCACCATTCATCATAGTCATGGCTGATCGTCCAAGTCAATAGCCTAATCCTGCATTCTCCCCATAACCTTTGATCCCATTTGCCCCAAGTGCTATATCTAGCCACCTCCTGAATACATTCAATATTTGGCGTCAACTACTTCCTATGGTAATGAATTCTATAGGCTCACCACTCTTTGGGTGAAGAAATGTTTCTTCATCTCTGTTCTTATTGGACGAGCCCGAATACACAGACTGTGACACCTGGTTCTGGACACACCCACCATTGCGACCCTGCATTTACGCTGTCTAGTCCTGTTAGAATTTTATAAGTCTCTATGAGAAACCATCATTATGCATGTTTCTGATGTTAATCCCATTACTACATAGCATTATCATGTCTGAAAACCAATGTATGATTGCTGCCACAAAACTAAAGGTCATATCTGTCTTTCCACATTATTCAAATATAAATAGTTCTATATAGATAGTCATTTCAATTTAGATGTTCAGAAGAATTATGCAAGACGGTGAAGATGATGATTAGAAAGTTCTTGTGGCCAGTAGCACAAAATAATTTTCTATACAGTAATCCAGTTATCAGAGAGAGAAAGGCTTCTATTGAAACAAAAATAGAAATTGCTGGAAAAACTCAGCAGGTCTGGCAGCATTAGTGGAGAGAAAGTAGAGTTAATGTTTCAGGTCCAGTGACTCTTCTTCAGAACTGATTGTAGCCATGGAAAAGGATGGTACGTATGCTGAGGATGGGGTGGGGGCAGGGGTAAATGATAGGTAGAGATGGAGCCCAGAGAAACGTTCCTATTGGAAGTTTGTTAGCAACTAACTGTGTACGTTAAAACACCATCTTGGACAGACATGTACAGTCTGCGTTGTTGATGTTTTTAATCAGGGGAAAGTGAGGTCTGCAGATGCTGGAGATCAGAGCTGAAAATGTGTTGCTGGAAAAGCGCAGCAGGTCAGGCAGCATCCAGGGAACAGGAGAATCGACGTTTCAGGCATAAGCCCTTCTTCAGGAATGAGGAACGTTTGTCCAGCAGGCTAAGATAAAAGGTAGGGAGGAAGGACTTGGGGGAGCACCCAAGTAACAGCACCGCCTTCCTAACCTGAAATCTTCTTCCTGACCTCTCCGCCCCCACCCCAGTCTGACCTATCACCCTCACCTTGACCTCTTTCCACCTATCGCATTTCCGACGCCCCTCCCCCAAGTCCCTCCTCCCTACCTTTTATCTTAGCCTGCTGGACAAACTTTCCTCATTCCTGAAGAAGGGCTTATGCCCGAAACGTCGATTCTCCTGTTCCCTGGATGCTGCCTGACCTGCTGCGCTTTTCCAGCAACACATTTTCAGCGATGTTTTTAATCAACCTGTTTAGATATGCTTTGACACACCTCTGGAAGAGGTGGGATTTGAACGTGGACCTCTTGACCCAGAGGTAGGGACACCACAAGAGCTCTCTCACTTATGTGCTTAGGTCGATTACTAATATATTATATACATAATTAACTGGCTGACTAACTGACTGACTGAATGTACAGAGAATGAGATAGAAACATGTTCTACCACAACATTATATAGAGTCATAGTGTTATACAGCACAGAAACAAATCCTTCAGTCCAACCCATCCATGCCGACGAGATATCCTACATTAATCTAGTCCCATTTATCAGCATTTGGCCCATATCCCTTTAAACCCTTCCTATTCATATACCCATCCAAATGTCTTTTTAAAATTGTTCCAGCCTCCACCACTTCCCCTGGCAGCTCATTCCACACATCCTCTGAGTGAAAATGTTGCTCCTTAGGTCCCTTTTAAATTTTTCCCCTCTCAATTTAAACCTATGGCCTCTAGTTTTGGACTCCCCTACCCTGGGGAAAAGACCTTGGCTATTCACCCTATTCTCATCTTATGTTGTGATACCATCTAGTTGTCTTAAAGTTAAAGATCTGTACAATAATACAGCAACTTGGTCATCTTTATTATTTTGTTGAACTCATTTGAATGTACAGCCTTTCATAATTGTAAATGTTTTATTTAGTTCGCAGTTTGCTTCATCGTAGTCCTTACACACATATATCACCAGTGCAGCACTGGAATTAGCATAGAGGGAAAGCTGAACAATCACACTCTAGTTTGCATTTCTGAGAGGTGTGGATTCGTGCTGCACTTCAGAACGTTGCCACAATATCCAGGCGGATAACCCAGTACAGTCTTAAGAATGTGCTTGCAAGATTGTACTAATGTCCTTCAGGAAAGATACTACACCAGTGTCTGGCTCATCTGTTCAAACAGACCTTAAAAGTTTCATTAGGAGAAAGTGAGCTCTGCAGATGCTGGAGATCAGAACTGAAACATGTGTTGCTGGATAAGCGCAGCAGGTCAGGCAACATCCAAGGAGCAGGAGAATTGATGTTTCGGGCATAAGCCCTTCTTCAGGAATGAGGAAGGTGTGCCAAGCAGGCTAAGATAAAAGGTAGGGAGGAGGGACTTGGGGGAGGGGCGTTGGGAATGCAATAGGTGGAAGGAGGTTAAGGTGAGGATGATAGGCCGGAGAGGGGGTGGGGGCGGAGAGGTCGGGAAGAAGATTACAGGTCAAGAAGGCGGTGCTGAGTCCAAGGGTTGGGACTGAGATAAGGTGGGGGGAGGGGAAATGAGGAAGCTGGAGAAATCTGCATTCATCCCTTGTGTTAGGAGGGTTCCGAGGCAGAAGATGAGGCGCTCTTCCTCCAGGCGTCGTGTTGCCATGGTCTGGCGATGGAGGAGGCCAATGACCTGCATGTCCTTGGCGGAGTGGGAGGGGGAGTTAAAGTGTTCAGCCACAGGCTGGTTGGGTTGGTTGGTGCGGGTGTCCCAGAGGTGTTCTCTGAAACGTTCTGCAAGTAGGCGGCCTGTCTCCCCAATGTAGAGGAGGCCACATCGGGTGCAGCGGATGCAGTAAATGATGTGTGTGGAGGTGCAGGTGAATTTGTGACAGATATGGAAGGATCCCTTGGGGCCTTGGAGGGAATTTCCGCCATCTCCAAACAGACCCCACCACCAGGGATATATTTCCCTCCCCTCCCCTATCAGCGTTCCGGAAAGACCAGTCCCTCCGCGACTCCCTCGTCAGGTCCACACCCCCCACCAACCCAACCCCCACTCCCGGCACCTTCCCCTGCAACTGCACGAAATGTAAAACTTGCGCCCACACCTCCCCCCTCACTTCCCTCCAAGGCCCCAAGGATGCTCAATCAGGGTAGAATAGGACAGAAAACAATCTGACTCTGCCTCAGAAAGTGACCAGGGAGGGTGTGGAGTCAATAGCTAAAGAACCGACCTTGTGATGGAGGTTGAAAACAAGGATGCCAAATTTTCTGGTATTTACTGTAATTGGATGAAATCCAAAACTGGATGCAGTGTAAAAATCAGAAGGGTGAAAGTGTCAAGACAAATGATAGTGAGGCAGAGTTCTGTGTTGTCGCATATATTTGGAATCTAATGCGTTTCACATGATGTTGCAGGGAGATAGCATGAGAAGTCTTGATTCAGTACATTTTAAGCAAGATAAATTTAGATGCTTTTCTTAACCTTAGAATGTTCTAAAGCACACTTGTGAAATATAAATGCTTTTTATAACGCACGAGTAGTATTTAGCACATAAATGCAAAATACCCTGAATGTTGGAAATCTGAAGCAAACAGAAAATTCTGGAGAATCTCCACAGGTTTGGCAGCATCTGTTGCGAGAGAAACATTTCGGTTCTGATATGACTCTTCCTCAGAACCCACTGAAGTAGTATCTAGCAAATTTATTTTAAAAATAGCAAATCAGTCAGAAATATGAGGAATTGAATGTGAAAGTCATTAACCATCAGATGTAGGTAGTGGTTCATGGTAATTTTTACCCTGGGATTTCAGTTCATGAGGGATAGTTGATGCATAATGTTAATTTGTTCTAAGTTGCTGATCCTATTTGATATTTGCATTCTTCACAGATACTGCAGTCTTCGAGTTCTGATAAATCTAATTCACACGGCAAATAAACCTTTTGAAAATGAAAGCTAAAAAATAAAAGTCCATTAACCAACTAATTTACAAAACCAAATCTTGTTTCATACAGGGCTGAATTATGTTAATGATAAAATATTAATCTATCCTACAAATTTTTTTTGCTGTTTTAAAGATTTTTCTCAAGGTAATAGTTCACATCAGCCCACACTGGGAAAGTATTTTAAGCGGAAGTGATAAACAAACAGGAAATTTCAAAGCGGCTCCCTATTATCTTGAAGGTAAACAGACAGCTACAAGGGACTGTTTACTCTCATTGTTCTCCCTTTCCTCCTGAGCAGGATCTACAAAGCCGCTGTGCTTGTGAATTATGACTCCTTGATGGGGAACACTGACGGCAATGGGAAATGCAGCCAGCATTACAATAACCAGTATCATCACATCAGCAGCAGAGCATGAATGATTCCTGTTGTACCCTGGCCAAACAGTAAGTTGTCTAAAGCAGCTAACTGTGGTTGAATTGTGGACATGATGTGATGTAGTGTTTGACTGATTTCTTTTCCTTGCAATGTTGCTTTCACTGGCATGGCCAATGGCTTTTGCCCGAAACATCGATTTTCTTGCTCCTTGGATGCTGCCTGACCTGCTGTGCTTTTCCAGCACCACACTCTCATCTCTAATCTCCAGCATCTGCAGTCCTCACTTTTACCCAGTGTTTTTAATTGCCAATCCGGAATTGCTCTGGAAAAGATGCTGATCATTATCTTCTTCCCAAACGTTTGCAGTCTGCATGGAGTCTGCATTTCCCAGCATGCACTGAGATAAGTAGAAACAGGATCCACCTGATCCCAGTTCGAACTCTCCAACTCAGCACCATCTTCTTGAACTCTCCTACCTGTCCATCTTCCTTCCCACCTATCCGTTCCACCCTCCCCTCCGACCTATCATCATCACCCCTCCACTTTCATCTACCTATCGCATTCCCAGCTACCTTACCCCCACCCTCTTATTTATCTCTCAGCCAACTCTCCCCCAACACCCCTGATGAATGGCTTATGCCCAAAACATTGATTCTCCTGCTCCTCAGATGCTGCCTGACCAGCTATGCTTTTCCAGCACCACACGTTTTGACTGATCTCCAGCATCAGCAGTCCACATTTTCTCCTGGATGGAGGAACCTGACCCATGACAGGATGGCGTGTGTAACTTGGAGGGGAGGCTTGGAATCTGTGGCATTCCCAAACACTTTCTGTCCAAATGTGATGGTTACAGGTTGGAGTGCTGCCCAGAAAACCTTAGTGCCTGGCTGCTGTGCACCTTGCAGTGGCCTTGCTACCACTCTGTGACAATGGTGAAACCTCGGGAATAGAACCAGGAGTAGGCCATTCAGCCCTTTGAGCCTGCTCCATCATTCAACTAAATCCTGCCAATCTGCTGGGACACGCCAACACCAGCCTCTTCCACCAGGCCAATATCCCCAGCATCAAAGCACTGCCCCCCCGCCATGCAACAGGCTGGGCATGTCAACCCCATGACTGACACGAGACTCCCCAAGCAGATGCTCTACTCCCAGCTCCGAAATGGCAGGCGAGCCCCAGGTGGACAGAGGAAGTGCTTCAGGGATACCCGCAAGGCCTCACTGGTGAATTAGATTAGATTAGATTACTTACAATGTGGAAACAGGCCCTTCGGCCCAACAAGTCCACACCGCCCCGCCGAAGCGCAACCCACCCATACCCCTAAAGTAACACTACGGGCAATTTAGCATGGCCAATTCACCTGACCTGCACATCTTTGGACTGTGGGAGGAAACCGGAGCACCCGGAGGAAACCCACGCAGACACGGGGAGAACGTGCAAACTCCACACAGTCAGTCGCCTGAGGCGGGAATTGAACCCAGGTCTCTGGCGCTGTGAGGCAGCAGTGCTAACCACTGTGCCACCATGCCACCATAAGTGCAGCATTCCCACAGACACCTGGGAATCACTGGACCAAGACCGTCCAAAGTGGAGGAGGATAATCCAGGAAGGCGTCAAGCACTTCGAGACTTGCTGCTGGGAGGAAAGTGGAAGTCAGGCGGAAGCTGTGGAAGGAGCGCTCTGCCGGGCCAATGCCCCACCCACCCCTTCCTGCATTCACCTTCTGTCCCCAGTGTAACCGCATCAGTCTATACAGCCACTTACGGACTCATCCTGAGAGTGAAGAGAGTCATCCTCATCTGTGAGGGACTGCCAATGATGATATGAGACCACGGCTGATCTCTTACCTCAACGCAATTTCCCCACACTACACCCAGTACCCGGTGATGGCTTCAGTTCTAGAACTTTATTAATCTCTGCCTTGATTATACTCAATGACAGAGCTTCTGGGATAAAGAATTCCAAAGTGAAGTAATTCTTCCCAGTCCCTTATCCTGAGACTGTGAAGGGAGTGAATGTTTAACTATGTGGTAGGTAGGGGTGACAATGAAGCATTTAACTGAAGTCAAACAATGAATTGATAACTTTGAAGGATCAGGAAACATTAAATACAGAGCATTCCCTGAAGAGATTGAATGAAGTTGCTTTTATGTAAAAGCAAATTACTGGCAGGAACTGGTTGGACCAAAGGGTCTGCTTCCATGCTGTATGACTCAATGACTCTGTGCAGATGCTTGAAATATGAAACAGAAACAGAAACTGCTGGTAAAACTCAGAAGGTCAGGCAGCATCTGTGCAGAGTCATTAAGTCACAGTTATGCAGCACAGAAACAGACCCTTCGTTTCAACTCGTCCATGCTGACCGAGAGAAAAACAGAGTTAACGTTTTGAGTCTGATACAACAGTTCTTCATTAATGCAAGGGGTTGAAAATGCTGGGTTTTTTTGCAATATTGCTGGATGGTTAGGAAGAAGGAGTGGGACATATAGTGCCCGGAGCAAAAGACAAAGGGAATATTAAAATTGGCTGTTATTGTTGTGTCGCCATAGTCTTACCAGATCATAGGGACTGCTCTCAATTGAGAGAAGTACCTGGTGGTGATTTAACCTGAGGGTCACCAGACTTCAGGCGAGGGAAGAGTTTGAAAAGGAGAGTCCTTCATGGTAACCTCAAACCAGTGATAGGAATTGAACCCACACTGCTCTGCAAACCAACAATCCAGCTAACTGAGCTAAACCGATTCCCTAAAGGTGGTAAAGGCGTGATAGAAATGTAAAGTTGTTGTAAATGAGGGTCTCAAAAAGAGAAACTGGGTTTGCTCCACTGAGAACAAAGGCAACGAGACATAGAAAATAAAAGGCAATGTTGCCACAGTCTGCATGGATCATAGGGCTGCTCTTTCAGCCTAGGTGGGGTATTAACCTGAGGGTCATCTCACCTCAGGCAACGGTAGAGGCTGAGAAGGAGAATTCATCATGGTATCCTAAGCCAGTGTGGGAATTAAACCCACACTGTCAGCATCACTATGCACTGCAAATTAGCCATCAACTGACTGAGCTAACCAGCCTCTTCACCAGGGGAGGGTGAGGAATGTGAGAAAATTAGAGGACAGAGATCATGCTCTGAAGTTGCGGAGCTCAATGTTGAGTCCTGGAGGCTGTAAGGTACCTAAGGTGAAATGAGGTGTTATTTCTTCAGCTTGCATTGAGCTTCAGTGGGATACTGTAGCAGGCCATGATGGAACAGTTAATGTGGGAACACAGTGATTGGCTGAAATGATAAACAGCGGGAAGGTCAGGGTCATTCCTGCAGATAGAGTGGGGGGGTGTTCCACAAATCAGTCACCAGACTACATTTGGCCTGTCCAATGTGAAGGAGACTGCATTGTGAGTAGCAGAAACTGACTGGACTGAAAGACTGAAAGACGTACAAGTAAAACAGCTTCACCTGGAAGGTGTATTGGGACCTTGGACAGTGAAGAGGGAGAAGGTGAATGAGCAAGTGTTACGCCTTCTATGATTGCATGTGATTGCATGGGAGTGTGCCATGGTGGGGAGTAAGGAAGTGTTAGGAGTAATGGAGGAGTGGTCCAGGGTGTCACAGAGGGAACAGTCCTTGTAGAATGCTGACACCGGAGGGAATGGGAAGATGTGTTTCATGGTGGTGGGATTGATGGAGGATGATCCTTTGAATACGGAAACTGGTGGAATGGAAAGTGAGGACAAGGAGAACAGTATCATTGCCCCAGGAAGAAGGGGAAGGATGAGGTCAGAGGTGTGGGAGATGGGTAGGATGCAGTTGAAGGTCTGTTAATCAGAATGGAAAGGAAATCCTTTGTTGAGGAAAAAGGAGGGCATGTCTGAGACATCCCGATGAGAGGTGGCATCAATGGATCAGATGCAATGGAGAAGGAGAGAACATTGCATAGAATCCTTGAAGGAAATAGGGTATGAGGAAGTGTTGTCGAGGTAACTGTGAGAGTCAATGAGTTTGTGTGGATATTGGTGCACTGCATAAGGTGCTTTCATAACTGCAGCACTGACTGTTACCTTTCATTAGGAAAGCTTTTTACAGTGGCAACTTCAACATCCCCAAAAGAATTTAAATAAATCATTAAATGGTGACTCATCACTGAATCTTGCACTATCACCATCCTGAGGGGGTTACCATTGTTCAGAAACTTGACCTGGACTACTTATGTAAATACAAGGACTATCAGACAAGGTCAGAGGCTGTGAATGCCGCAGTGAGTAACTCACCACCTGACTCCCCAAAGCCTGTCCACCATCTGCAAGGCACAAATCAGGAGTGTGATGGAATACTCCCCACTTGCCTGGATTGATGCAGCTCCAACAACATTCAAGAAGCTTGACTCCATCCAGGACAAAGCAACCCACTTGATTGCCATCACATCCACAAGCATCCACTCCCTCCACCACCGACACTCAGTAGCAGCAGTGTGTACTATCTACAAGATGCAAGAATTCACCAGGACTCCTTAGACAATATGTTCCAAGCCCACAACCACTTCTGTCTAGAAGGAGAAGGCCAGCAAGTACATGTGAACACCACCAACTACAAGTTCCCCTCCAACCCACTTGCCATCCTGACTTGGAATTATGTTGGCCTTTCTTCAGTGTCACTGGGTCAAAATCTTGGAACTTTCTCTCTCAGGTCATTATCGGTGTGCCTATATCACCTGGACAAGAAGGCAGCTCAGTACCACCCTTGCAGGGGCAACTAGGGTTGGGCAATAAATGCTTGTCCAGACAGTGATGCCTACATCCCATGAACAGATCCAAAACATTTGCCATTACAGGGTAAATTCACTGAGGGTTTACTGCTAGTTGGGATCTCCAGTCAAGTACAGTGAGAGGTAAATGCAAATGTATGTTAACTATTAACCTTCAGACAACCTTGGGTAGTTCATTCTTAAGTTGTCTATCCCACTCGTTAAAGGTGACTTCTCTGATTGAAGTTTGTTCATTTGTCCTAATATCTGCTTATTTGGCTTGGTGTCAGATCGATTTTTAGAAAATATTTATCATATGATGAGGGCATCACCAGCTGGGCTAGCATTTATTGTTCATTGCTAATTGCCCAGAGGGTAATCACATTGCTGTGGGTCTGGAGTCACATCCGTATCAGACCAGGTAAGGACAGCAGTGGTCCAGGGTGTCACAGAGGGAACAGTCCATGTGGTATGCTGACACCGGAGGGAATGGGAAGATATGTTTGGTGATGGTGGGATTGATGGAAAATGATCCTTTGAATTTGTCCCTGTAAATACTGAAGCCAAGGGGACAGGTGGGGTTTATAAACCAAAAGACCCATCAATCCACACCCCCGTCCACCGACCCCCTCAATCGATACACTCTCTCCCCCCACCCTCAATCAGCACCCTCCCTCTACCCACACCCTGAATCCACACCCTCCTTCCCCCTCAATTGACACACTCTCCCTCCACTGACACCCTAAATTCACACCCTCCCTCCCCCACACCCTCAATCAGCACACTCTGCCAACACCCTTAATCCACACCCACCCTCTGCCTATACCCTCAAACCACACCCCGCTCCACTGACCCCCTCAATCCACACCCTCCCACCCCACACCCTCAATCAGCACCCTCTCTCTACCAACACCCTCAATTCACACCCTCCCTCCCCACGCCCTCAAACAGCACACTTTCGCCTCTGACACCCTCAATTCACACACTCCTCCACCGACCCCCTCAATCCACACTCTCCCTCCACCTACACTCTCAATCAGTATCGTCTCTCTACCAACACCCTCAATCCACACACCCCTCCGCCTATACCCTCAAACTACACCCCCGTCCACCGACCCCCTCAAGCCACACCCTCCCTCCCCCACATCCTCAATCCATACCCTCCCTCCACCTACACACTCAATCAGCACCCTCTCCCCACTGACACCCTCAATTAGCACCCTCCCTCCACCAACACCCTCAATCCACACACCCCTTTGCCGACCCCCTCAAACAACCCCCTCTCAACTTACACCCTCAATTGACACCCTCCTTCCACTGACGTCCCCCCTCCCTCAATCAACATCCCCCTCCCTCCACTAACATGCCCCCCCCACTTCCACTAACATCTCCTTCTCACACTCCACCATCCTTCCTCCTTCCTCCACCAACATGCCCCCCACCTGGACCGCTTCAGTATGTGAGAAGTTGTGAATGGTGCTGAATATTGTACAATCGTTGGTGGACATCCCCACTTCTGACCTTGTCATGAAAGGAAGGTCATTGACGAAGTAGTCAAAGATGGGTTGGGCCTGGGACACTATTGTGGGAAACTAGGGTTCTCGTGGTAAAATGCATCATGACATCTCTGAACATTTGAATAATTAGCCTGAGGAGCTCCTGCAGGAGCTGCGATGATGGACCTCCAACAGCCACAACCATCTTCCTATGGGTATCGTCCTCCTTAACCCACTCCCGTAAATAGTCACTTGATGACTGAAGCAGACATGATGGACTGAATGGCCTTTTACAGAGCTGTATAAACTCTATGACTCTTAAAAACAACAACGTTGTAAGCCAGATTTGTGAATGATAGTCCACAGCAGTAAGAGTACAAACCACCAGAAAAAGGGTTGTTTGTCAATTGTACTCATTCGAGACATCCAGCCAATGTGGTTTAGCAGTCAGTTGCATTTCCCTTCAGTCAGTTCCGGGACACTATTGCCCTCATGAAACAGTCTGTTGAAGTTCCTGTGGTTCCATTGGTCATATATATATATATGTACATACATACATGTAAAATGTACAGCTGCAATTCCTTCTGTGGTTCAGAGCAACAAAGCGTGATGCACTGCAAAAAAATATCTTTTATGCCTTTGGTAAACTCAACAGTCAGAGAAAACCCTATGTTTCTTTCTGGCAACCTGCAGTGGCTGACACGGCTGGTTTGCACACATGACTGCAACACCAGTGGTCAACACCAACACTGAATTTTTGCATAGGTGTCATGAGTTACATTTCAGTGCATGTGTGCATTGCCTTCCCTGAACCCAATTTCCTGTTTGGGTTGCAGCTGCAGTAATTGAATTATTAATAATGAAAAAAATGTATGTGTGCACTCAGGGTTTAACCACAATTAGGATACTAATCTTCTATGGATCAGAATGCTTACTGGAACCCTTGCCCGTGTCTTTGTGACCTCTAGAGTTCACTCTTCCAAAGTTCTTTTGGGAAACGTCAGCTCATATAAAACACTGCTGCCTGGGTTCTAAGTTGCACTGAGTTCCCTTCACCCATCACTCCTGTGTTTTCTGACCTCCACTAGTTCTCAATTAATTAACACCTGGATTTTAAGTTTCTCATCCTTATTGTCAAGTCTCTCCAAAAGCTCAGTGCTCCCGATCGCTGTAATCTCCTTTATCCCATTAAACGTCTCAGCAAGACCCTTCCTCGGAATCCCCCCAATCCAAAATGTTAACTCTGATTTCTCTCCACAGATGCTGCCAAACCTGCTGAGCTTTTCCAGCCATTTCTATTTTTGTCCCCCACCCCTATCCTATCCTTGTCACTGTACATTCCCTTTAACTAGCCTACACATCCCTGGATACTATGTGGCAGTCCACTTAACCTGCACATTTTTAGACTGTGGGAGAAACTGGAGCACCCAGCAGAAACCTACTCAGACACGGGGAGAGCGTAGAAACTCCGCACGGACAGGCGTCTGAGGCTGGAATCAAACCCAGGTCCCCGGCACTGTGAGGCAGCCGTGCTAACCACTGAGCCACTGTGCCACCCTAATCAACACTTAGCTAACATTAAAGCCCTTCAGAACATAAAGTTGAGAAATAAAGGAACCAAGTTCTGAGTTACTGCCACCCCGAGCCGAGAGACTCACACGTGCGACCGAGAGATCGATGCAAGAGTCTGCCATGGGCCAAGAGGATGCCTTACCCGGTCCACGCTGAGGTTAGGAGTGAAGATAAGGAGAAAGGAAACACCGAGAGAAAATAGAAAAGACAAAGCAATGAGGAAGAAACAGACTGAGCTACAGAATCATAGAATCCCTACAGTGTGGAAACAGGCCATTCGGCCCAACAAGTTCACACCTCTGGCTGAAGCGCCCTACTCTGCCACCATCTTTGTGGAAACCAAGCAATTAATGTGTCTTGATGCTGTTAAAGGCACCATATAAATGCACATTCTTTCTCCTCTACAGACCAAATATGAAAATAAATGTGAATAACTGCCTGTGAAACTGCTATTATTATTTATTAGATTATCTCTCTGATCTCACCAAAGAACATCCCTCCAAGCTTTATTTCACAACTGGAACCTATCCTATCTCGCTAAATTGAAAGTTACCTATTAATCATTAATCCCTATTGAACAGGGATTAATTATCAATACAAACATTAGACAAGGGGTTTCCAATGTGGGGCTTGGGACCCCCAAGTCAGTTCATGAGCTAATATTTTGGGGTTTTGAGATCCAACGCAGGAAAGGCTATCAGACCAAGTTACAGCAGCTATATCTCCCACTCTAACAAGCCCTCATTCTCGCAGTTCTCCCTGCGGGGTTGTGACAATTCTCAAGCCTTGAAATGGGGTCAAAGTGTGAACAGGTTTGGGAAGCATTGCACTAGACCTTGGGAAGTCTGTGAATTGTCACTTGGTTGCACTGGAAGAGGAAGAACTCCTCTGTTCCCACTGAAGTCAGGGTCAAATTGAAGGCATCCATTTTCATCACCGTAGCCCATGGCTGCATCCTGTTTTTATATCCTTGAATTTAAAAAAAAATTGGAACTTCTAATGAGTTTCAGAATGGCAAGTGCCATTTGTTCCAAACTGGTTGGAGAGACAAAGGAAAATCAGAGCTGAGGATCTTGAAAGGAAAAAAAAAGTCAGGGTTTCCTGGCCTTCTGAAAAGGAAGCAAAGAACAAATATGAAAACTCATGTCACAGAGTCATGGAGTTTTACAGCAGGGAAAGAGTCCCTTCAGCCCATCATGTCTGTGGCTGTCATCAAGCACCTACTTACCCTAATCCCATTTCACAATGTGTAGCACCTTTCATGACTCCTCAGATACTGAAAGCAGCCCATCTCCAAAGGTAGCCAGACTCAAACGATATCCAGGTTTGGGCTGGCAAATATCATTTACACCTTAGAAGTGCTAGGCAATGACCATTTCCAAAAATGGAGAATCTCACCATCACCCTTGACATTCAATTGCATTGCCAATGCTCAAAGCCCCACTATCAACATCCTTGAGTTTGCCATAGATTCATAAACTCCACTGTAGCCATAAACATACAATGGCTATAACAGCAGGTCAGTAGGTATGAATACTGCAGCGAGGAACTCATCTCCTGACTGTCCAAAGCCTGTTCACAAGTCAGGAGTGTGATGTAATGCTCCCCACTTGCCCAGATGACTACAGCTCCAGAAACACTCAAGAAGCTGGACACCATCCAGGATAAAAGCGTCCGCTTATTTGGCACCAATTCCACAAACATCCATTCCCTCCATCACTGACACTTAGTAGCAGTAGTGTGTGTACTATCTACAAGATGCACTGCAGAAATTCACCAAAGATCCTCAGACAGCACCTTCCAAACCCATGACCAATTCCATCTAGAAGTACAAAGGCACCAGATACATGGGGATACCACCACCTATAGGTTCTCCTCCAAGTCAGTCACCATTCTGACTTGGAAATATGTCACCAGTCCTTCACTGTCACTGGATCACAACCCTGGAATTCCCTCCCTAATAGCATTGTGGGTGTACATACACCAACTCAGTCACAGCAATTCAAGAAGGCAGCTCACCATTGTCATCTCAAGGACAGTTAGGAAGCGGCTTGCCCAACCAGCAAAGTGCACATCATGTAAATGATTTTTTTTCAAGAAAAGCCCATCCATGAAGTTTTGCTTCCCCCAAAACAAGGCATCCCAAAGTAAGGGGTCATGGTCAGAACTGGGGTTACAGAAACAGTTGCCATGGAAAAGCCCCCACACCACTCATACTGTGACTGCAGATCCACTCACAATTGGTACTTGGATGTCATGGCAATTCTTTACACCTCCAGATGGAAACCCAGCGGGACAAAGTCTGGAAAGTTCTATCTTAGTACCCGCTTGCATCTTGCCACCTACTTTCACTGATGCCACTTCTGCCAACATCCCCTGGATTATATGGGTCATGGTGCAGATGGCAGACTGAAACCACACTGTAGTTGCCAAATATGCTTGTGCTGGCCCTGGGTAAGCTTTGGGTCCCCTATTTGACCGTCTGCCAATATCCACTGAATCAGACAGGAAAATAGAGTTACGACCACATCCAAATCCTCCATGACTTTATTGATCAGGCTTGATGGGTCAAGCGATCAATTCCTCCTCCTACATCCTCCATTCTTATGGAATAAACCTTTCTCGTATAATCGTACAGACAACATCTGCATCAAACACCACCTGGAAATTGCAAATTGAGTCCAAGAACAGTGTAGATCCAATGAACCAAAGGGAGTCTTCTGTACTGTATGATTCTATGATACTACATAGTGTACAGTGGCACTCTTGCCTCAGTCAGGATTCAGCAATTTTTGAGAAGATTTGTAGCTCAGGTTGATGATAAGTATGTAAGTTAGCTCGCTGAGCTGGAAGGTTTGTTTTCAGACGTTTCGTCACCATACTAGGTAACATCATCAGTGAGAGTCTCCGGTGAAGCGCTGGTGGTATATCCTGCCTCTCTATTGAGAGATCTTGGTTTCTTAAGGTGGATGATGTCATCTCCGGTCCTTTTGTTTCAAGGGAAGGTAAATGGGATCTAAATCAATGTGTTTATTGATGGAGTTCTGGTTAGAATGCCATGCCTCTAAGAACTCTCGTGCGTGTCTTTGTTTCAATGTCCTTGGATGCGTGTGTTGTCCAAGTCAAAGTGGTATCCTTCTCTTTCTGTGTGTGTAGAAACTAGTGAGAGTGGGTCATGTATTTTTATGGCTAATTGGTGGCAAGTTTCCTGCTTGTTTGTCCGATGTAGTGTTTTTTTTACAATTCTTGCATGGTATCTTGTAAGTGACATTAGTTTGCTGGTAGTATCTAATGGATCCTTTAGGTTCATTAGTCGCTAGTAATTATAGATCAGTGAGCCTTACTTCAGTTGTTGGTAAAGTGTTGGAAAAGGTTATAAGAGATAGGATTTATAATCATCTCGGAAAGAATAATTTGATTAGGGATAGTCAGCACGGTTTTGTGAAGGGTAGGTCGTGCCTCACAAACCTTATTGAGTTCTTTGAGAAGGTGACCAAACAGGTAGATGAGAGTAAACCGCTTGATGTGGTGTATATGGATTTCAGCAAGGAATTTGATAAGGTTGTCCATTGTACAAAATGTGGAGGAATGGGATTGTAGGAGACATAGCAGTTTGGATCAGTTTGGCTTGCTCAAAGAAGACAGAGGGTGGTGGTTGATGGAAAATGTTCATCCTGGAGTGCAGTTACTAGTGGTGTACCGCAAGGGTCGGTGTTGGATCCCCTGCTGCTCGTCATTTTTATAAACGACCTGGATGATGGCGTAGAAGGGTGGGTTAGAAAATTTGCAGACGACACTAAGGTCAGTGGAGTTGTGGATAGTGGCGAAGGATGTTGTAGGTTACAGAGAGACATAGAGCTAAAGAGCTGGGCTGAGAGGTGGCAACTGGAGTTTAATGCAGACAAGTATGAGGTGATTCACTTTGGTTGGAGTAAGTACTGGGCTAATGGTAAGATTCTTGGTAGTGTAGATGAGCAGAGAGATCTCAGTGTCCATGTACACAGATCCTTGAAAGTTGCCACCCAGGTTAAGAAGGCATACAGTGTTTTAGCTTTTATTTATAGAGGGATTGAGTTCCAGAACCATGAGGTTATGCTGCAGTTGTACAAAACTCTAGTGCGGCTGCACTTGGAGTATTGTGTACAGTTCTGGTCACCGCATTATAAGAAGGATGTGGAAGCTTTGGAAAGGGTGCAGAGGAGATTTACCAGGATGTTGCCGCGTATGGAGGGAAGGTCTTATGAGGAAAGGCTGAGGGACTTGAGGCTGTTTTCATTAGAGAGAAGAAAGTTGAGAGGTGACTTAAAAGAGAAATATAAGATAATCAGAGGGTTAGATAGGGTGGACTGGGAGAGCCTTTTTCCAAGTACGGTGATGGCGAGCATGAGGGGGCATAGCTTTAAATTGAGGGGTGATAGATATAGGACAGAAGTCAGAGGTAGTTTCTTTACTCAGAGGGTAATAAGCGTATGGAATGCTTTGCCTGCAACGGTAGTAGATTCGCCAACTTCAAGTACATTTAAGTCGTCATTGGACAAGCATATGGGCAAACATGGAATAGTGTAGGTTAGATGGGCTTCAGATTGGTATGACAGGTCGGCACAACATTGAGGGCTGAAGGGCCTGTACTGTGCTGTAATGTTCTATGTTCTATGTTTAAGTGTATTGGTAGGTTTGTGAGCTACCTTGATGCCAAGGGGCCTGAGTAGTCTGGAAGTCAATTCTGATATATCTTTGATGTAAAGTAATGTGGCTAGAGTTTTTGGTTGCGTTGTGTCTACTTGTTTGGGTTTGTTTCTGAGGAATTGGTGGACTGTGTTTATTGGGTACTCGTTTTTCTTTAAAACGTTGTATAGCTATTTAGCTTCTGCTGTTTGTAGTTCCTGGGTGCTGCAGTGTGATATAGCTCATTGAAATAATATCTTAATGTAACTCCGTTTGTGGGTGTTGGGATGATTGCTTTGGAAGTTAAGTATTTGGTCTGCATTTGTTGTTTTTCTTAGACGCTGGTTTGAAGCTCTCTGTTAACTGAACGTTCAACTGTCACATCTAGAAATGGGAGTCTGTTGTCATTCTCCTCCTCTTCTGTGAATTTTATGCCAGTCAGGATATTGTTGATGGTGTTGCATGTTTCCTCTAATTTGTTCCATTTTGTAATGACAAAGGTGGCATTTACCTAGCGGACCCAGAGTTTGGGTTAGATAGATGGGAGGGCAGCTTGTTCAAGTCTCTGCATTACTGCTTATGCTATGAGCTCTAATATTGGTGATCCCATTGGTGTTCTGTTGACTTGTTTGTAGGTTTCGTTATTGAATGTGAAGTGGGTGGTGAGGCTCAGGTCCACTAGCTTGAGGATATTGTCTTTGCTGATAAAGTTGGTGTAGATTCAGTTCTCAGTCCAGGGATTTGAGCACAAAATCACTCTGCAATCGAGTATAATAGCAAGAGAGGTGCTGCAATGTCAGAGGTGCTGTCTTTCAGACGGGCTGTGAGATGGCAGACCAGGCTTCCCTCTCAGGTGTATGTAAAAATTCTCATGGCACTACTCAAAGACGTTCAGCGAAGACGTTTTTCCCAATGTCCCGGCCAACAGTTATCCCTCAAACAACATCACAAAGATAGAAATTAAACTACTTGATCATTATCACATTACTGTTTATGAGAATTTAGTATAAGCAAATTAGCTGCTGTGTTTTTGATATTGCAACTGCGATGTCACTTCAGAAGGTATTTGATCAAGTGTGAAGCACTTTGGAAGGCCTGAGGTTGTGAAAAATGCAATGCTGCTTTCAAGTTTTCTCTTTAATAGAATCCCTACAGTGCGGAAACAGGCCCTGCGGCCCAACAAGTCCACACCGACTCTCCGAAGAGTAACCCACCCAGACCCATTCTCCCTACCCTATTACCCTATATTTACCCCTGACTAATTCACCTAACTTACACATCCTTGAGCACTATAAGCAATTTAGCATGGCCAGTTCACCTCATCTGCACATCTTTGGATTGTGGGAGGAAACCAGAGCACCTGGAGGAAACCCACACAGACACGGGGAGAATGTGCAAACTCCACACAGACAGTCACCTAAGGCTGGAATCGAACCCAGGTCCCTGGTGCTATGAGGCTAACCACTGAGCGTTCTTTTACAGCTATTAGCTTAAGTGCTTGTAGCTGTTAGAAAATTACTCATTACCCACCTTAGAAGTGTTATCCATCTGTGCTAATGTGTTTGTTTTGCTAAGAATGTCGAAAGGGAGGACAGAGCAGGTTTAAGCTGCATTGAAAACTACATGGTTATAAATAATACAGAAATGGTACACCATAAGGTCAATCAGGCTATCATGTCAACACTAGGTCTTTGAAAGTATTTATCCAATTTCCTTTTAAAAGTTATTAATGACTTCTCATCCTCCAGCCTGTCAGGAAGTATATTCCAGATCACAGCAACTTGCTGATGATCAGTAATTGTCTTCTTCTATCCCACTGATTCTTTTGCTGATTATCTTGTATCAGTATTAAGTTGCCACTAAACAAGATTTCTTCTTTTTGACTAGGCTTGGTTATTTGACAATTGAAAGATTCCCGTCAGGCAAAATAGTAAGAATTGTTGAATTGAAGTGAGTAGCAGGAGTTATGATGCAGATCAGTCATTGAACAGCAAACAGGCTCAAAGGGAGCATCCTCCCGGTCCTATGATCCTGAAACTTGAATGTTTGTCTCCTATGAGCATGTTAAAACATGTAGTTACCCAGGTACTGGAGCTCAATTTCTGAAATTGAAGTTTTGGATTGAAGACACTGTTACGCTGAACAGTTTCCCATCTATTTTGTCGACTATCAGCTCTCCTGTGGATTATTTGCTGGATATTGTCATGAAGAAAATGGAAAAGTGAATTAATGCAATGATACAGTCATGTTCGACCCCAGCCTTCACTGAGATAGGGTCTGTGGCAGACTCATCGATGAGGATAATGACTTACATTGATCATCACGGAGTAGTTGAAGATTGGGCAGCTACTGCAGGTAGCCATATTTGAGGAAGAGACTTTACAATTCACGGAACCACAGGTTGAGAAGGGCCGTGTGTAACGGTTGGTGATATCCCTTCTATTTTTCTTGGCTTTGCCACACAATGATGATCATGTTTGCAGTGCCTCTTGATGGGTGAAAACGACCCTGTGATTCCTTGGCCACAGAGAGGAGACAGTTGAGGAACATCTTTGCAATAATCATCTCTGTAACAAGCAGCAGAAAGAGTCCTCCATAGGAACCATAATCAGACAAGTCTGTAGCTCCCCAATTTCTCTCTCCTTTCTTTCTTAAACACTGCTACCTTACAACTTGCAACACAATTTGAGAATCTACAGAATAATACCAGTTAACCACAATTGCATCCATTATTATTGACTCCATTTATACTTCATGACCCTCTCTCACTAATATCCTTACATAAACATGAGGAAGGACACCACTTTGACTGGGACAACACATCCATCCTAGGACAAGGTAACAGAGACACGCACGAGAATTCCTAGAAGCATGGCATTCCAACTGGAACTCTATCAACAAACACATTGAGTTAGACCCAATTTACCACCCCTTGAGAAAAAGAACAGGAAATGACATCACCACCGGAAATGATGTCACCACAGGAAATGACATCACCAACCCAAAGACACCCAAACATATAAACAGAAAGCAGGAATTATCAACAGTGCTTCACGCAAAGGCCCACTGAAGATGTTACCTAGTTGGGTGATGAAAGGTCTAGAAACGAAGCTCAGCAAGCAACCTACATCCACAACTTCAACTGAGCTACAAATCTTCTCAAAACTCGCTCTATACTTCTTGTTGCCTCAGGAAGCAGCCAACATAATCAAAGACCCCTCCCACCCCGGTTATAACCTTCTCCAACCTCAACCATGGGGCTTAAGCACATGTACCAAAAGATTTAAGAGCAGCTTCTTCCCTGCTGTTATTAGACTTCTGAATGGACCTCTCAAATTTTAAATTTATTGTTGATCTCACTCTTTTTGCCCCTTCTCTGCAGGCATAGCACTGCATTCCTCACTCTGTTCTATCACCCTTACACAGTTTGTATGGTATGATCAGCCTGTACTGCACACAAAACAAAACTTTTCACTGTACCCAGGTACGTGACAATAATAAATCAAATCAAATCAAAACAAATATATATATAGCCACCTCTTTCAACACTCTGGGATGTGGATCATCAAGTCTACAGGATTTACCACCTTTCAATTCCATTAATTTCTCCACTACTGCATTAGTTTGCTAATATTCAGTTCCTTATCTGTGAGTATTCCCTAGAACCTCCTGCCCTGTATGTGGTGGAATCTGATGATCATGTACCGGATTTATCAGCCACCTCAAAATCCGTCAAACTGAAATGGACGCAACACTGAGGGGCAGCCCAGGGAGAGGAAACACTGAGGGGCAGCCCAGGGAGAGGAAACACTGAGGGGCAGCCCAGGGAGAGGAAACACTGAGGGGCAGCCCAGGGAGAGGAGAATGTGCAGTTAATTTTCAGAAAATGGGAATTATCACAAACGAGGCAAACATGTTCATGATGGAGTGGAATAAGGTTCTTTGTATTCAGTATTCTGAACATTTCTCCCAGTGTGTACTTGGAATGTGAAATGTTTATTTGGAAATGTGAAGACATGTCAGGAACATTCATAGAGTTTTAGCAAGATTCACCAAGCTGTAATGGACAGAGCTTCAAAGAAATATTTTACCAAGGCTCAAAGGACAATTTGTATTTGTGTATGATTTAACAGCTCGGCACTAAATCTACCACTGGCCTGAAAGGAAAAGGGAATTTGTATCACGCTTCCCTTTCTGATGTAATCTCCAAAAATCCTCTCAAGCCCCCATTTTAATGAATATTTTCTATTTTAATTGAGCTGCTGCCTTAAACCAAAGAGGTTCTGTTAAGTGGGATTTGAAGAAATAAATTGCTTTCCTCAAAATATCCTCCAATTGTAATATCCTCCATAAAGATATTTAAAATATAACGAATAACTGTGCTGCTGAAAGATATTCTAATGACTTTGCGACATTAGCAATACATGCTGTTTTCCCAGTAGCCAGTATTTTGATCTTAAAACTCCTGTCCTTGTTTCTAAATTCCTCTGTAGCCTCACCATTTTCTATCTCTGTAACGTCACTAACCCTTCAACTCTCTGACATATATGTACTACTCTAATTTTGGCCTTTAATACATTCCAATTTTTGACTCCTGTCCATTGGTGTCTTCAGTTATGTGGGGCTTAAGCTCAGGAAATCGCTCTCTGTACTTTCTGCCTCTCTACCTCACTTTCCTCCTTTAACCTTGTGACTAAGCTCTTGGTGATCTGTCTCATATCCCTTAGCTGCCACAGTTATCTTATCGTACTCCTGGATATTTTGGTACATTAAAGGTTCCGTCTTCATATGGGTTGCTGTTGTGGGATCTTCCTGTGCACATATAGCGGTGGTTCTGGTCTACATAACAGCAGTGATTACAATTCAAGGGGAATTCCAATTCATTATAAAATTCTCTGGCCTACCCTGTGGATATGACAAGGCTTTTTATAAAATTCCTACTTTATTCTGCCCTGTACTGCCCTCCTCTCCCATGCCCCAATATTAGAAATTCCTATTCCCAAGTTTGTTGATCTTGTTTACTTTATCTCTGCTTCTTTACAAATCTCTTCTGTTCACTTGACTCTGACTCCCCTACATTAACCTTACTCTGTACTCCAGCATTGGTCTTCCAGTCTCCATGAGTCAACACCTACTCTCTCTAATTCCTTCCCTCTCTGTGCTTCTCATCCATGATCCTCCTGAGAATCTATATTGTTGGTTCTGGCCGTGATTCAACTTGTGTTTGTAAATCTAGAGCCTTATTGAGAGGAGTGCCCTGTTAATAGCAGGTGACCTCTCATGATCCAGGCAGCTGTACTAATGGCCATCGCAGTAAGTGGATTTAAATGCGTCAGAGACATTCACAGATGGATAAACCTCTTCCCAGCAAGCTTAATGCTAATTCGTAAGCTTTTGGATTTTGTCATTCTGGGAACAAATATAAAGTTACTTTTGGTTGCATCCGTCCTAGTTGTGAAGGAGGATTCCAGGAATTCCGAATTTTCCTCCATATTTAATTCTGTAAGTGGAGATGTCCATTCATTGAGAATATTGGGTGTTTACTAGGCTGCCATGTGTTTGTGTGTATATAATGAGGAAGATACTTTAGACCATAGTTTTTGACCTACCCTTGATCCTGTCAATAATGCATTGTGAAAATAATTCCTCTGCAGTATATTAATAACAGGATTTACATAGTAATGAATCAAAACCTGCATCCCCCATTCTAAGCGATTAAAGACTTAACAGAACTCTAGGTTTGTTCAATACATCGCATCACTTGTATGACACTTTGACCTTTTACTATAAATTCTGTGTCCTATGATCCTGCCCCACTTGCTACCTGATGCAGGAGCAGCGCTCTGAAAGCTTGTACTTCCAAAGAAGCCAGTTGTGCTATAACCTGGTGTTGTGCGATTTTTAACTCTGCCATAACTGTTGGCTCTGTTCAGTATGAAAACACACAATGTAGCCGCCGACTTATGCCACTATCAAACAAAATTCCTATATTCCCTGTTTGGCACATAATGTCTTTAAGTGACATACCTGCTGGTTCTTCACACCCAATTAGATTCACCAGGAACTTATTAAATGTTGTAGCAAGCTCGAGAGGCTGAATGGCCCTAATTTATATGTTCCCATCTATGAATATTTGTAGATTGTGTTACTGCTGTAACTTTGTATCCTAAAACTGGTTGTTATTTGTTCAAAACTAAAATCCTCTGGCTTTGTTCTCTTATTGAATATGGAGATGCAAACAAGGAGCAGGAGGAGACTATTCAGTTCCATCACTCAATACGATCATGGTTGATCTGATGGTAATCTCTAATCCACATTCCCTCTGACCCCGATAGCTCCCTCCCTTGTCAAGAATGGATCGATAAAAATATACAAGAGCTCTGCTTCTGATTTTCAGGATGTGAATTCCAAAGACCCTCTGAGCAAAAGAAAAATCACCTAATCTCTTGTTTTACATGGGTAACGTTTCATTTTGCCTGACATCTCATACATTGTTCTCCTCTAAACAAAAAAAACCTTTAAATTAACTTTTGAAAAGAATGGAAGAAGAGAGCTCCACACTTACGAGAAAAGGGCTCCCTCAGTAATGACGGGCCATTCATGAGCTTTGACAGAGGAAGGCAAAACGCAGCCCCCTTTCACAGCAATTGGCTGATGTTTTCAGACATAGAAAGGTCCTGCCAACCACTTTGACAGTTGCTGTGGGCCAAATGAGGGCAAATGGGGTCAGTTCAGTTTGACAAACCTGGTCAGCGTGGGCGAGCTTGGCCAAAGGGTTTGTTTCTGTGCTGTGTGACTCACTGGCACTATAAAGTAAGCATGATATCAAGTTGCTAGAATGCCAGAGGTTGGGGTAGGATACCAAAAGGTTGGGGTGCCAGGGACATGGGATGCCACTTGGGTATGGGTAACGTGCCAGCCAGGTAGGGTGCCAGGGTGCAAGGCAGCACGAGGCGCAGGTAAGTGGTTTGGTATGTTGCAACAGGCTAGAGAATTGGGTCCAGCAGGAATTGGGGACCATTGATGCTGGGTCGGGGGAGGGGGAGGGGTGTGTGGGCAGTTTTGGCTCTAGCAGCTGAAGGGGGGGAGGTACAGTGTTGCGTGGGGGTTAGTCGGCTCGGGGTCAGTGCAGAGTAGGGTTAAGGGGAATGGGTGATCTGGTCCACCTCCATATGTCAGGTAGGATCAGGTGTGACAGCAATGCCAGGGCAGGCTGGGTGTGGAGGTGAAGTAAAGGTGGAGGGTGGGGTATTACTCCCTGGGGTGGGGTTTCATGTCCTGGGGTTGACATGTCAAGGTTAATGGAATGTAAGTGATCTGGGGGTCTTGGGTTGCAGTTGGAGATGGGGAGGAGAGAGTTGTGAGGTAGGTATGTGGTCTGCTTAACAGTTACTCAGGACTTAGAATGTGTATTTAATGTTCTAACAGTTCCTGAGTAATTATTTTACTTAATTTACTCTGAACCAGCCAAAGTCTCTGATTTAATGGAGATTTTCAGAGGGCAGCTCCAGCCATACAAAAATCACCCAGAAAAAACTTCAATTTCTTTCAGAATGTGTTACAATTCTTTCAGCATGTGTCACAATCCATTGACTTCCTCTGGCATTACAACAGTCTGACCATCTGCCCCTGTGACCCCTTCATTTGTCCACATAGACTTAGATTGTTGTGAGATTGCCTGACTTGGTCCCAGGCGATAGAAATTCCTTTGTGGCCTCAGCCCTCACTGTCTCTGTAATCCTCTTCCAACCTCACACTGAGGTTTCCACACTCTTCCAATGCCCCTGTGCTTCAGTCTCTTTGGCATCAGAGACCTTCAGCTGCCTTAGCTCTAAGCTCTGGGTCCTCATGGAATCTCTCTGCCTCAGTACATCTCCCTTCCTCCTTATTATTTTGCCTTAAAATTTACCAGTTTGTTCAAGCTTTTGGTCACCCAGTCTATTATATTCCCATGTGGCTCAGAGTCAATTTTGTTTGATATGACCCCCTTAGATCACAAGGTACAATATAAATGCAAGTTGTTGTCCTATAAATCCAAATTTCAAATTCAAGATGGAAAGTGTGGACAAAGCATAATCTGATTAATTACAATGGATACTCAATAAAATTAAGGACATTAGTAAATCTGGGAATTAACAATGGCGTAATGATTCCTTCTGATTCATAATAGAACATGATGGCAGACAAGAAGTAAGAGCTTAATATTAGACATTAAGGACCATTACACATTAAACATTGATGTTCTACACATGTGAGGTAATGCAAAAGGTGCTGCAATAAGCAGATGACTCATCTCTGCAAACCAAACCCAAAGAATGTCATCCAATCCTCATATTCATCTGAAATACCTTACGCATTAGTCAATGTTCCTAATATTTCCATGGGATGAGTCTCGAGTACTCATTCATCATTTCCACACAAGTAGTCTGGATCATGTTCAGCGTGGTGCTAACCACTGACTCCTATTAACTCAGCGCTGCATTGCAGAGTGAGGGTCTGTAAAGTGAACAGAATATGACAAAGGGGCCTCTATAATAAAATGAAAGGAAGAAAACAGGATTCCGCAAACCAAATAACAAGTCACTTCCAAACAGTGAAACAATCAAGAATCACTTTCAAAATCACTAAATATATTTTTGCAGTCATGCTTTCAAGCTGAATATAATTCATTTGACCTACTGTCCGTGATATTGCAAGTTACAAACGTTTATTTTTACAAATGACACTAATAGAAACCTAAATTATTGAATGTGATGGGCACATCAAATTGTACTTATGATAATGATTTTTAATAGAGGCAGATTAACAAGAGACAGCAGACCTCATAAAAGTCAAAGCTGATAAATAGGACGAGAAAAAGGATGTCAGATAGTGAAATGAGACCAGAGCTCCTTACTCAAGGATGATAAACATTATTTTCTATTCAATTATGGGCGCTTCTTTTTTTATGAAAATTGTAATTTGGGAAAAGAGAGAAACTCTACAGCCACACAATGTAAAGAGACATTGGCAGATTTCTGATGCTTGGTCATTTTAGTTTGTTAGTTTAGCTTGTTGTAATAATGATGTGCTAGTGCTGACACAGTCCAGTCAGAAGTCCCACATTGATGTTGCAATGCTCAGGAGAGTGGCTGGAACATCTGTATCTCAATCTCTCTCCACCTCCAAATGCTTTGTGATGAAAGAGATTTGAAAGTCCAAAGCTCATCTCAGGGTTGAACTGAGCATAAAGGGTGCATGCAACTTGCTTTGGGCAATGAAGGCTTCCGTTTTTCACTCCTGGCATTTTCGCTTGTTGGCAATAGCCATTGCCTGGCCACAGTGTGGCTAATGTATTATTCGCAATTTACCAGTCCAAAATTTCGATGTTGCCCATGTCTTGATTCATGCGAGCATGGACCACTTCATTATCTGAAGGGTGGGAGTGAACATGGTGCAAACAGCAGTGAACATCCCCACTTCAGATTATGGGGGGGACCGTGGGTGCAATGCCTTGAAATTCATGGTCCCTGATGGCAGAATGCTACAGTTATTAATGTAAACAGGGATAACCTGGACAACGAAATAAGCAGATCATTTTGTATTTGTCAGGAACTAGGAGGCTAAGAGCATCCCCCTCACATCACTACTTCTGCTGGATCGCAGTAGGAAAGAGAAGATTGGCAGACCAACATAATCCACAAGACTTCCTATAAATCACTATGGGCCCCATAACTAAGTATACGAGGGTGGCAGGGTGGCTCAGTGGTTAGCACTGCTGCATCACAGCACCCTCAGGCAGAAGATACAAAAGTTTGAAAACACATGCCAACAGATTCACGAACAGATGTTATCAAACTTATCAACTGACCTCTCATACATTAGTCTTTCTCTGTACCTTCTCTGCAGCTGTAACACTATATTCTGCATTCTGTTCTATTGCCCTGATGTATTTATGTAAGATATTACTTGTCTGGTTAGCATGCAAAACAATACTTTTCACTGTATCTTGGTACACATGACAATAATAAATCAAATCAAATCAAACTTATGAGTGACATGGATAGAATGCATTGAATCTTTTTCCCAGGCAAGAAATGAGGGACATAGGTTTAAGGTAAAAGAGGGAAAAGATTAAATGAGTTGTGAGAGGCACTTTTTTTTTGGCATAGAATCCTTAAAGTATGGAAGAAGGCCATTTGGCCCATTGAGTCCACATCAACCCTCTGAAGGATGTCCCACCCACACCCAGCCTCTACCATATCTTGTAACCCCACATTTTCCTTGGCTAATCACCTAGGCTGAACACTACAGAAAACCTCAGCATGGCCAATCCACCTAACCTGCATATCTTTGGTTTGTGGGTGGAAATCCATGCAGACATAGGGAGAACTTGCAAACTCCACACAAGTACTTGCCTGAGGCTGGAACCAAACCCAGGTCACTTGTGCTGTGAGACAACAGTGCTAACCACTGTATCACCCACATGGAGTGTGGTAAGTACTTGGAATGTGCTGCCAAAGGATGTGGTGTTAGAAATAGATACAATAGCAACATTTAAGAGGCATCTCGACAGATACATGATTAGGCAGGGAATAGAGGGATATGGACTATATGGAAGCAGGAGGTTTTTCGCTCAGAAAAGTATGATGTGTTGACACAGGCTTGGTGGGCCAAAAGGCATGTTCCTGTACTGTACTGTTTTTTGTTATTGTCTATCTCTTTCTTATACACTTGTGGGATGTGGGCATCACTGACTGCATTTATTGCCCATCCCTAGCTGTCCTTAAACTGAGAGACTTCCTTGGCCATTTCAGAGGACAGTTGAGAGCCAACCGGAGTTGCAGGTAAGCCAGACCGGGTATCCTTCACTGAATGACATTAAAGAGTCAGATGGGTTTTTCCGACAATTGGCGATGGTTTCATGGTCATCATAGATACTTAACTCCAGACTTTTGAAAATTGAATTCAAATTCACCATCTGCTGTGGTGGGATTCAACCTCAGGTCCCCAGAACATTAGCCGAGTTTCTGGATTAATAGCCAAGCAATACTACCACTCGGCCATCGCCTCACCATGTAATGTAGCTAAGTGAAAAGGGGTTACCGCAAACTGGTCAAGGTTAGTCAGTGTATATTTACCCACTTTCCACTTTACAATAATATGCTGCATGACACAAGGAGCTGGAGTGGGTTCAGAGACGATTTAGATTAGATTCCCTACAGTATAGAAACAGGCCCTTTGGCCCAACAAGTCCACATTGACCCTCGGAAGAGTAACTCACCCTGACCCATTCCTATACCCTCTGTTTAAACCTGACTAATGCACTTAGCACTACGGGCAATTGATCATTGCCAATTCACCTGACCAGCACATCTTTGGACTGTGGGAGGAAACCCGTGCAGACACAGGGAGAATGTGCAAACTCCACACAGTCAGTCACCCAAGGCTGGACTCGAACCCAGGTCCCTGGTGCTGTGAGGTAGCAGTACTAACCACTGAGCCACCGTGCGATTTACCAGGATGTTGCTGTAATGCCGGGTTTGAGTTACAGGGAGGGACTGGATAGGATGGGACTTTTTTCACAGTAGTGTACAGCGTTGAGGGGTCACCTTATAGAGGTTTATAAAATCATAAGGGGTACAGATAAAGTTATAGACAATAGAGATGTACAGCATGGAAACAGACCCTTCGGTCCAACCCATCCTTGCCGACCAGATATCCCAACCCAAATTAGTCCCACCTGCCAGCACCTGGCCCATATCCCTCCAAACCCTTCCTATTCATATACCCATCCAAATGCCTCTTAAATGTTGCAATTGTACCAGCCTCCACCACATCCTCTGGCAGCTCATTCCATACATGTACCACCCTCTGCGTGAAAAAGTTGCCCCTTAGGTCTCTTTGATATCTTTCCCTTCTCACCCTATACCTATGTCCTCTAGTTCTGGATTCCCGATCCCAGGGAAAAGACTTTGTCTATTTATCCTATCCATGCCCCTCATAATTTTGTAAACCACTATAAGGTCACCCCTCAGCCTCCGACGCTCCAGGGAAAACAACCCCAGCCTGTTCAGCCTCTCCCTGTAGCTCAGATCCTCCAACCGTGGCAACATCCTTGTAAATCTTTTCTGAACCCTTTCAAGTTTCACAACATCTTTCCGATAGGAAGGAGACCAGAATTGCACGCAATATTCCCACAGTGGCCTGACCAATGTCCTGTACAGCCGCAACATGACCTCCCAACTCCTATACTCCATACTCTGACCAATAAAGGAAAGCATACCAAACTCCTTCTTCACTATCCTAGCTACCTGCGACTCCACTTTCAAGGAGCTTTGAACCTGCACTCCAAGGTCTCTTTGTTCAGCAACACTCCCTAGGAACTTACCATAAAGTGTATAAGTCCTGCTAAGATTTGCTTTCCCAAAATGCAGCACCTCACATTTATCTGAATTAAACTCCATCTGCCACTTCTCAGCCCATTGGCCCATCTGGTCAAGGTCCTGTTGTAATCTGAGGTAACCCTCTTCGCTGTCCACTGCACCTCTAATTTTGGTGTCATCTGCAAACTTACTAACTGTACCTCTTATGCTCGCATCCAAATCATTTATGTAAATGACCAAAAGTAGAGGACCCAGCACCGATCCTTGTGGCACTCCACTGGTAACAGGCCTCCAGTCTGAAAAACAACCCTCCACCACCAATCTCTGTCTTCTACCTTTGAGCCAGTTCTGTATCCAAATGGCTAGTTCTCCCTGTATTCCATGAGATCTAACCTTGCTAATCAGTCTCCCATGGGGAACCTTGTCGAACGTCTTACTGAAGTCCATGTAGATCACATCTACTGCTCTGCCCTCATCAATCCTCTTTGTTACTTCTTCAAAAAACCCAATCAAGTTTGTGAGACATGATTTCCAACGCACAAAGCCATGTTGACTATCCCGAATCAGTCCTTGCCTTTCCAAATACATGTACATCCTGTCCCTCAGGATTCCCTCCAACAACTTGCCCACCACCAAGGTCAGGCTCACCGGTCTATAGTTCCCTGGCTTGTCTTTACCGCCCTTCTCCTTTTTTCAATAAATGATGCTCACATCCCACAAGTGTATAAGAAAGAGTTAGACTAAACAGTGGCACCACGTTTGCCAACCTCCAGACTTCCGGCACCTCACCTGTGACTATCGATGATACAAATATTTCAGCAAGAGACCCAGCAATTACTTCTCTAGCTTCCCACAGAGTTCTCGGGTACACCTGATCAGGTCTTGGGGATTTATGCACTTTTAACCGTTTCAAGACATCCAGCACTTCCTCCTCTGTAATCTGGACATTTTGCAAGATGTCACCATCTATTTCCCTACAGTCTGTATCTTCCATAAAGTGAAAGGCAGGTGTCTTTTCCCTAGGATGGGGGGGGTTTGGTACCGATTTGACGCCAGCCCATTTGGCGACGGACGTTTTGGCGCTAAGAACATTTCTTTATTTGTAAATCTGTCTGTATGGACAGCTTTAGTGTAACAAAATTTAATGTTTTCATTTTTCAATAAAGTTACAGTTTTAAAACTTTTTAAAGTTCTACCTTTGAATGATGATGTGTCAATCAACATTTTTTTCCTAGCGCCAAAACGCCCATCGCCAAATGGGCTGGCGCCAAATCAGCTGGCGCCCAAATGGCCGTGCCAAAATGTCGGTGCCCAATCGTCCCATTCCAAGGATGGGGGATTTCCAGACTAGGGAGCATATTTTAAGGTGAGAGGAGGAAGATTTAAAAAAGACATGAGGGGCAATTTTTTTACACACAATTTGTGTGTAGAATGAACTTCCAGAGGAAGTGGTGGATGCGTGTACAGTTACAACACTTAAAAGACATTTGGATAAGTACATGAATAAGAAATGTTTGGAGGGATATGGGCCAAGTGCAGGCAGGTGGGACTAGTTTAGTTTGGGATTATGGTCGGCATGGACTGGTTGGACCGAGGGGTCTGTTTCCATGCTACAGGACTCTATGACTCTGTGATAAGTGTACATTACCTGACAAAGGTCTGGCTACCATCCGGGCTGCCTTTGGAAAATTCACCATCACAAGTCATTCTCACTGATATAACAGTAAACCACTGATGCAGAGATGGCAGCAGAGTAAGATGCTCTAGTCAGAACTCCTCTGCTCGCCAGTTCCTTTTCCTTTTCCTTTCCTTATTTCCCTCTTTGCAGTTGTTTTTATACCCCCCCACCCCCAACATTTAACTGACAGTCATAGAGTCAGAGAGATGTAAAGCACAGAAACAGACCCTTCTGTCCAACTCGTCCATGCCGACCAGATATCCTAACCTAATCTAGTCCCATTTGCCAGCACTTGCCCCACATCCCTCTAAACCCTTCCTATTTATATACCCATCCAGATGCCTTTTAAATGCTGCAATTGTACCAGCCACCACCACTTCCTCTGGCAGCTCATTCCATACATGCACCACCCTCTATGTGAAAAAGTTGCCCGTTAGGTCTCTTTTATATCTTTCCCCTCTCACCCTAAACATATGCCCTCTAGTTCTGGACTCCCCAACCCTAGGGAAAAGACTTTGTCTATTTACCCTATCCATGCCCCTCATAATTTTGTAAACCTCTAAAAGGTCACCCCTCAGCCTTTGACGCTCCAGGGAAAACAGCCCCAGCCTGTTCAGCCTCTCCCTATAGCTCAAATCTTCCAGCCCTGGCAACATCCTTATAAATCTTTTCTGAACCCTTTCAAATTTCACAACACAATATTCCAAAAGTAGCCTAACCAATGACCTGTACAGTCGCAACTCCTGTACTCAATACTCTGACCAATAAAGGAAAGCATACCAAATGCCTTCTTCACCAATCTATTTACCTGTGACTTTACTTTCAAGGAGCTATGAACCTGCACTCCAAGGTCTCTTTATTCAGCAACACTCCCTAGGACCTTACCATTAATTGTATAAGTCCTGCTAAGATTGGCTTTCCCAAAATGCAGCACCTCGCATTTATCTAAATTAAACTCCATCTGCCACTTCTCAGCCCATTTGCCCATCTGATCAAAATCCCATTGTAATTTGAGGTAACCTTCTTCGCTGTCCACTACCCCTCCAATTTTGGAGTCATCTGCAAACTTACTAATGGTACCTCCTACATTCATTTCTAAATCGTTTATATAAATGATAAAAAGTACTGGACCCAGTACTGATCCTTGTGGCACTCCACTGGTCATAGGCCTCCACTCTGAAAAACAATCTTTCACCACCACCCACTGTCTTCTACCTTTGAGCTACTTCTGTATCCAAATGGCTAGTTCTCCCTGTATTCCATGAGATCTAACCTTGCTAATCAGTCTCCAGTGGGGAACTTTGTCGAACGTTTTACTGAAGTCCATATAGATCACATTTACCACTCTGGCCTCATCAATCCTCTTTGTTACTTCTTCAGAAAACTCAATCAAGTTCGTGAGACGTAATTTCCCACGCACAAAGCCATGGTGACTATCCCTAATTAGTCCTTGCCTTTCCAAATACGTGTCCCTCAGGATTCCCTCCAACAACTTTCCCACTACCGACATAAGGCTCACCGGTCTATAGTTCCCTGGCTTGTCCTTACCACCTCTCTTAAATAATGGTATCACTTCTTCAACTATGCTACCCTACCTGGAGAGGGTAGACAAGCTATAGCCAGAGACCAGGTGGAAGCAGAGTGAGTCACGGGCCGGATCCCAGAGTGGGAACAGAGCGAGTCCCAGAGCGGGCGGCACAGCGAGTTCCGGAGCAGGGACCAGAGCAAGTTCCAGAATGAGGAGCAGAGTGAGTCACTGTCTGGGTCGCAGAGCGGGAGCGGAGTGAATCCCAAAGCAGGGTGTAGAGCAGATCCCGGGCAGAGTCCCAGAGCAGGTCCCAGGCTGAGTCCAGGAGCAAGGAGTAGAGCAAGTCCTGGGCTGGGTTCCGGAGCGGGAAGTAAAGCGAGTCCTGGGCTGAATCCCGGAGTGGGGATCAGAGCGAGTCCTGGCCTGAATCCCGGAGCAGGGATCAGAGCGAGTCCTGAGCTGAATCCCGGAGTGGGGAGCACAGCGAGTCCTGGGCTGAATCCCGGAGCAGGGATCAGAGCGAGTCCAGGGCTGAATCCCCGGAGTGGGGAACAGAGCGTGTCTTGGGCTGAATCCTGGAGTGGGGAGCACAGCGAGTCCTGGCTGAATTCTGGAGTGGGGAACAGAGTGTGGTCTGGGCTGAATCCTGGAGTGGGGAGCACAGCGAGTCCTGGCTGAATCCCTGAGTGGGGAACAGAGTGTGTCTTGGGCTGAATCCTGGAGTGGGGAGCACAGCGAGTCCTGGCTGAATCCTGGAGTGGGGAACAGAGCGTGTCCTGGGCTGAATCCTGGAGTGGGGAGCACAGCGAGTCCTGGCTGAATCCTGGAGTGGGGATCAGAGTGTGGTCTGGGCTGAATCCTGGAGTGGGGAGCAGAGTGTGTCCTGGGCTGAGTCCTGGAGTGGGGAGCACAGCGAGTCCTGGCTGAATCCTGGAGTGGGGAACAGAGTGTGTCCTGGGCTGAATCCTGGAGTGGGGAGCACAGTGAGTCCTGGCTGAATCCTGGAGTGGGGAACAGAGTGTGTCCTGGGCTGAATCCTGGAGTGGGGAGCACAGTGAGTCCTGGCTGAATCCTGGAACGGGGAACAGAGTGTGTCCTGGGCTGAATCCTGGAATGGGGAGCACAGCGAGTCCTGGCTGAATCCTGGAGTGGGGAACAGAGTGTGTCTTGGGCTGAATCCTGGAGTGGGGAACAGAGCCAGTCCTGGATGGAAGCAGTGTGGCCTTGTGTTCTGAAGCCCAGTTGATATGAACACATGTTGAAACAGGATTCAAACTTGAGTTCTTTAGGGACAATTTTTATTCTCTTTGTGCTCTTTAAAATTCTGTATTCCCATGCTAAACTATTTTTTAAAATTTTTCAATTCAGTAACAATGCTTAAAGAATCTGTACCTAGGTATCCTGTACCTAAGATGGCACCAAGAGATGACATGGTAGACAGGCAGGAGGCTGGAAGAACACAGCAAGCCAGGCAACATCAGGAGGTGGAGAAGTTGATGTTTTGGGTGTAACCCTTCTTCAGGCCTTGGTGTGGGTGTGGGGAAGCTGCAGATAAAGTGGGAGGCGGGGCAGATGGTAAGTGGGAATAGGTGAAGACAGGTAAAGGTTGGTCAATGGGAAGAAGGAATCCGTTTGGTGGTAGGGAGGATGGAAGGGAGTTGGGGGATGCAGATAAGGGAGTCAGGGGATTGGGAGCAAGGTTATTTGAAATTGGAGAACTCAATGTTGGGTCCTCCGGGCTGTAGGCTGCCCAGGTGGAAGATAAGGTGTTGTTCCTCCAATAGGAGCTGTGGTTTGTTTTGGCAATGGAGGAGGCCAAGGATAATCATGTTGGAAAGGGAGTGGTTGGGGGAATTGAAATGGGCGGCGATTGGGAGGTCCAGTCAGCCCCTGTAATGCTCGGTGAACCATTCCCTAAGTTTACATTCGGTCTCCCCGATGTAGAGAAGACCACATTGGGAGCACCTGATGCAGTAAACTAGGTTGGAGGAGAGGCAGGTGAACTTCTGTCTCACCTGGAAGGACAGTTTGGGGCCCTGGATGGAGGTGAGGGGGGTGATGTACTACAGGTTTTGCATCTTTTCTGGTTGCAGGGGAACGTACCTGGGGGTTCGGTGGCGGGGATGGTGTGAACCAATGATTATCGGAGGGAACAGTCCTTACAGAAGGCAGAGAGGGGTGGGGAGGGGAAGATGTTCTTGGTGGTGGGGCATTGGTGCAGCATCCTGCACCCAGGCTGAAGTGGAGCAGTTCCTCGACTTCGCCCATAACTGCCACCCCGCCCTCAAATTCACTTGGTCCATCCCGGGTACCTCCCTCCCCTTTCTCGACCTCAATATTTCCATCTCTGGCGACAGTCTGTAGATGGACATTTACTACAAACCCACAGACTCCCATAACTACTCTGGACTACACCTCCTCCCTGCAAAAACTCCATCCCATACTTCCTGCTCTGCGTCTGCCACATCTGCTCTGATGAGGAGACATACCACTTGCGAGCATCATGGTTGTCCATCTATTTTGAGCAGCGTGCTTTTTCTTCCTCTGTCATTCAGACAGCCCTTCACCACTCCATCTCTATTCCCCGCTTAACTGCTCTAAATCCCCCTCCTCCCGACTCAATAAAGACAGAATCCCCGTCGTCCTCACCCACCACTCCACTAGTCTCTGCATCCAACATATCATGCTCAAACACTTCCGTCAACTTGAACGAGACCCCACCACGAAGAACATCCTGCCCTCCCCACCCCGTTCCCTCCGACAGTCCTTGGTTCATGCCACCGAACCCCCAGGTACCTCCCCCTGCAACCAGCAACTGTGCAAAACCTGCCGGTAAACCAACCCCCCCTTCACCTCCATCCAGGGTGCCAAACAGTCCTTCCAGGTGAGACAGTGGTTCACCTTCCTCCAACCGAGTTTACTGCATCAGGTGCTCCCAATGTGGTCTTCCCTACATTGGGGAAACTGAACGTAAACTTCGGGAATTGTTCACCGAGTATCTCAGCTGGGCCTGAAGGGGCCAACCGGACCTCCCAGTCGCTATCCATTTCAATTCCCCCAACCACTCCCTTTCCGACATGGCCTCTCCATTGCCAAAACAAACCACAGCACCAACTGGAGAAACAACGCCTCATCTTCCACCTGGGCAGCCTACAGCCCAGTTCAACATTGAGTTGTCTAATTTCTCTTCCCTTCCCTCCACTCCTTCCAGCCACCAACTGGACTCATTCCTCCCATTGACCAACCAGGTCGTACCCTCTGCCTGTCTTCACCTATCTCCAAGGAGAAAGTGAGGACTGCAGATGCTGGAGATCAGAGCTGAAAATGTGTTGCTGGAAAAGTGCAGCAGGTCAGGCAGCATTCAAGGAGCAGGAGAATCGACATTTCGGGCATTCCTGAAGAAGGGCTCATGCCCGAAACGTCGATTCACCTATCTCCACTTCACCACCCTGTCGCCACCACCCCCTTTATCTGCAGCTCCCCCCACACCCACCCACAGTCCTGAAGAAGGGCTAGACCCGAAACATTGACTTCTCCACCTCCTGATGCTCTCTGGCTTGCTGTGTTGTTCCAGCCTCCTGCTTGTCTACTTTGGACTCCAGCAGTTTTTCTGTCTCTAACCCAGAGGTGACAGGGCCGACGTTTCACTGCACTGATTTGAGTGCACAGCACAACAAAGGCCATTCAAGACAATGAATGCTGTCCACATGATATATTACACAGATGCTCAGGCTCAAACTTCAGCAGTAAATCGATTTATTGCATTTTACTTAATAGCTAATTACGCTATTTTAGAGATACATGATGCTCTCATATGAGACATCAGCTCAACTTAGAAAGAATACACATTATAACTTCAGCAACATGCTGTGTATAAGAACATCATTAAGACATGTGAAGATTACACGGAGTTTCGTTCCTCCTGAGAGGAAATTCTCCTTTGTATTCTGATGGGTGGAACTTGTGACATTGGTTAAACATTTTCTGCTTTATATAACACATTACGCATCAGGACTAGAGTCTGCTGGAAGCAGTGTCACAAACGTGTCGCAGGTGTACAGGGAAACAAATGGTAATTAGTGACAGAGAGGTAGACAGTCATTGGGATTGAAGCAAACCTTATAAGGATGAAGGTGGAACTGAGAGAGCACAATGATCAGGAAAGGCTGATCAAGCAGGATCCCTTCCCTGTCCGGAAAAGACATGAACAAGTGCCCTGAGAAAATCTTTATAAAATGACAAAGTGCCTTGATAACACAAACACAGAGATATTTTATATTCTTTTATGGGATGTGGGCATTGTAGCGAGGCAAACATTTATTATTAATCCTTAACTACCCTTGAACCAATGGAGCTGCTGGGCTGTTTCAGAGGGCAGTTAAGGATTAACCAGTTTACTGTGGGTCTGGAGTCACATGTAGACTGGACCAGTAAGGATAGCAGCTTTCCTTCCCGAAAGGACATTGATGAACAAGATGGGTTTTTACAATAATCAAAGATAGTCACTATTTCTGACTCTTGCAGATCGATTAATTAAATTTAAATTCCACCAGTTGTCATAATGGAATCAGAACCCATACCACCAACCTGGACCTCTGAATTACTCATCCAGTCATATTACACTGTCATCACCCTATGTATATTATATCTATATATATAAACTTCCTTTTGTGAGGGAGGTCAAAACTGAGAGTTGCATGTACAATGGTCAGAAATAAACTGTACAGGAAGTTCTATGAGAAATGCCTTTACCCAAGGAGAGATGATGCAAAATTTCCTCCCACAAGGATTAGTTGAGGCAAGTAGCTTAGAGATAATTAAAGAGAAGCTGAATAAGTACATGAAGGAGAAAGGAACATGTGGACATGCTGATAGAGTTAAATAAAGACCAATGGGAGGAATGTCATACGAAACATAGACACCAGCATGGAAATAAAGATGTATACACCTGTTATCTTTCACAGTGTCTCACATCTGCACGCACACAACATGGGTGTTGGGGAAAATATAAGCACTACCGCAGTTAGGCAGTAGAATGGGGGAAAATAAAAAGAAGAAAAATATACATCAACTTGGATTAGTTGGGCTGAATGGTTTCTTTCCTGTGTTACAAATCCTATGTAAGCATGAACGAGGAACATTTTCTTCATTTTGGCACAACTTTAGTTGCAGTGAGTCATTCCAAGTTATCGTCATTCATCTTCTGTTGAAGTGGGTCGTCACAGATACCTACCTTTTTAACCAATTACTCCAACTGTGAGATTTGGATCGAAGCACCATACTATCAAACTGAAGTCTCCCTGGGAAGAAGCTGCCACTATCATGGAATGACAGAAATGTCTTGATTATATGGTTACTACTTGTTAATTATCTATCATGTACTGCTGGTGGAGAATGACATAGAAGTTGCATTGAGTCCAGCCTTGGCTATGTAAGTATTTACCCAACGTGAGAGAAAATAGCTCCAATCTCATTTACTCTACCCCTCTGTATCCGTATCCCTCCAACGGCCATTCCACAATCTGGACTAAAATGTTTAGGTGGATGCAACTCTGAGGGGGTGTTGGAGTGTTGGAGGTGCCATCTTTCAGATGTGATGGTAAACTGAGGCATCTACCCTCTAATGTGGATATAAAGGACCCACTGCCTAGATTTAAAGAAGACCACCAGAGTTTTCCATGGTGCCCTGGACATTGTTTATTCTTCAACAAACATCAAGAAGCGCAATACCATCCAAGACAAAGCAGCCCATTTGATTGGCACCCCATTCACCACCTTCAACCTTCACTCCCTCCATTACTGATGCACAGCAGCAACAGTGCGTATCATCTACAAGACACAATGCAACAACTCACCAAGGCTCCTTGGACACTGCCTCCATGTTGTCATTATCCTGACCCTTGAAAAATATTGCTGTTCCTACACTGTAGCTGGGTCAATATCCTTGAATTCCCTCCCTCGGGACATTGTGGGTCTACCTAAAGTACATGGACTGCAGCGGTTCAAGAAGGCAACTCACCACCATCTTGGTAAAAACAATGACTGCAGATGCTGGAAAAGAGATTCTGGATTAGTGGTGCTGGAAGAGCACAGCGGTTCAGGCAGCATCCAAGGAGCTTCGAAATTACCACCATCTTGTCAAGGCTAGTTAGGGATGGACAATAAATACTGGCCCAGCTAACAATACCCATGATTGAATAACAAGAAATAAATCTGGTCATTATTTTACTGCTAATTGTGGGGGTTGTTGCGTGTTAGTTGCCTGCTCTATCCTACCTCACAACAGTGACTACATACAAACGTTATAGTCCAACAGGTTTATTTGGAAGCACTAACTTTCCCAGCACTGCTCCTTCATCAGGTGTTGATGAAGGCTAGTGCTTCCAAATAAACCTGTTGGACTATAACCTGATGTTGTGTGATTTGTAACTTTGTCTACCCCAGTCCAACACTGGCACCTCCAAATCATGCATACAAATGAGATTTGTTATACTCCAGAATGGCATGAGGTCATGAAAGTTGCTGTTGGAAAACAAATCTTTCTTTCTTTTCATCTACCTGTCTCATACAACAACCTTGAACATTATTATATATTTAGCCACATCCACTCAAACTGGAAGTGATTTCTACAACCTTACAATTGAATGTGTCCACCCCCCTGCTATAAATCCCTTGTTTGTAGCTCCTCATTGTTGTATCCATATTAGCTATTGTGGAATCGGTGTTGAAAATCTCCGAAACTGCATCAATTTTTCGATCCTTGTGACTTAGTGTTGCAGAATGGGGATTTTGTTACCTGTCACCATTTAATATGTTGTGCTATTGACAACTTGTGTCAGATATTGCTCTGTTTGGAAAGTGGTAGTTATAAATAGAGGTCTTATTTTTAGACAACACTGAACTATTGTCCCTGCAAACCATTTTGATTTAACGATTAGGTGAAGTGTGTCTTCTGTAGGCATGACACACTTCCAGCATGTAGCCCACAATGAAAGTAAGGCGTGGGATGATTATTTTCTGGACTCCTATCTTTAGCCATTGGATCTAAAATTAAGATACAGCTTTTGTACAATTTGTAAAATAGGGTTTAATAAACACCTTTGTGTTTGTGATTGAGCTTGTGAGATGTAGGAAAGGGCTAATGTTTATGCTGAGCCGTACCATGTCACCAGGTTACCACAAACCCTTTGCAACTAGCCAATTACCTTTTAAAGTGCAGTTGCTGTTATGTGATTTAATGTTGCATATAAATGTGACAATTCACTCTCTGGTAGGTATTGTGAAAAAATATTTATTCGTTTCTATTCAGGCCTTCATTCCCTTCCAAAATCACTTTCATTTAGAAGAAATAATATCCACAGTCAAAATACATTAAATCTGATGTCTGCTGACATTTCCTCTTAACCTCCACCATAATGGATTCCTAGTTCCATCACAATGGAAACCTCCTATGTAAACATGAAACACTATAATTGGAGCTCAGTGGTGGGGTTGCAGTGTCTCTGCTGGAGGGAGGGTGTAATTACAACCAAGCAATAATATCAGTTTCCAAATTGTGATGAAGGTATGAAAATATGGAGAAAATGTATGACTCAAAAGGGGAAACTTAAATTATGTCGATCTACCCACACTTATTGGCTAATCCTACTTCACCTGAAGATGTCACTTGATCTTAATTTTCTGCCCAGGACGGCCAACTCTTATGAAGCAAAATAGGGAGCACTTTGACCAATGAACTGGGAATGAGGGGAATGTGGTTGGGGATGAGATTGTTGTAGACTAATAGAATGGGGGTGGTGGTGATGGTACATGGTTGATGACCATGAGAGGAGAAGCAAGGAATTGAGAGGCAATTTCTGTTACTAATGTCAATCAGATTGGGCGGCTTGCCAACTTTTATAGGTGTGTCATCGAGAGCGTTCTGTCTGGATGTATCACTCCCTGGTACAGTAACTGCACCATTTAAGATCAGAGATAGTTGCAGAGAGTGGTGAACTTGGCCCAGACAATCACAAAGGCCAACCTCCCATCTATAGAATCCATCTACCAGGCCCGCTGTCAAAGAAAGGCCGCCAGCATTCTCAAAGATCCATCCCACCCTGGCAACGCATTTGTACAACCTCTACCTTTGGGAAGAAGGTACTGAAGCCTGAACACATGCACCAGCCGGTTTCGAAACAGTTTCTACCCAATTGTTGTTAGAATACTGAATGGACTCACAAACACTTAGCATTTGCCTGTACCTGTGTTTTTGTTTTTGCCGCTGTTTACCTATTATTTACTTATCTATGCTCCTTAACTCTTTGATCTGCCTGTATTGCTCACAAGACAAAGCTTTTCACTGTGCCTCAGTACACATGACATTAAATTCAACTCAATTCAGTTCAATGCGTGGTGATTTAATGCAAGCTAAACCTGCAACCTATCTTGGGGAGTCACAGCATTGCCTGTGCCTGACTCACTGATTTACTCAAGCCTCAAACTCAACGTTCCATGAGTGATGGGCCAGAAGACATCTTCAAGAGGCATAGGACGAGCCGTCAAAACATGGGACAATCCCTTAAAATGCAGGGCAGTCAATCGCCATGTTTTCTTCTGACTGGCTTCCTGATAGATCCATGAGGAAATCTGGTCAGTTTAATAGATCTATCCTTGTTAGTGTCACCTGAAGCTGTTGACAGAGGATGAGTATCCTTTGTATGACATTGAATGGGACAGCAGAAGAAGCAGGGATCACAAGAATTGATCAGTTTGGAATAGCTAACCCAGTGTGGTAGCTGAATATTGTTCTTGTCAGTCTGTAGAGGTATACGTGTTCCTCCTGGTCCCAAAGAAAGACATAGCAGCCACAAATATTCTCACCTTCCCTCTGCGTACACTAGCCCGATTTCCACAGAGTCAGAGACATAAAGATTCAGCACCCTGCATGTGAACAATCTTCCACAGGACACACACACACTTCCTGACCGCAACTGGGACTTCCTGCTGTCAGTTTTTGGTCACACTTTTCTGCTGATATATCCTTTGAAAACTGTTATGTCGACAATAAAAGGTTGACCTCTCCCACCGCACCCACATCCTGTGAATGAGTCAAACCACAGAGAGGACAGCCATGGTGTGCAGGTAAAGACTAAGAACTCATTAGTAACAAAGGTTGGTTCAGCTCTGCACAATCCCTCACCCGCCCACTAACCTCTTAAGAAAGCAAGTCTGAAAAATAACCTGGTAATGTTTAAAAATTCTTTTTGCTTGAGATCACAGTGACCCTCCCCAATTCCATTGTCAAGAAAAAAAACTGGGGACCCACAATCCTGGGCTTTATGAAGGCAATATTCATTTGAGGAGTTTCCCGCAGGGAGTTGCTGTTAGATGTAATGTCAACAATGGTATCATCACTGCAGAGAACGCTCTGGACTTTTGTATAGATTAACCCATAATAATAGCAATTTCATTTTGAATGGAAATCACTGTTATTTATATAACATTTTCTCACCTTCTCAAAACTGCTGAAAACATTGAAATTCAGTTTAGGGTTTATTTATGGGATGCAGTTAGGTGAGCATTTATTCTCCATCTCTAATTGCCCTTGAGAATACAACAGTCCTAGGGGTGTACAGACTGCACTGTGCGGTTAAACAGGGAGTTTCAGGATTTTGTTCCAGTAATACAGAACAATATATTTCCAAGTCAGGATGAGCAGTGGCTTGGATGGAGATGGTGGTGTTTCCATTCATCTGCTTCCCTTATCCTTCTAGATGGTAGAGGTCACAGGTTGGAAAAGTGTTGTTGAAGTCTGTTTATGAGTTGCTGCCAATGCCTCTTGTAGGTGTTCTTACAGGTGCCATGGTGCAGTAGTGACGGGGGGGAAAGGGAGGGTGGGATTGAATATTGAAGGTGGAGGATCCATCAAGTGAGCTGCTTTGAGATGGATGTGTTCAAGCACTCATTTTGGCCAGTGGGCAGTATTCTTTCAGAATCCCCACTTGTGCCTTTTAGGTGATGGATAAGTTTTGCAAAGTCAGGAGTTGAGTTACTCACAACAGAGTTTCCAACAAGTGACCGGCCTATGGACTGATATGGTAGATAAGGCCTGTATTAGTGTCTTGATCTGAGGTTTTTAAATTGCCAGGCCTTTAAACCTGAAAAAAAAGGCCTGAAGCTGACAACATGAAAAAAGCCTCTACTGAACCACTTTGATTGACAGGCCATCTGGTATAGGTAAGAAAAAGTTTCTACCATCTATTCCTGCAGTTTCAATAGAGATTTTGTAAACATTTTGCAAGAGCTTTCATTAAAGTCGGCATCATTAGGAATGGTTGCCTGAGTTTCCAAAGCAACAAAAACATATATCTCAGCAAGGGGCTGACTGAGTTCATGTTTTTATTGACAGTTTAAAGGGCATGTTAAAGGATTACAAAGCTTTGATGCATTTAATACATTTTACTTTACTTTTTTATAACAGACTGAACTCTTGAAGGGATTTAAGGTTTTTGATTGGGTTGCAAGAATTAAAGTTTCTTTCTGTATCAAGTGGTTATGAATAAGATCTCTAGATCGCTGGATATTTTTCTTTCATCTTCAGAAGGCTCCAAAATTCTTCTCACAGTGGATCCTGGGTGAGCGGCAAGGAATTGAGAGGGAACATACGGTATGGGGAGGATATATTGTGATATAAAGGTGAACGAGGAGAGTGGGCTGGCATTGAGGGTGCATGGAGATTGGTTGGGGTGTAAGGAGGAGGGAAGGACGAGAGCTGAAATGTTTAAGACAACAGGAACGAAGTCTCGGAAAACCGGGAAACAGTGAGGTCTGCAGATACTGGAGATCAGGATGAAGTGCTCCGGCCCGAAACATCGATTTTCCTGCTCCTTGGATGCTGCTTGACCTGCTGTACTTTTCCAGCAAGCAACTTTCAACTCTTGGAAAACCAGGGTAGCCCTTTGACTCAGTCTGCTTTTGCTCTGATTGGAACCTCTCAGACACCCACGGTCTGCTTCCAGGGTTAGCAGGTCTGGGATGCTCCCGCTGCCACCCCTTCAGATCAGAATTTGCATGTAATGGGATTTTTACATCGAAACTGGCCTGGCGAGTCAAGAAATGACCTGAACCAAGGTACCAGCATCAGCAGCACAAATCTGGCCCACCATCTGTCGATGTCCTGGAGCGCTGACTGAAATGGCACCTAGCGTGGTCATATTCTCACTTTTGTCTCTCAGAATTGTGTGTTCAAGTCTCCCAAATCCAGACGATTGAGCACCAAATGTGAGTAGACATGGTAGTGGAATACTGAGGGAGTGCTGCATTGCCATGTTTCATATGAGACGTTAAAACTAAGTGCTGTCATAAGTGGACATTAGAAAATCCCACAGCATCATTTTTGAAATTAACAACAGAATTTCCATCCATTCCCTGTATATTCATTCATCTAGCGACATAGAGTGATAGAGCATGGAAACAGGCCCTTCGGTCTAACTCCTCCATATCAACCAGATGTCCTAAACTGATCCAGTCCCATTTGCCAACACTTGGCCCATATCTCTCTAAACTCTTCCTATTCAAATACCCATGCAGATGCCTTTTAAATGTGATTGTACCAGCCTCCACCATTTCCTCTGGCAGCTGATTCCATACTTCATGAAAAGGTTGCCCCTTAGGTTCCTTTTAAATCATTCTCCTCTCACCCTAAACTCTTGCCCTCTAGTTTTAGACTCCCCACCCCAGGGAAAAGACCTTGTCTGTTTACCCTATCGATGCCCCTCATGATTTTATAAACCTCTCTAAGGTCATCCTTTGGCCTCTGACACTGACTCGCCTTTCCTTATAGCTCAAAGCCTGGCAACATCCTTGTAAATCTTTTCTGAACCCTTTCAAGTTTCACAACATCCTTCCAATAGGTGGGAGACCAGAATTGCACGCAATATTCCAAAAGTGGCCTAACCAATGTCCTGTCCAGCTGCAACATGGCCTCCCAACTCATATATTCAATGTTCTGACCAATAAGGGAAAGCATACCAAACACCTTCTTCACTAACCTATCTACCTGTGACTCCACCTTCAAGGAACTATGAACCTGCACTCCAAGGTCTCTTTGTTCAGCAACACAGCCCAGGTTCTTACCATTAAGTGTATAAGTCCTGCCCTGATTTGCCTTTCCAAAACACACACCTCGCATTTATCTAAATTAAACTCCTCAGCCCATTGGCCCATCTGATCAAGATCCTGTTGTATTCTGAGGTAAACTTCTTTGTTATCCACTACACCTCCAATTTTGGTGTCATCTGCAAACTTACTAATTATATCTCCTACGTTCACATCCAAATCATTTATATAAATGATGAAAAGTAGTGGACCCAGCACCGATCCTTCTGGCACTCCACTGGTCACAGGCCTCCAGTCTGAAAAACAAACCCTCCACCACCACCCTCTGTTTTCTACTTGACATGCAAAAATGAATTCTCTAGTCATTAATGCGTTACTGTTTATGGGATCTTGCTGTGTACAAATTAACTGCTGTGTTTCCTATGTTATGGTGCCAAAATAAGTTATTGGCTATAAATTATTTAAGAATCTCCTGAGGATGTGAAGGATGCTGTACAAATATGAGTCCTTTCTTTTAAAAGCGGAATTTCAGATCAGCAATAAATTCTGACTAAGATTCTATGGAATCATCGGGAGTGAATATTCCATCCCTGGAGTTGATGAAGAAGATGGTAAGAGGGGAAAATAATTGGACAAGATGGTCCTGGAGGAATAGTTACCTCCCTTCTCCACCAGTAAATGTTCAATTAATGGGCACTAAAAAGCCTCAACTTGCCGTCGGCCCAGTTACCTGATTTCCTGGCAGGTGAGAGAAGTGGTTGGATTGGGAAATCAAGGCAGCCTGCCCACCTCTTAGGGGAAGGAGCCTCCATTAACCTCAGTCTGGGGTGGTACGGTGGCTCAGTGGTTAACACTGCTGCCTCACAGCACCAGGGACCCAGGTTTGATTCCAGCCTCGGGCAACTGTCTGTGTGGAGTTTGCAAGTTCCCCCTGTGTCTGTGTGAGTTTCCTCCGGGTGCTCCAGTTTCCTCCCACAGTCCAAAGATGTGCAGGTCAGGTGAATTGGCCATGTTAAATTGCCCATAGTGAGGTGCATTAGTCAGAGAGGGAAATGGGACTGGGTGGGTTACTCTTCGGAGGGTTGGTGTGGACTTGTTTCCACACTGTAGGGAATCTAATCTAACAGTAATAAAAGGGCATGATTACTAAAAGCCAACCGCTGTCTTTACCTCTGACCTTCTTGAAACCATCCAATGTTTGACCTCAACCTCTTCCTGTAATAAAGAAATCTACAGGCTCACCACTGTCTGGGTGAAGAAATTTCTCCTCGTCTCTGTCTTAAATGGTCTACCCCGTATTCTCAAACTGTGACCCCTGCTTCAGAACTCTGTGATCATTGGGAACATCCTTCCTGCCTTCACCCTATCAAGTTCTGTTAAAAATTCATAGGTTTCTATGAGCTCTCTCCTTCATTCTTCAAATCTCCAGCGAAGGTGGCCCTCATCGATCAGTCCTACATCCCAGAAATCGGTGTGGCTTATATGTAACTCCAGACCCACTACGTAGTTGATTTAAGCTCGGGATGAACAATAACTGCCTACACACCAAGAACAAGCCAAATAATTTAAAAACACGCACTAAGTGACAATGGGGTAACTATCTCACTGAGGGAGGCCATATAGTTCATCCAGTCCATAGTTGCTCTGTGAAAAGCAGCTTTGACTTATCTATCTCACAGCACTGTAGAATTATTTTCCTCAATTGAGTTTTTTCTACTTAAGTGCAAGTTCGATCCAATTAAAGCTGCCTTTTCTATTCAATGCCAGCTATTCCAGTTGCAAAAAGAGGATATTTTGCTCGTTAAGATTTATTTTTCTCTGTAGTGGGATTTTCAAGTGGCTCCAGTATATAATGTTAGCATCAAATACAGGTGATGGCTAAAGATCATGAGCAAAGTTACTTCTCAGAGCAGATCGTAAAAGGCGGCAATGAATCATTTGTGCATCTGTTAGCTCATAAAGAGCGTGCTTCTTAGTAAGATGTACTCCCACATTTATCATACCAGAATGTGGTTGCTTTGGAAGAGACTTGATGGTAGGAATATACCATAAAATTAGATCTAACACCTTCACTTGTGAAGTGCATCCACAGAGATTTACATATCAAATTAAATTCTTCGCCTTCCTTTCTCCTTCCAGAAGTAGCATTGACTGTAACTTTAACCAACAAAGAGCACATCAAGTATTCTTATGCTGCATTATGAGTCAGATGACAGATTCATTTTCCTCCTACTCACATACTGTAATTCTCTCGCTGTCAGAAGTAGGTCTTTTTTTATACAGTGTCTGGAAATAGAACAGTAGCATAAGTGAAGTTACAGCAAAACTAATGAATGAATCGTGATTTCCAGAGAACACCAACGCGGAATTTATTTTGTGCAGTACGTGAAGTATTTATTTTTATGCTAAATGCACATTTAGAAATTCCAATTTTGGGTAATGTCTTTCTTCAGCAGAATGGTACGCCACCAAACAGAGCCCAGAAAATGTAATATGATTTCCCAAGTATCATCTTCCTTATTAGAGATATATTCAATTCTTATTTAAAAAATCTGATGGAAATATTCAACTCGCACTCATGAGCAAGTACTGACACGTTAACCTGTCTCTTTCCAGTGATGGTGCTTGCCTTGTGGTAGTGATTTTGAATTGAATTGAATTTATTGTCACGTGTACCGAGGTACAGTGAAGACGCTGTTGTCGTAGTAATATCACTGTGTTAGTATTCCAGGACACCCAGGTCAATGCTTGGAGGTCATGAGTTCAAATCCAACCACAGCAGATGGTGAAATGTGGATCTGACAATAAATATGGAATTAAAAGCCACCATAATGATGACCATGTGAATGCTGCATTTGGTTCACTAATGCCGTTAAGGAAAGAAAATCTGCTTAAGTTACACATGAGTCCATGTAAGGCTGTTCATTTCAAGTAGCAATTAGGGGTGGACAATGATGGCAGGCCACATCTGGTGAACACATATGAAAAACATACAATTCCATGATCTCAAGATTGCCCAAAGCAGCATATAAGCATGTGCTTTTGAAATGGAGCCAATTTACACTCAGCAAGCTCCCCAAACATCAGAACCAGACATTCCACTTTTAGGGATATTGTTTGGGGGCTAATTATTGGCCAGGACACCATCAAAACAGGCCTTTCACACCCACCACAGAGTGCAGACTGCACACACTTACTGCAGATGCACAGCATTTTCTGTTTTCATTTCGTTCTCTGGAATTTGCAATGAGCTTGTCTCTTTTTTATCGCTTGGGTAGTTTCAATTCATCATTAACCATTAGTTGTGGTTCAATGGGTAGCACCCCTTCCTCTGAGTCAGAAACCTGTGAATTCAATGCCCATTCCAGAGAATTGAGCACACTGCCCAGACTGAATCTCCTGTGCAACAGTAAGGAAAAGCTGAACTATATGGTACTTCTTCAGTCTTACCAGATGCTAAGTCCAGGCCTCTTCTTCTCCCTCTGTAAAACATCTTCGTTCAACAGAAGTATCCTGTTGCCTGGCTAAAATTTGTCCCTTGACTGCACTTAACGAACCTGGATTTTCTGATCATTGTCTCATTGCTGCCTATGGGATCTTACTGTGTGCTAATCAGTTGCTACTTTCATCAGTAATCATGTAAAAAGCTATAAAGTGCCTTTGGACGTTCTGAGGTCATGAACAGCATTGCACACATGCACGTCTTTCTTTCTTGATGTCAGAGAACTTGAGCTTATTTTCTATAATCTTCTCAATTGCCAATTGTATCCAGTATTATAGGAGGCCAGCATTTCTTCCCTTACATCGACTAAATAAATCGGCTGAAGGATCACATCAAATGTTGAAGCAAATTGTTGACAAATGCTGGCGAAATGCAAATGGCCCATCAGCACCTGAAAAAAGAAACAGACTCGTTCATGTCTTTGGTATGGATCCTTCGGCAAAACTGAAAGGTGGCAGAAAAATTGACATTTTAATTGGAAGAAGAAAGGGGTGAAGTCAAAAGGTAGAGATGCTGGTTCCTATCAATGAGGTAGTTTGGTGAATGTGTGAATGATCCTGTGAGGTGGGCTCTTGTGTTGCTATGCTCATATGTTAGTATTTCCCTAAGATGTTGGACCCTGTGCTGCTCCGAACACGTTGCTGAGTAGCCTTACCATCACAAGCAGGGTAACAATAAACAATGAGTAACAGTAACCCACAACTCTGGACTGAGCTTGTTTCAAGACATGAGTAAGCGAAAGTGGGTTCTGCAGATGCTGGAGATTAGAGTCAAGATTAGAGTGGTGCTGGAAAAGTACAGCAGGTCAGGCAGCATCTGAGGAGCATCCGAGAAGCCATCCTTGATGAAGGGGTTTTGCCCAATCTTCCTGACCCTTGGATGCTGCCTGCCTGCTGTGCTTTTCCAGCACCATTCTAATCTTGACTCAAGACATTAATGCCCCATTGAGACCCGATTTAACAGTAATTAATGGGCTGAATGCTGTGCAACGACTTGGAGGCTTTTACCTTCTGGTCATTAGTTGCCAATTTCCATCTATTCTTCACATAACAGAGCTGACTGATGTATAGGGACATAAAGTGGAACCTTCTTCTTAATTTTAAAAGCCTAATAATGAAATGAAAGGGTTCATAAGAAATTTAAAGGATGTTGCCAGGATTGGAGGATTTGAGCTGTAGGGAGAGGCTGGGGCTATTTTCCATGGAGTGTCAAGGCTGAGGGGTGACCTTATTAAGTTTTATAAAATCATGAGAGACATGGATAGGGTGATACCCAAAGTCTTTTTCCCAAGGTAGGCAAAAGTAGAGGGCATAGGTTTAAGGTGAGAAGGCAAAGATTTAAAAGGGACTTAAAGGGCAACATTTTTACACAGAAGGTGGTGCATATATGGAATGAACTGCCAGAGGAAGAGGTGGAGGCTGGTACAATTACAACATTTGAAAGGCATGGATGTGTATACGAACAGGAAGGATTTAGAGGGATATGGGCTAAATGCTGGCAAATGGGATTAGATTAATTTAGGATATCTTGTTGGCATGACAAGTTGGACCGAAAGGTCTGTTTCTGTGCTGTACAACTCTATGACTCTCTGACAGGTTAAATAGACTAGCTTTATATTCTTTAGAATACAGAACATTAAGGGGTGATCTGTTGAGGTGTTTAAGATGATTTTAAAATAGGCAAAACTTTTTCCCTGGGTGAGTCAGGTTATAATAAATAGGATAACTTTAAAATGAGAGCTGGATCATTCAATGGCAATGCCATTTCTTCACTCAAAGGGCTTTAGATTAGATTACATTACAGTGTGGAAACAGGCCCTTCGGCCCAACAAGTCCACGCCAACCCACCGAAGCGCAACCCACCCATACCCGTACATTTACCCCTTACCTAACACTACGGGCAATTTAGCATGGCCAATTCACCTGACCTGCACATCTTTGGACTGTGGGAGGAAACTGGAGCACCCGGAGGAAACCCACGCAGACACGGGGAGAACGTGCAAACTCCACACAGTCAGTCGCCTGAGGCGGAAATTGAACCCGGGTCTCTGGCGCAGTGAGGCAGCAGTGCTAACCACTGTGCCACCGTGCCACTCACTGGTTAGGCAAACCTGGAACTCTCCAGGTTGGAGTTGTAACCAGAGAGGGTGGCACGGGGGCTCAGTGGTTAGCATGCTGCCTCACAGCGCCAGGGACCTGGGTTCAATTCCTGCCTCAGGCGACTGTCTGTGTGGAGTGTGCACATTCTCCGCGTGTCAGTGTGCGTTCCCTCCAGGTGCTCTGGTTTCCTCCCACAATCCAAAGATGTGAGGTCAGGTGACTTGGCCATGCTAAATTGCTCATAGTGATAGGTGCATTAGTCAGGGGTAAATTTAGGCTAGGGGATTGGGTCTGGGTGAGTTACTCTTCAGAGGGTTGGTGTGGACTTGTTGGGCCGAAGGGCCTGTTTCCATACTGTAGGGAGTCTAATCTGAAAAAAAGAAGGTAAGACACAGATTAGCCTGAATAATGGAACAGGTTCCAGAGTCTGTACCACACTCCTCTTGTTCTCAGAAATCGTGTATGATACTAAGATTTTCAGCTTGCTGCTTAACCTCTGAGTAAAGGAATACAGTCTGCTCAGGGTTTGGTTAAAATGAGATCCTTCTTTAGCAGGAGTATATTGGCTTTGGAGAGAGAGAGAGGGGCACGACACACATTCACCAGAACTTTACAAGGGAATTTGACTGTTAAGTAGTAAGGATAGTTTGAGTAAATCTGCATTGCCTTGAGTGTAGAGAATCTTACAATGTTAAAAGGATTTGATCAGGTAGGTGTTAAGAAACCTTTTCCCCTGCTGGGCAAAACAAGAACGAGTGAACATAATCTTTAACCTAGAGCTAGGACATTCAGTAGCAGACTGATGATTAGCAGTTGATTCCTGAAGAAGGGCTTTTGCCCGAAACGTTGATTTTCCTGCTTCCCGGAAGCTACCTGACCTGATGTGCTTTTCCAGCACCACTCTAATCTAAACATTCAGTAGCAGAGTCAGGAGTTATTGAAAATCTGGTCATCTCACCCCAAAAAAAGGCTATGGTTATTGCAACACAACTGAAGCTTTCAATAGTTACATATTTTGTGAAAGGACGGTATTGAGGGATATGAAGGTAAGGTGGATAAATAGAGGTGAGATCTGAATGAACCATGATCTAATAGAATGATGGACTATACTCAAGGGGGCTGAATGGTCTTCTCCTGTTTCTAATGCTTTCTATGAACCAAGGCTTGCATTTACATAGGATTTCTCCTGACCATCTGATATCTTAAAACACTTTGCCCCAAAACAAATGTAGTAGCTTTTAGAATGTAGGAAAAGCAGCAGCTAATTTATGCACAGCAAGCACCCATAAACAGCACTGTGGCAATGATTAGCTAATTTGTGTCATGTTGGTTTATTGATCAGGCCTCCAAAGATAACTCCCCTGCTCTTTCTTCACAAACCCTAGGTGTATTTTACATCTAGCTGAGAAGACAGATAGTTCAGTTCAACATCTCATCTAGAACATCACAGCGCAGTACAGGCCCTTTGACCCGCGATATTGCGCCAACCTGTGAAACTAATCTGAAACCCATCTAACCTACACTATTCCATTTTCTTCCGTATGTTTATCCAATGACCATTTAAATGCCTTTAACATTGGTGAGTCTACTCTTGTTGCAGGCAGTACATTCCATGCCCCGACTACTACTGAGTAAAGGAACTACCTCTGACATCTGTCCTATATCTATCACCCCTCAATTTAAAGCTATGTCCCGTCATGCTAGCCATCACCATCCGAGGAAAAAGGCTCTCACTGTCCACCCTATCTAACCCTCTGATTAACCCTCACAATTAAGTCACCTCTCAACCTTCTCTCTAATGAAAACAACCTCAAGTCCCTCAGCCATTCCTCATAAGGCCTTTGCTCCATACCAGGCAACATCCTCATAAATCTCCTCTGAATCCTTTCCAAAACTCCCACATCCTTCCTATAATGTGGCAAACAGAACTGTACACAATACTCTAAGTGCGGCTGCACCAAAGTTTTGTACAGCTGCAGCATGACCTCATGGTTCCAAAACTCAATCCCTCTACCAATAAAAGCTAACACACCGTATGCCTTCTTAACAACCCTACCAACCTGGGTGGCAACTTTCAAGGATCTATGTACCTGCACACCAAGATCTTCTGTTCATCTACACTACCAAGAATCTTACCATTGGCCCAGTACTCTTTATTCCTGTTGCTCCTTCCAAAGGGAATCACCTCACACTTTTGGCATTAAATGCCATTTGCCACCTCTCAGCCCAGCTCTGCAGCTTATCTATGTCCATCTGTAACCTGCAACATCTTTCAGCACTGTAACCTGCAACATCTTTCAGCACTATCCTCAACTTCACCGACCTTAGTGTCATCCGCAAATTTACTAATACATCCTTCCAAGCTGTCATCTAGGTCATTTATAAAAATGACAAACATTTTTATGTTTACCAGACAGCATCAATGACAGTACAGCACCTCCCTGGTCCTATACAGGATGGACAGTGTAGGTATTTGTGCTCAAGTCCTGTGGGGTGGGACTAGAACCCTGAACTTGTGCCTCAGAGTCAAGAGTATGACCAATTGAGCAAGTCATTGAGTCCCATTGACTGAAGTTGGGAAGAAAGAGTAAGTCTTTAAGCGACTTTACTCCTGATGCCTTGCCGATGATGCCCTCTGAGGAATGGGCTGTGATGACTTCCATGGCTGAAAAGCAGAGTAACAGTTCCTCCAAAGTCCGAAAGGTGATTTCAAGCAGGGTTGCCTCTATTAGTGTAATTTTATGAATTCTATTGGAAAACACAGCATTAAAATATTTCATGTTTATGAATTATAGCTTTAGAACTTTTTTTCGCAACACACTCGCTAAGAATAACTAGGCCTTGGCTACAATGTAACTATCGACCACATCAAGAGCATAATGTAGGCTGGGAATCAACTGACTGATACTTTATAGCAGCAACTTTATAATAGTCATACAGAGTTACAAAAGGAACAGCTTTGTGTGTGATTCATGCATGAGTATTCAGAAGAAAAGCAACTGGTTTAATCCAGGATGTGACTCTCATTATGTAGTTTCGGATTAAGGTGCCACCCATTTAAGAGGAAGTTCATTTTTCAATGGGTCATGAATCTGGTAAATTCTATGTTCCAGAGAGCTCTGAAGACTGAGTCATTGAATGTACTCAGGGTTGATATAGACAGACAGAACTGTGGGGAAGTCAAGAGTTCCTGGGAACAGGTAGGGAGGTTGAAGCCATGATCATTCCGTCTGGAAATGGCCTACTCCTGCTTGTTTTGTGTCCAGACCAGGGGTCACAGTCAAAAGATAAGAGGTAGGCCATTTCGAACTAAGATGAGGAGAAATCTCTTCAGCTAGCGAGTGGTGAACCTGTAGAATTCACTGCCACGGATAGTGGTTGAGGCGAAAACATTGAAGAAAATAATATAGTTCTTAAAGCTAAAGAGATCAAAGGAGTGAAAAGGGGATTAGATTCCCTACAGTGTGGAAACAGGCCCTTTGGCCCAACAAGACCATATCAGCCCTCTGAAGAACAACCCACCCAGACCCATTCCCTTACATTCACTCCTGACTAATGCACCTAACACTACAGGTAATTTAGCATGGCCAAGTCACCTGACCTGCACATTAGATATTAGATTAGATTACTTACAGTGTGGAAACAGGCCCTAAGGCCCAACAAGTTCACACCGACCCTCCGAAGAGCAACCCACCCAGAACCATTCCCCTACACCTAACACTATGGGCAATTTAGCATGGCTAATTCACCTAACCTGCACATCTTATGGACTGTGGGAGGAAACCGGAGCACCCGGAGGAAATCCACACAGACACGGGGAGAATGTGCAAACTCCACACAGACAGTCGCACAAGGCGGGAATTGAACCCAGGTCCCTGGCGCTGTGAGGCCGCAGTGCCACACCTAATCTGGGGACTGTTTCGGAGGATCAACCATGACATATTGAATGACAGAGCAGGCTCGAGGGGCTGAATGGCCTGTTCCTACTCCTATTTTCAATATTCCTTATGATCTGTCAAACAGCATATGCAGGGAGGCGAACAATATTTATTCCTTGAACCTTCCTGTGGATGGCATTTTAAAATGTGAGCAACTTCCGTCTGAGCTAACTGTGTTTGATCGGGATACACCGTACAAACTAATTAAAGCCGTGCACCCTGCAGGGTGACAGTGTGAACTGTCTCTACTAAGATCTTTCACTGTCTGAAGAGTCTCCAGTTTCCTAGGAAATAGTAACTATTAATAGCAAGCCCTTGGCGTTTTCCCCATTCAAGGCAGCAGTGATCGAGCTGTTTGTGAATGGAGGCAGTCTAGTTGCGGTGCAGATTTTATGCCTCGAGTAAATGCTTTAGTCTTTTTGCTGCACACTGCTAGAGGCTCATTGATACCAGGAAAGAGCACACGCCATCCAATCATCAGCCCCGTCATGCCCCAGGGATGCTGCAGCCTCATGCATGCTCGAGACTTCATTGATTAAAACAAATCCGCTGCAAAGGGACTGTCTGGCAAGCAGACGGAGCTTGCTCATCTGTTTGTAACTGCTACCCAGGGTCTGGTTGCATGTGTGCGTGGGACTCAGAAGGAATATTCAGCTGCTCTCTATTATGTTTGCTCAGCCGGCTGTGCACTGCAAATGTTCAGCCTTGGCTCTTCTCCAGCTTTTGCTTAAATGCTCTTAAAGGGGCACCTTGCTTTTCTTCAATGATGCCTCATCTTGAATTGAATTGAACTGAATTGAATTTATTGTCACGTGTACTGAGGCACAGTGAAAAGCTTTGTAAATACAGGCAGATCACAGAGTTAAGGAGTATAGGTAAGTAAATGAGAGGTAAACAGCAAAAACATAAACACAGGTACAGGCGAATGCTCAGAGTTTGTGAATCCATTCAGTATTCTAACAACAGTTGGGTAGAAACTGTTTCAAAACCGGCTGGTGCGTGTATTCAGGCTTCTGTACCTTCTCCACGATGAGGTTGTAGAAAAACATTGCCAGGGTGGAATGGATCTTTCAGAATGCTGCCGGCCTTTCCTTGACAGTGGGCCTGGAAGATGGATTCTATAGATGGGAGGTTGGCCTTTGTGATTGTCTGGGCCAAGTTCACCACTGTCTGTAACCACGCTCTGTCCTTGAATGGTACAGTTGCCATACATCCAGACAGAATACTCTTGATGGCGCACCTATAAAACTTGGCAACGGTATTCACCGTCATGCCAAATTTTCACAGCTGCCTGGGGAAGAAGAGACGTTGTTGGGCCTTTGTAACCAGTGTGTCCACATGAAGAGTCCAAGAAAGCTAGTTGTGGATGACCACTCCCAGGAGCTTGACACTCTCTACTCGTTCCGCCTCTGTGCTGTTAATGTGTTGGGGGGCAAGAGTAACATCCCGCCGAAAATGAATAATGAGTTCCTTGGTTTTGCTGGCATTGAGAACTAGGTTGTTCTCAGTGCACCATTTTTCCAGATCTTCCAATTCCCATCTATAGTCTGTTTTGTCCCATCTGAGATTTGACCAACTATGGTGGTGTCATCAACGAACTTGTAAATGGCATTAGTCTGGTATTTGGCGATGCAGTCATAGGTATACAGTGAATACAGAAGGGGGCTGAGTAGGGGTCTTATATCAAAATTCCCCATGATTTCACTCCCCTTCCAACTTTTAACATTTTTCAGAGTCACAGTGGAACCTTTAAAGAAGAGATGGTTTGAGTGAAATGACAATGTATTCTGACGCAGTAGAAAAGAAAGGTAGCCGAAACCAAAAAAAGATAGCAAATAAAATGAACAAAAATAAAGGAAGAGGAGACGGGGGGAGGGGGGGTATGACAGATATCAGTTTGATGATACAAGTGAAAGCCAGGCTGAAAAATAAAATTCAGAGAAGTGAGAAAGGAACTAATTGGGACAAAAAGCGGGGATGAGAAGAGATTGGCAGCTAACGAAAAAAAAAGAAAGTCTTCTATAGACATATAAATAATAAAAAGGTTGTGAGGAGGAGTGGGTCTGAAGTGGACCTGAAAGGGATGTGAACATGGAGACAGAAAACATGACTGAGGCACTAAGATCTTGTGGAAGACTCTCGAACTAATGGTCAATATTGAAAAGTAAGTTTGAAACCGAGATGAGGCAATGGGCCTCTCTGACGGTCATGAGTCTTTGGAGCTCCCTTCCTCAGAAGGCAGTAGAAACAGAATCTTTGAATAATTTTAAGGCAGAGGTGGCGAGATTCATATTAAACAAGGGGTAAAAGGTTATCGGAGGTAGGTAGGAATGTGGATTTGAGGTTACAGTCAGACAATTACCGTTTAATCAGCCAATTCAGAGGGCAGTTAAGAGACAACCACATTGCTGGGGGTCTAGAGTCACGTGCAGGCCAAACCAGGTGAAGATAGCAGTTTCCTTCACTAAAGGACATTAGTGTACCATATGGGTTTTAACTACAATTGGCTCCTCTCCCCATGGTCCTTTATCCCTTACTCAAGAGGGCTGGAATTGTACATGTTGTATTTAATGTACTGGGCCTTCCCAAAAACAGGAAACGTGGGATGAGAATTGCATCAGTTCCATTAAGTACTGTTCATTCTCTCAGTATCCATCTATCAAAGCATTGTTCATAATTTTAAGGAATTTCATTAGATCATTCCTCAGCCTTCACTTTTCAAGAGAAAAATTACCCACCCAGTCAATATGTTCCTCAGCTGCATATCCCAACAATTCTATCATCCTTCTATTGTTATTTCTAGAAGGTCTGAAAGGCCATGTTAGTTTTTTTTATTCATTCATGGGTTGTGAACATCACTGGTTAGGCCAGCATTTATTGGCCAGCCCTAACTGCCCTTGAGAAGGTGGCAATGAGCTGCCTTCTTGATTAGCTGTGGGGTCAGGCTTGTGTAGGTACACCCAAAAAGCTGTTGAGGACCAGGTTCCAGGCTTTTGACCAAGTGACACTGAAGGAACAGCAATATATTTCCAAGTCTGCACATTGATTGGCTTGGAGGGGAACTTTCAAAGTAGTGATTACTCATATATCTGCTGTCCTTGTCCTTCTGGAATAGAGTGGTCATGGATTTAGAAAGTGCTGACTAAGGAGCCATATGGAATTTTGCAACGATTCTTTTAGAGATGATACAGGCTGTGCCACTGAATGTCAATGGTGGAGGGAGTGGATATTTGTGAGTGTAATGCCAATCAAGTGGTAGCTTTGTTCTGAACAATATGAATCTTCCTAAATGTTGTTGAAGCTACACTCATTCAGACAAGTGGGGAGTATTCTATCACACTTCTGTCTTGTACCCAATATATAGGGAACAGTTTTGGGAGTAAGGAATTCCTAACATGTTGTAGGCATTCTTTTGTAGCCACTGTATTTTCATGGCTAGTCCAGTACAGTTTCTGGCCATTGGTAATCCCAAGGATGTTGATCATGCAGACTTCAGTGGTGGTAACGCCATTGAATGTCAAATATTGAATGTTAGATTCGTCCCTTGTTGGGAGATGAATATTGTCAGGCATTTGTTTGGCACAAATGTTACTTGCCATTTGTCAGCCCAAACCTGGATATTGTCCAGATCTTGTTGCATTTGAACGTGGACTGCTTCAGTACCTGAGGAGTTGCGAATTGTCCTGAACATTGTGCAATCATCGGTGAACGTTATGATAGAAGGATGGTCATGAATGAAGCAACTGAAGATCGTTGGGTCTTACTTGTGGGAAAATCCCTGAGCATTTGCTAATATTTACAATGCAATCTCTGGGAGTTGTTAATGTTTAATTGGGGTCTCAGGAGTTTTAACATTTGGGGGGGGGGCGGGGCGTGTTAATATTTACAGAGGGAGTTCTCACATCAAACAACTTCTCTTTCCATCAACTCATTTCCTCTAAATAAACAATGTTGCTTCAGAAACCTGCTTGGCTTTGAGCAATACTTGCTTTCTCATGGGACCACATGAAACATGCCATTCAGAGACCCCCCCCCCCCACACCACACACCTTCCCTCACATCTTTATCCAGTACATTGTGGACTGTAAATGGCTGAGCAAATCACTCAGATCAAGCGTAACAAATGTTGGCCTTGCAGTGTGTTCACATCCTATATAAGAGTATATAAAAAGAAATTGCTCTCAGTTCTGAAAGCATGCATTGCAGTTTCTCTGTTCAGACAATGCAGCTTGCTGTAGTTACACGTACAATATGCTTTTCCTGTCCCTCAACAAAGATTCCGCATTCCTGCTTTTCATCCTCAGTGTGGTCGATAAGGCCCTCAATCTTGTTCATACCACTTGTTGCATTTCTGTTTACAGTTCAGGGAAAGAGGGTTCAAGTGAAGTTTGACACAGTGCCACCGTTCCTATCTATTCTCTACAAATGTCTGACTCATACCTCTGTTGTTGGAGCCTTAACATCACATTATCCTATAAAAGCTTGTGACACAATTGGAGTAATCCTGTCATTTGGGTTACTGAAATGTCTAAAGAGCAGATTGAAATGTAAGCAGCAATCAATTAGAGTACTTTATTCCTACAATGTAAAGCCATTGATGAGTTTAATTATGTAGTGTGGCAGTAGACCATTTAACAATAGAGAGTTAGCACCCTCACATCCCAATGTCCCCTTGCCAAAAGTCCATTCTTTCTAAAACCAGATGTACTGCAGAGAACAGCGTCCCTCTGGATTATGAGCTTTCACCAGGTTTCAGAAAGCTAATTGTACAAGACTGTGAAGCCCAGAGCAGAACTGTAGTGGCAGAGAAGGAAAAGTTGGACTAAGTTTTTTTATTTTTTATTTTAATTTAATGAGAATTCATGGTGACAGTATAAACCTTTCACTGTATTTTATATTGAATACTCTTGACAATAAATGATACAATTCAATAATAATACAAGATAGCATACTTTTCCCCAAAAAACAGTAAAGGTCTCTGATCCACTATCTCTCTGTTTTTTTTTAGATTAGATTACTTACAGTGTGGAAACAGGCCCTTCGGCCCAACAAGTCCACACTGACCCACTGAAGAGCAATACATCCAGATCCATTCGCCTACATTTACCCCTCCACCTAAAACTACCGGCAATTTAGCATGGCCAATTCACCTAACCGGCACATTTTTGGACTGTGGGAGGAAACCGGAGCACCCAGAGGAAACCCACGCAGACACGGGGAGAATGTGCAAACTCCACACAGACAGTTGCCTGAGGCGGGAATTGAACCCCGGTCTCTGACGCTGTGAGGCAGCAGTGTTCCTTTAAGATGCTCCTTAAATCCTATCTCTTTGGCCCTTAATGTTTGACGACTTGGCATTGATTTTTTTTTCATTTTGTGAAGCACTTTGGAATGGTTTACTACATTTGAGGGAGGTCAACTGAGTAGTGTCCCTGTCTCTGAGACAGAAGCTCCAGGTTGTGTGACCAAACAGCTTGAGAATCGATTAAAGGCAGACAGTAAGTGCAGAAGAGATTCCTAGTCAGCCATGTGACAGAAAGAAAATTGGCTCCTTGACCAGTACAATCCATTGTTCAGGCTATACCATGGCAGTAGTGGAGAGATATAGATACTTAGTGCATAGCAACTCAAACTCCCTGAATGAACTGCACTGCTGCACAAGAGATGCTATAGGAATGCAAATGTTTGTTGTTGTGAGGCAATCTAGTATAAACCCAATCCCATCCTATCGGCAGAGCCACACATGTCATTCTCCGACAGCAGGTGAGTGCAATGTAATCAGGAGGGATTCCTGGCTGATATCCTTTTCCGGATTAGAGTTCTTGATTAAAACATAAATCGCATAAATGTGTTTACGCTGATGTTAATTCGGATTTTTTTGAAAAGCAATTTCCAGCTGTCAGCTTCAAGCTGTGTGTGAACCAAATAAATTTAATTCATTCTATAAATCGTAAAGAGGTTGGTTTAAATGTTGGGCTCTTTCTGAAACATTCAGTCATGCAATACTTGAGGGCACTGCACCATTCACCATGTACTGAGTGAAGCAGTCCAGTCACATTCAGCCTAAAGTGTGGATTCAGGCTGATTGGGTCTCCATTATATAAGTTTTAATTCACTGACAAATTACTTGCCTAAGAGTACATCCAAAATTCAACAGGGAAAGGCTCGAAACAAGGCCATCCCACTACAGTGTACTGAGGGACTGAAATACTCTAGCCAGTATCCACCAGAGAATTTCAACATGAAGTGAAAATATATACTGCAAATAAAACATGCAGTTGTATACGCAGTGAGTCATTTAAGGAGCTACATGCATCTTTAAAAGGGATTGAACCATTTGCATTTTGTGTAACAATTTCAACTATTGAGCAGTGTACTTTTATACAATTTATAAATAGAGTGAAATTCTGATATAATTCAGATATCGAGATTGAAGTGAGGTTGTGTTATAGCTGGATGATCAAACCCTGCAGTGTATTGCATATTTTTCAGGCAAAAATACTTCCTGACTCTCTTAATTTCAGCGCCTTCTTCCTGTTCCAGTATACTTTATTCAATGCGTGCCTTTTTAAAACAAAAATCAGGGAGCTATGAGGGACCGAAGTGAAATTAGAAAATGTCTTTTCAGCAGGAGAAAGCGATTCCTAATTGCTGTGTTGAGCTGAGCTTGCCAGCCTGCTAGTCAGGTGAGTACGAATGGTGTTAGCTTCACAGCTCCCTGTGTCTGCACTGATTGTCTGTCACAACTGCAGCAGGCAGATTCCTGGGAACCCTGCAGAAACCGAACAACATCATTTATACACAAGCAGTTCTCTCGGGATCTGCACATCTTCCATCAAAGCTTAGTAGACAATCGGGAGAAACTAGTTAAGCAGCCATTTAAAACTAGTCATGATTCGGAGATGCCGGTGTTGGACTGGGGTGTACAAAGTTAAAAATCACACAACACCAGGTTATAGTCCAACAGGTTTAATTGGAAGCACTAGCTTTCGGAGCGTCGCTCCTTCACCTGATGAAGGAGTGACGCTCTGAAAGCTAGTGTGCTTCCAATTAAACCTGTTGGACTATAACCTGGTGTTGTGTGAGTTTTAAATTTAAAACTAGGGCTGACTATTCTAACTACAGAAATGCACAATTACAATATTCATAGGTAATTCAGATAATCATAGAATCCCTACAGTGTGGACATAGTCCATTCGACCCATTGAGTGTACACCAAGAGCACCCCGCCCAAATCAATTCCCCTGCCCAATAAGCCTGCATTTCCCATGGTTAATCCACCTAAACTTTATATCCCTGGACACAATGGGCAATTTCGTATTGCAAATCCATCTAACCTGCACATCTTCGAAACCAGAAGAAACATATACAGACACAGGGAAAATGTGCGAACTCCACATAGTCACCAATCCTTGGTGCTGTGAAGTAGCAGTACTAACCACTGAGCCATTGCGCCATAACAGACAAATACATAATAGAGATGAGCTTGCTATTATTAATACAAGTACCTATGCTATATGCATGGTATCAATGCAACTGGGAGGCCTGACAAAACAATTTCCACTGTGTGTTTTTGTATACCCAGCTGATGGTATTTGTGGACAAGTCAGGTCCCAGAATGAAACCTGGCTTGACAGATCATACATTCATTTTCTTAATTAGTTAACGTGGTGGTTAGTCACTGATACATATTCACATAATATTCTTTAACAATAGGTCATGTGTTTATTGCACTAAAGCTGAAAATAACAAGCCATTAGATGCAGAAGACAGTTTAGACAGATGTTAACACAAACAACAAAATAAAGTTTCAACCTATTTCCTAACACTACCTGGTTTGGAGTCTCAAGTCCAAAGAAATTATATTCCTATGCAAACACTTTCTACTTTACTGACTCCTTCCAGTTTCTTTCCAATGGAAGGCGGAGAGAATTTTATGTTTCATTTCCAAGACTATAGGCATGAACCTTTCACAGTTCCAAGTGCAGAAACTTACTCAGTTCTAACAACTTCGAGTCTTCCATACAAGCCCGCTTGGCTTGGAAACTTTCCAGACAAGAAAACTCTTCTGCTTTTTTTAATTCACAAAGAGCAATTTAATAAATGAGCAGTATTTTACAGACATCTTGGTTAAGGAATTAATTTTGATCAGAAGGATTCCAATTTTGTTCTTCAAAATAGTTCAATGAGATTGTTTACATCCAACTGGGAGGCCTGACAAAGTTTTAAAGTTTGGCATTGCATCTGAAAGTTAGCAGCATCTCCTTGATACTATAGTAGCAATGTGAGACTGAATTTCACATTAAAATCTCCACAGTCACCACACAGAAAGTCATATAGCACGGAAACGGACCCTTTTGTCCAACTCATCGGCATTGACCAGACATCCCAATCTGACCTAGTCTCATTTGTCAGCATTTGGACTCTGTCCTTCGAAATCCTTCCTAAGTGTACACCCATCCAGATACCCTTTAAATGTTGTAATTATACCCGCCATCACCACTTCCTCTGGCAGCTCATTCCATACACGTACCACCCTCTGTGTGAAAAGTTATCCCTCAGGCTCTTTTTAAATATTCCCCCTCTCACCCTAAATCTACGTCCTCTTGTTTTGAACTCTCCCCAACCCCAAGAAAAAGACCTCGGCTATTCATTCTATCCATGTCCCTCATGATTTTATAAACCTCAATAAGGTCACCCCTCAGCCCCCAGTGCTGCAGGGAATAAAGCCCCAGCCTATTCAGCCTGTCCCCACAACTCCAACCCAACGTCCTTGTAAATATTTTCTTCACCCTCTCAAATTTAGCAATATCCTTCCTATAGAAGGGCAACCTGAATTATATGCAGTATTCTAAAAGTAGCCTCACCAATGTCCTGTACAGCTGCAACACAACATTCCACCTTATATACTCAACGTTCTGACCAATGAAGGCAAGCATGTTCTTCATCACTTGCGTACCCCTGTCTCCACTTTCAATGAACTATGCACCTGCACCTCTAGGTCTCTTTGTTTGACAACACTTCTCTGGCACCTCACCTGTGGATGTCAATGATACAAATAGAATGCCTGCAGTGTGGAAACAGGCCCTTCGGCCCAACAAATCCACACCGAACCTCTGGACAGTATCACACCCAAACCTGTTCCCCTACCCTATTACTCTACATTTACCCCCAACTAATGCACCTAACCTGCACATCCCTGAACACTATGGGCAATTTAGAATGGCCAATTCACCTAACCTGCACATCTTTAGATTGCGAGAGGAAATCAGAGCACGAAGAGGAAACCCATGCAGACATGGGGAGAATGTGCAAATTCCACACAGACAGTTTCCCAAATCAAACCCAGGTCCGTGGTGCTGTGAGGCAGGAGTGCTAACCACTGAGTCACTGTGCCGCCCCTAAGTATCTTAGCAATGGGCCCGGCAATCTCTTCCCTAGCTTTCCACAAAGCTCTGAGGTACACCTGCTTAGGTCCCAGGGATTTTATCTACCTTAATGCGTTTTAAGACCTCCAGCACCTCCTCTTCTGTAATATGAAATCTTTTCAAGACCTCACTATTGATTTCTCCAAGTTCCTTAGCTTCTGTGTCCTTCTCCATAGTAAATGCTGATGCAAAATATTTGTTTAGTATCTGACTATCTCCTGTGGTTCCACACATTGATCTTAAGGAGCCCTATTCTCTCCCTAATTACCCTTTTTCCTTTAATGTATTTACAGAACCTCTTTGGATTCTTTGTAACTCTTATTTGCAGCACATACAGTACTACACACAAAACCTTTCCATAGCTCACCCCTTCCTATCTCCATAATGTCCAATAGCACCACAACCCTCTTGCAACCTCACCAGACCATCCTGTTCCTTTGGCTATGGGATTGGTGAACCCACTTACCTCATTTATTTCCAACATGCAGAGCAGTGTCTTCAATAGTATAAAAAGAAAGGGAGTACCGGAGAGTTTCAGCAAATCTGGCAATGAGTGCAGAGAGAGAAAAATAATTAACATTTTGAGACTGGTCTGACTTCTTTGGAACTGAAGGGGATTGGAAAATGATGCTGTTGACAAAGGGAGAGACAGAGTGTGTAGAACAGATGGTGTGGATGCCCAGAGTAAAAAACAAAGAGAATGCTAATGGTGAAGCAGAAGAGGGAGAGGGAGGAAATTAGAAATTGGAGACCAATCTCACTGTTAAACACAGACTACAAAATCTTGTCAAAGGTCATCGCCAACCGGATCAGGTCTGCTCTGGGATCGGTGATTCACCCTGACCAAACCTGTGCTGTACCGGGCAGGAAGGTCGCTGAGAGTCTCGCACTCCTCAGAGATACGATTGCCTACGTGCAGGACAGGGGGGTGGAGACCTGCCTCATCAGCCTGGACCAGGAGAAAGCCTTTGACAGGATATCGCATACATATATGAGGGATGTCCTCTCCAAAATGGGCTATAGGGAGGGAATCAGTTATTGGATCAGACTGCTCTACACCAACATTGTCAGTACAGTCTCAATCAATGGGTGGGAATCAGATAGCTTCCCAGTCAGATCTGGAGTCAGGCAGGGCTGCCCTCTCTCTCCTGCCTTGTTTGTGTGCTGCATAGAGCCATTTGCCGAGTCCATCAGGAAGGATGCGAGCCTGAGAGGGGTGACTATTCCTGGCAGCGGGGGCCTGCAGGTTAAGGCCTCCCTGTACATGGATGACGTCGCCGTTTTCTGCTCGGATCTGTCCATGCACAGACTCATGCGCATCTGTGACCAGTTTGAACGGGCCTCAGGGGCCAAGGTAAACTGAGGCAAGAGCGAAGCCATGCTCTTCGGGAACTGGGCCAACCAATCCTCTAACCCCTTCACCGTCAGGACTGACCACCTGAAGGTGCTGGGTATTTGGTTCGGGGGGGCTGGGGCGTGCGCAAGACCTGGGAGGAGCGGATCAGGAAGGTGAGACAGAAACTAGGCAGATGGGAGCAACGGTCGCTCTCCATCGTAGGAAAAAACCTGGTCATCAGGTGTGAGGTACTCTCAGTATTGTTATACGTGGCACAGGTCTGGCCTATCCCCAGAACCTGTGCTGCCGCAGTCACCCGGGCCATCTTCCACTTCATGTGGAGATCAAAGATGGACCTGGTCCGAAGAGACATAATGTACAAAGACCGGTGCAATGGGGAAAAAAACACACCCAATGCCCCCCTCACCCTGATGGCCACCTTTGTGTGTGGCTGCATCAAGCTGTGCGTGGATCCCCGTTATGCAAACACCAAGTGTCACTACTTACTGAGATTCTACCTGTCCCCGGTGTTGTGAAGGATGGGCCTGGCCTCGCTGCCGCGGAACGCTCCGAGTAGTTGGACCGTTCCGTACCACCTGTCCTTCATGGAGAAATTTATGAAGAAAAACACCTTTGACTACAAGTCCATCAGGAAGTGGTCAGCACGTAGTGTCCTTGAGACCCTTCGGGAAAAGGAGAGAGCGGATCCTATCGAGCGGTTCCCTGGGCAGACTGTCAAAGCCATTTGGCAGAATGCCTCATCGCCAGAACTTTCCAACAAGCACCAAGACATGGCTTGGCTGGTGGTGAGAAGGGCTCTGCCTGTGAGATCCTTTATGCACACCCGAACTCTCAGCCGCACTGCACGCTGCCCTCGAAGCGGCTGCGGGGGGACAAGACTGTCACACACCTCCTTCTGGAATGTACCTGTGCAGAAGAAGTCTGGAGAGGAGTGCAGTGGTGTTTATCGAGGTTCGTCCCGAGCAGCGCCGTGACGCGGGACTCCATGCTCTATGGTCTGTTCCCCGGGACGCACACCGAGACGAACATCAACTGTGCCTGGAGGATCATCAACTCGGTGAAGGAAGCTCTCTGAGTGGTCCGAAACCTGTTGATCTTCCAGCTGAAGGAGTTGACCCCGACTGAGTGTTGCAGACTGGCACATTCCAAGGTCCAGGACTACGTGTTTGAGGGACGCGCTGAAGCTCGGGGCAGCAGCCGCCAAGGCGTGGTGGGGAAAGACCACCGTGTAACATCTGCCTGCCTAAGAAGAACAGAGGGCCCGCACAGTCATTTGGACTCTGCTAGTGCCTCAGCTCAATGTAATCGCACCAGCCTGTAAATAGGAATGATTACTCTGTTTCGATACGCAAAGAAATGGAATGTTTACAGATGTATGGCATGTCCAGTTGTATAGATCAAAGTATTTATGAATAAAGTATATTTTTGAAATAAAAAAAAAATGGTGATAGTGGAGAAATAGAGATGCAAACTAAGTGTTAACGATAAGTCTGAACAGTCAAAAAATAGGTTGGATCTTGTGAGAGCAATCCTTTGGAAACAAGACACTGTTGGGGACTGGGGTCAATGATGGAGAAGGAGATATAATCAAAATAGAGGACAGATGTCACGCAATGATGAGCCTTAATGCTGTAAAGTGACTCAGTGGAAACTGAGGTGCTTTTCTTTCAGTTTGTGTTGTGCTTCGGTGGAACACTGAGGCTGGTCTCGGTTGGAAGTGTTGTCATTGGAGCAAGATCGTTGCCTTGACCAGGAAGTCCGGAACCAGGGATCAGAGTCTAAGGTTACAATATAGGCCATTCACAATCAAGATAAGGAGTTATTTTTCACCCCCAGAAAGTGGTTGAGGCCAAAACATTGAATGATCTCAAAAAAGAACAAAATAGAAGTACAGGAATAGCTCCTTTGGCCCTTCATCCTGTATTAACTAAAGTAAAAAAAAAACCTTCTACCCTTATTCAGTCCATATCCCTCTATTCCCTCCCTATTCATGTAACCATCCAGATGCCTCTTAAATGTCCCCAACATGCCTGCTTCCATGATCTCTTCTGACAGTGCATTCCAGACTCCTACCCCTCTCTGCATGAAAATCTTCCCTTGCACACCTCCCTCAAACTTTCCCCCACTCAGCTTGAACCTGTGCCCCCTTGTAATTGAAGCTTCAATCCTGGGAAAAAGCCTCTGACTATCAACCCTATCAATGCCTCTCATAATTTTGTAGACCTCTATTAGGTCTCCTCTAACCCTCAGTCATTCCAGTGAAAACAATCCTAGTCTTTGTTAACCTTTCCTCATAGCCAATGCCTTCAAAACCAGGCAACATCCTGGTGAAACTTCTCTGCACTCTGTCCAAAGATTCCATATCCTTCTGATAGTGTGGCAACCATCAAGATATAATTCTTAGGACTAAAGAGGTCAAAGGGTGTGGGGAGAAAGTGGCAAGAGAGGACTGACTTGGATGATCAGCCATGGTCATATTGAATGGCAGAGTCTGGCCAAATGGCCTACTCCTGCTCCTATTTTCTTTGTTTCTATGAACCTCTTATCAACCCAAGGAAACCTAAACACATAAATAGAAAGTGGGCCATGCCACCAGTGCTTCATTCGGAGGCACACTGAAGGTGTTACCTAGTATGGTGACGAAACATCTGAAAATGAACCTTCCAGCTTAGCGAACAAACCTACATCCAGAACCTCGACCTGAGCTACAAATCTTCTCAAGACTCGCTATGAACCTCTTCTCTTAGAAAGTAGTGACTCTGCAGAATTCTTTACCACAGAGGACAGTTGAGGGTGAGTCGGAATGTGCATTCAAGTCAGAGATAGATTTTTAATCTGTAAGAGGATCAGCGATTATGGGGATAGTCAAGAAAGTGGAGTTGAGGATTATTAAATCAGCCATGAAAATCATTGAAAGGCTGAGTGGAT